>NC_048581.1:90870008-91197508 GCF_013265735.2 Oncorhynchus mykiss | reverse complement strand
ACAGGGACCACCTTGTAACAGGGACCACAGTGTAACAGGGACCACAGGGTAACAGGGACCACGGTGTAACAGGGACCACAGGGTAACAGGAACCATACTGTAACAGGGACCATACTGTAACAGGGACCACGGTGTAACAGGGACCACCTTGTAACAGGGACCACAGTGTAACAGGGACCACAGGGTAACAGGGACCATGGTGTAACAGGGACCACAGGGTAACAGGAACCATACTGTAACAGGGACCATACTGTGACAGGGACCACGGTGTAACAGGGACCACAGGGTAATAGGGACAACGGTGTAACAGGGACAACAGGGTAACAGGGACCACAGTGTAACAGGGACCACGGTGTAACAGGGACCATACTGTAACAGGGACCATACTGTAACAGGGACCACGGTGTAACAGGGGCCACGGTGTAACAGGGACCACAGGGTAACAGGGACCACAGTGTAACAGGGACCACAGGGACCACAGTGTAACAGGGACCACAGGGTAACAGGGACCACAGGGTAACAGGGACCATACTGTAACAGGGACCACAGGGTAACAGGGACCATACTGTAACAGGGACCACATGGTAACAGGGACCATACTGTAACAGGGACCACAGGCTAACAGGGACCACAGTGTAACAGGGACCACAGGGTAACAGGGACCACAGTGTAACAGGGACCGCAGGGTAACAGGGACCACAGGGTAACAGGGGCCATACTGTAACAGGGACCGCAGGGTAACAGGGACCACAAGGTAACAGGGACCACAGTGTAACAGGGACCACAGGGTAACAGGGACCACAGGGTAACAGGGACCACAGGGTAACAGGGACCATACTGTAACAGGGACCACAGTGTAACAGGAACCATACTGTAACAGGGACCACAGTGTAACAGGGACCACAGTGAAACAGGGACCACACTGTAACAGGGACCACAGGGTAACAGGGACCATACTGTAACAGGGACCTTACTGTAACAGGGACCACGGTGTAACAGGGACCGTACTGTAACAGGGACCATACTGTAACAGGGACCATACTGTAACAGGGACCATACCGTAACAGGGACCACGGTGCAACAGGGGCCACGGTGTAACGGGGGCCACGGTGTAACAGGGGCCACAGTGTAACAGGTAACAGGGACCATACTTTAACAGGGACCATACTGTAACAGGGACCATACTGTAACAGGGACCATACTGTAACAGGGACCACAGGGTAACATGGACCATACTGTAACAGGGACCACGGTGTAACAGGGACCACAGGGTAACAGGGACCACAGGGTAACAGGGACCACAGGGTAATAGGGACCACGGTGTAACAGGGACCACAGGGTAACAGGGACCACAGGGTAACAGGGACCACAGGGTAACAGGGACCACAGTGTAACAGGGACCACAGGGTAACAGGGACCACAGGGTAACAGGGACCACAGGGTAACAGGGACCATACTGTAACAGGGACCACAGTGTAACAGGAACCATACTGTAACAGGGACCACAGTGTAACAGGGACCACAGTGAAACAGGGACCACGGTATAACAGGGACCACACTGTAACAGGGACCACAGGGTAACAGGGACCATACTGTAACAGGGACCATACTGTAACAGGGACCACAGTGTAACAGGGACCACAGTGAAACAGGGACCACGGTATAACAGGGACCACACTGTAACAGGGACCACAGGGTAACAGGGACCGTACTGTAACAGGGACCATACTGTAACAGGGACCACGGTGTAACAGGGACCATACTGTAACAGGGACCACACTGTAACAGGGACCGTACTGTAACAGGGACCACACTGTAACAGGGACCGTACTGTAACAGGGACCACGGTATAACAGGGACCACACTGTAACAGGGACCACAGGGTAACAGGGACCATACTGTAACAGGGACCATACTGTAACAGGGACCACAGTGTAACAGGGACCACAGTGAAACAGGGACCACGGTATAACAGGGACCACACTGTAACAGGGACCACAGGGTAACAGGGACCATACTGTAACAGGGACCATACTGTAACAGGGACCACGGTGTAACAGGGACCGTACTGTAACAGGGACCATACTGTAACAGGGACCATACTGTAACAGGGACCATACCGTAACAGGGACCACGGTGCAACAGGGGCCACGGTGTAACGGGGGCCACGGTGTAACAGGGGCCACAGTGTAACAGGGACCGTACTGTAACAGGGACCATACTGTAACAGGGACCACGGTGTAACAGGGACCATACTGTAACAGGGACCACACTGTAACAGGGACCGTACTGTAACAGGGACCACACTGTAACAGGGACCGTACTGTAACAGGGACCACGGTATAACAGGGACCACACTGTAACAGGGACCACAGGGTAACAGGGACCATACTGTAACAGGGACCATACTGTAACAGGGACCACAGTGTAACAGGGACCACAGTGAAACAGGGACCACGGTATAACAGGGACCACACTGTAACAGGGACCACAGGGTAACAGGGACCATACTGTAACAGGGACCATACTGTAACAGGGACCACGGTGTAACAGGGACCGTACTGTAACAGGGACCATACTGTAACAGGGACCATACTGTAACAGGGACCATACCGTAACAGGGACCACGGTGCAACAGTGGCCACGGTGTAACGGGGGCCACGGTGTAACAGGGGCCACAGTGTAACAGGTACCATACTGTAACAGGGACCATACTGTAACAGGGACCACGGTGTATCAGGGACCAGAGTGTAACAGGGGTCATGGTAACAAAGCACAGGAATATCTCTTATTGCTCAAATCACCACAAACAAAAGATAAAATCCAGAGCAAACCCGTTCCAGCGAGACAGCTCCTGCCGTGACATGGCGATTGAGGGTGTGGGGGGCATATTGGAAATGTGCTGTGTAGTTTGAATAATTACACAGTTATTATATCATTGCATTTTTTCCTGATGGGGCTAATCCAGTGGAACTGTCTATCAATGATTAAATGACTGAAACATCCCTGAGCCTGGCTATATTACATCTGTCTGGATCCCTGACACAGATCACTGTCTGACTGAGTGAGTAAGCCTTGGACCAGTAAGCCTTGGACCAGCTATATTACATCTGTCTGGATCCCTGACACAGATCACTGTCAGACTGAGTGAGTAAGCCTTGGACCAGTAAGCCTTGGACCAGTAAACCTTGGACCAGTAAGCCTTGGACCAGTAAGCCTTGGACCAGTAAGCCTTGGACCAGTAAGCCTTGGACCAGTAAACCTTGGACCAGTAAACCTTGGACCAGTAAGCCTTGGACCAGTAAGCCTTGGACCAGTAAGCCTTGGACCAGTAAGCCTTGGACCAGTAAGCCTTGTCGGAGCCAGAACGGACCATACAGTCAGACGGGGAACTCCTTATTCATATTGGTACTGTGGAACAGACCGGATTAGAACAGATTTTAGAGTCAAAATAGTGTTGGTTCTGGGATTCGATCCCTCGTGGACTTGATCGGTCATATACGTGCTAAAGGGCATTAGTGTCATCCAACTAGACCGAGGGTGTGAAACTCATTCATTTAAAACACATTTAACATAAAATAAAACAATATATTTCTGCATTCCTAAAAGGTCTACCGTTTAGAATGCAGGTACGGGTCACGGCCATAGTTTGTGATTGTAGTGATATTGGGACACGGCTACAGTCTGTTAGTTTAGGGGTATTGGGACAGGCCATAGTTTGTGATTGTAGTGATATTGGGACACGGCTACAGTCTGTTAGTTTAGGGGTATTGGGACAGGCCATAGTTTGTGATTGTAGTGGTATTGGGACACGACCATAGTTTGTGATTGTAGTGGTATTGCTACACGGCTACAGTCTGTTAGTTTAGGGGTATTGGGACAGGCCATAGTTTGTGATTGTAGTGATATTGGGACACGGCTACAGTCTGTTAGTTTAGGGGTATTGGGACAGGCCATAGTTTGTGATTGTAGTGGTATTGGGACACGGCCATAGTTTGTGATTGTAGTGGTATTGCTACACGGCTACAGTCTGTTATTTTAAGGGTATTGGGACACGACCATAGTTTGTGATTGTAATGGTATTGGTTCACGGCTACAGTCTGTTATTTTAGGGGTATTGGGACACGGCCATAGTTTGTGATTGTAGTGGTATTGGTACACGGCTACAGTCTGTTATTGTCGGGGTATTGGGACACTGCCATAGTTTGTGATTGTTAGGGTATTGGGACACGACCATAGCCTGTGATTAAATACTCAATCTTTCCTTATCGCCTCTGGACCATATTCACAAAGAGTCTCAGAGTGCTGCTATATGATCAGGTTTGTTTTTAGATTATAATTATATGGACAGGGGGAATCTGATCCTACAGGGGGGACCTGATCTCTCTCTCTCTCTCTCTCTCTCTTTCTCTCTCTCTCTCACCCAGGGTATTGTGGTTTTTCTAAACAAATTAGGATTATTATTAGGATTAAAGTAAATCCACTCCCTCTGAATTGAAATCTCTCTCCTCTCCTTCCCACCTACTGCATGAGTCAATCCACAGGAGGAGAGATCCAGTTCACAGGGAAAAAAATCAATAACTGCTACTTTATAAGTGGGCTGAGTCCTAGAGAGGAGAGGAAAGGAAAGGAAAGGAGGGGAGAGGGAGACGTGGGGAGGGGGAGAGGAAAAGGGAGGAGAGGATATAAGACCTGGGATCTACCTAATGAGGAATGGGTCACTCAGCATTAGAGGGATTACCCCATACAAGAAGAAGACAACAGTCACTGAAAAGAGAAAGGAAGTGAATGAGTCAGAGAGGTGAGGAGAGGAGAGAGCAAGACAGAGAGATGGACCCTCTTCAACCAGAGAGGAGGCTGCTGAGGGGAGAACGGCTTATAAAAATGGCTGCATCAAATGCAGGGAAAGTATTAGCTTACTTTGACATTACTTTAGCTAATATGGTGACAATGATGTTGGCTGTGTGTAGCGGTTTGGCTTGGAAAGTTTTTGTTTTCTCCTGGTGTACATATACAGCTGATGTGTTGGTCATTAAAGTCCAACAAGCGAAGGGAAGACGTGAAAGGAGGAGAGCGCACAACGTGGCTGCTATGAAAACTGTGAACTGTGTTTACGTGTGATCTCATCCCGTCGATTCTGTTGAAAGAATTTTATAAACCGAAGCAAACGGAACAAAACGGGAATTAAATAAAAACCCTTAAGAATTTTCAGATTTACACCATTTTCACTGGGCTATCTGTTGCTGCCAAGTCATGATTTCCCTGGGGGTTTAGCCTTGCAATAGCCAAGTGGTGAGACACATAGCCCTCTATATTTAAATGTTTCAGGTACACTCTGATAGGTGTCTACGTCACATACAGTATCTTCTATTGACATTATCTTCTATTGTTGTCACACACACACACTATATCAGTATCTCTTCATCACTTCACCCCTCTCCCCCTTCTCCCTAAATCCTCTAGGTTATATCAACTGTTTTGATGAACTCCTCCTGCTTCTGTACTGGCTGACACAGAGGGCACAGCATGATCATAGGTGAGATGTCAGATCAACAGGAAGTTGAGTATTAAAGATAGGATTTACATTGAAATAGAGACAGAGATGTAGTTGTCTCAGAGTTAATGATCCCAGGTCAGTTTATATTATACAGGAAGTATTATTAAAGAGATGTAGTTGTCTCAGAGTTAATGATCCCAGGACAGTTTATATTATACAGGAAGTATTATTAAAGAGATGTAGTTGTCTCAGAGTTAATGATCCCAGGACAGTTTATATAATACAGGAAGTATTATTAAAGAGATGTAGTTGTCTCAGAGTTAATGATCCAATGTCAGTTTTGCATTTCACCTCCTGATGATTATGATGACTGACCATGTTAGAATAAAAAAATAAATAATTCTGTAATGATATGCTATGTGGTTTGTAAGCAAACATAACATGTAAGGTAATTTATTTGAAAAGTCATTACCTGAGTAGCAAGCTGCGCCTTGGTCGTTAGAGCAAATCTGGTATGTGATAGAAGGTGGGGGTGGGGGGGGGGGGGGGTGGGGGGGGGTTGGGGGGGTTCACACCTAGCTCAGTTATTTTACTATTCTTTAGTAAAGGTTGATTAGTCTATTGTTCAGTTATTAACCCCCCTCCAAAACTTGCAACAAATTGTTGTTGTTGCCATCTAGTTCCTTTCCCTCTTCCATGCTCTCTCTCTCTATTCATCTGTCAATCATATGTTTTGATGTGAGAGAGGAAGCCAGTCCCGTCATCACCACCTCACCCGCGCTTAAGATAACCTTCGGGCCAACTGGGGGCCCAAGGTTGGTTAGGAGACACCGCAATTGTGACGAACTGAGAGAATATTAGGGTAGCACTGTAATTCATTAATCATATGCTGTCTGCCTCTGTTCTTACCTCTTTCTGTTTCTGTCTACTACACCTCTCTCCCCACCTCGTCTGTCTTCCTCGTTTTATAATGCACACCATATGTGCATTGAAGTACAGATTGAACTTGTATTTATAATATAATATTACAATTATCATAATTATAATGCATTTATTTATTTATAATACCTGGATAATTAACTTTTTTCAATAAAGCGTTTCACATTCTCTACTGTTTGTATCTCATTGAAATAGTGTCCTGTGTCCTCAGATTAATGCAGATGAAGGGAGTTAAAAAATGAATAGTTTTTTTCTGTATATATGAATTACAAATCAATCATGTTTCTAGTCTATTGCTTAGTTACAATGTGTAATCATTGATGTCCCAGGAGCAGGAGTGGTAAACACTGTTGAAGTGTACAATTGTAATACATACATGCAGACACAGCATCATTCAAATAATGAAGTTTGATTTGACTGAAAAATAATGTCTCAGAGATTCATACCTGAAACGCACCTTTATTTGCCAAGGAAGAGTGCATGATCAGTGAATATATTCAATGTACAGGCAACAATGTGAGAATATGGTAAAAACTACAGCACATATATACTTATATACATGTATGGACTTGTTATTTTTTTATCCTCCTCTACACAATAAGTAAGTAAATCGTTAGCTAGCTATGTTACTTCAGCTGCGTTACATTCAATTTGCAGTAAATGGTTTAGCTAGCTATGTTACTTCAGCTGCGTTACATTCAATTTGCAGTAAATGGTTTAGCTAGCTATGTTACTTCAGCTGCGTTACATTCACTTTGCAGTAAATGTTGTAGCTAGCTAGATTATTTACACCCACTGTTTCACAAAACAAGAGCCTGGTTTGAATGGTTTTCGCAGGAGTCCCTAAAACATTAAACAACACTAATTACAAACGAATGATCCTGTCATAACACTAGCTAGCTGGCTAATGTTAGCTAGTCAGAAAACTTGCTAAAAGTGATTTTTGTAAATGAACTTTATGACAAAAAAAATATGCACAAACTTTTGTCTCTACATTAACTAACATATTCCTCTCAATTGTATTTATTTTTTTGCTCGTTATTGCGATCTAAGTACTTACATTTGGTTTCACCGTAATGTTTTGTCAGCCATCTTTGCTGAAGAAAGTCACCAGGCAAATGCATAATGAGTGCTCTAACTCCTCCTTGTGGTGGTCTGGAGAAATTGAAGCAGTGACGCTGGACGCTATGCAACTTTTAAAGGAGGAACCACTGTTATATAGACAGGTGTTTCCTTTCCAAGTAATGTCCAATCAATTGAATTTACCACAGGTGGACTACAAGTAAGTTGTAGAAACATCTCTGGGATGATCGATGGAAACAGGATGCACCTGAGCTCAATTTCGAGAGTCAAATTTGCAAATAATTCTAAAAAAACATGTTTTCTCTTTGTCATTATAGGGCATTGTGTGTAGATTGCTGAGAAAAAAATAAATAATATTTATAACATTTTAGAATAAGTCTGCACCTTAAGAAAACATGGAAAAAAATCCACGCTTCTGAATACTTTCCGAAGGTACTGTATTTATCAATGAACTAAAACAGTCTAGAACAGTCTGCAGCACTCGGCCTCACCCTACTGGACTCTGAAATCAGATGTCTACTCTCTCTCTCTCAGGCACAAATGACCAGAGAGCCCAGAAGGAAAAGGTGGGCCACAGCACTCAAGGGAGTGATTACAAAATGACTCTTCCTCTTTCCCCAACGCACATCTTGCTACCACAAAAATAATTTTAGAGCATACAGCGGGTGGATGCAAACTGTACCTCAAAACCAAATGTTTACCTGGCCTACCACTCCTCCACTCCACCTGGACTTGAACAGCATTTTATAACAAGGTCCACCACTACGAGGCAGCCGTCAGGACCCTGAAGAACATCGTCCTCAACCCCAGTACATCACACAAGGCTGTTGTATAAAACACTTGTCTCCGGATCTTCAAACTAAGTGTAACCATGGCATTGATGACAGTGGGAGAAGCGTTCATCCAGGTATACGGACAGGCAAGTGTCCAGCTCAATTTTCTGATGTTTTACGTTTCTAATTTTGTCAGAAAGTCATTTTTAATGCAAGTTAAAGTGTACCATTAGCTAGCTAGGTCATCCAGGTCATCTACAACTCCATGCTAGGTAAAGCTCCGCCTTATCTCAGTTCACTGGTCACGATGGCAACACCCACCCGTAGCACGCGCTCCAGCAGGTGTATCTCACTGATCATCCCTAAAGCCAACACCTCATTTGGACGCCTTTCGTTCCAGTTCTCTGCTGCCTGTGACTGGAATGAATTGCAAAAATCGCTGAAGTTGGAGACTTTTATCTCCCTCACCAACTTCAAACATCTGCTATCTGAGCAGCTAACCGATCGCTGCAGCTGTACATAGTCTATCGGTAAATAGCCCACCCAATTTTACCTACCTCATCCCCATACTGTTTATATTTATTTACTTTACATCAGTATCTCTACCTGTACATGACCATCTGATGATTTATCATTCCAGTGTTCATCTGAAAATGTTTAATTATTCTCCTACCTCCTCATGCCTTTCTTCTTTCTTGCCGTTCTCAACTAGCCTACCTGGTTAAATAAAGGTGAAATGTAAAAATTTAAAAATTAAAAAAACAAAGAGCACCTAGATGTTCTGCACAGATGCTGTTTTATTTGGGCCCGGACAGTAAATCGCAGTAAGAGAACAAGAATGGTGTTCCAAAAAAGGTCAAGTTGGCATGGCCATAAATACAAATAACACCTAGACACCGTTTCCCTAGAGCACACCAAAAAATGATATCTACCTCGGCTTAAACATCAGACCACAGGTAACTTCCACAAAGCTCTGAATGATCTGAGAGACGAGGCAAGAAGGGCCATCAAAAGAAACATAAAATGTGACATTCCAATTAGGATCCGGCTTAAAATACTTTAATCAGTTATAAAACCCACTGCCCTTTATGGTTGTTAGGTCTGGGGTCCGCTCACCAACCAAGAATTCAGAAAATGGGACAACCACCAAATTGAGACCGCATCCAGAATTCTGCAAAAACATCATCTATGAACAACGTAAAGCACCAAATAATGCATGCAGAGCAGAATTAGGACGATTCCAACTAATTATTAAAATCCAGAAAAGAGCAATTCATTTCTACAACCACTTAAAAATAAGTGATTCTCAAACCTTCCATAACAAAGCCATCACCTACAGAGAGATGAACCTGGAGAAGAGTTGCCTCAGCCAGCTAGTGCTGGGACTCTGCTCACAAACACAAACAGACCCCACAGAGCCCCAGAACAGCAACCCAATTAGACCCAAACAAATGATGAAAAAACTAAAAGATAATTACTTGACCCATTGGAAAGAATCAACAAAAAACAAAGCCAACAGGAATGTTATTTCACATTAAACAGAGAGTACACTGTGACAGAATACCTGACCACTGTGACTGACCCTAAAAAGAGAGTACACAGTGGCAGAATACCTGACCACTGTGACTGACCCTAAACAGAGGGTACACTGTGGCAGAATACCTGACCACTGTGACTGGCCCAAAATTAAGGAAAGCTTTGGCTATGTGCAGACCTGGCTCTCAGGAGAAGACAGGCTATGTGCTCACTGCCCACAAAAGGAGGTGGAAACTGAGCTGCATTTACTAACCTCCTGCCCAATGTACAACCATATCAGAGACAGAGAGGTAGAGATAGACATACTGCAGACATACATAAATATATATATATATTCTGATTCATACATGTGATCCCAGTCCCACAGAGATTTAAATTCCCTTCTATAAGTCATAAATCTGCCTGATGTTGATGTTGACGTCCATCGTGGTTTCAGTGCTGCAGTAAAAATGAGTAGACTAGACAGTGGAGAGTCTGGAGACTTCAAAGTTGTTGATATTCTTCCTTCCTATTGTCTGTCTAGAAATGAAGGATGGATTCTCTCTCTAAACCCCATGGAACTGTCTGTGTGCAGCTGCTGAGTTCTCACCAGTTTGAGGACAAGACATGAAATTGCTTTAGGATATGTATTGAGAAAATGAAAGATCCTTGATGAAACCTAAGTAAAAAGGAGTAAGAAGTTGGAGAAGGAGAATGAAGGGTGCAATGCAAAACAGAGAGGAGGAAATATTTTTTGGGTCAGATTTAAGGGGGCTCTCAGGAGCCCTAAATGATACCAAGGATCATTTAGCTATTTGATCTAGAATAACAATAATTATCTGATGAAAGAAAAGTGCTATTACAAACGCATTAAACAACGGATTCACTACATGGAACAACAGATAGCCACTTCCTTTAGATTTTATTTTTCGGACTAAGTGTAACATGCAAGTCTGGTCTTCTTGAATGTTAGTTCATCCCTAACACGATTTCACTTCTTTCACTTCTTTAATGACCTGGGTTTAGAATATTTATTGAGGAAACGGGGAATAGATGTAAGAATGAGGATTCAATGGGGAAAGGAGACCGGATGAAGCCAAAGGCTGCAGGTGATGGATCCGGAGGGGTTGACTCTGTCAGGGTTTGGCTTGGAGTCTCAGGTAGACATCACGGTCAGGTCTGGGTGGTTAAAAGATGCTGTGGTGAAAAGCATTCCCCTCCAAAAAAAGATAACTCCAAGTTAGTCGGACCCTATAGAGGAGGTGAGCTGTTCAGGACTACAGGTGCTGAATGGTTGGCGATACAGCTGAGTATTACAGGCCTGTGGACAAGATGCCCATGGAGTGAGCCAATCTTAGACCCCAGGAGAGCGAGCAGAAGCGACGGTGGCAAGGAAAAAACTCCCTTGAAGGAAGAAAACAGTTAGATGAATCAGGCTCAGCTGGGGAGCTAATCCTCTTTTGGTTGGTTGGGTATGACACTGTGCGGGAGGTAGATGGTCCATGAAATAAGGCAGGGACAGGAATACTGTGCCTGAGATAATGCAGGTTCTGAGAGGTGAGCATGTTGTGGGCTGTCCTTATGTCCTGATGTCAGAACGGGTCTTGGAATGATAAACTTGAAAGGACTAGCGGCCGAGGAGTTGTACGTCGGGATACCATGGACATGGCTCCGATGCGGATGGGGCGTCCAGCGAATTGGTCAGCAGAATAGCTGGACAGAGATAGTGTTTGTCTCAAATGGATATGGAACCACTGGCGAGAGGCGTGGGAACCAGAATCGATGATGAATAGCGAATTGGATGGAGAAGCATATTGAGATTGTCTGGACTGCAGGAAGATTGTGAGTGGTTTGTAATGGCTGAGGGTAGATGGTAGCTGGATCTAGAGGCGAATGAAACACACACCTATGTAGGCGAGGTTAGCGGAGTCGAACACTTAGAAAAAAAAAAGGAGAGTCGCACCCTCCAGGAGCTCAGATGCAAAAATATTTACGTCCAACGTTTCTATAGACAAGATGTCTTCATCAGGGTATGATGATAAACATTGCGAGATGACTCATTTTTATAGTGTCAAAAGACACACAGGTGTCTGTAATCATGGCCAGGTGTGGCCTGATATCATTGGTTAATTTTCAGGCTATTAAAATAACTGGATAATAAATGGATAGTTTATGATCATATATCGGAACAGGTAGATTGGTGTGGTTCTTCCAAACTGATCGGTTTTGCTGTGTTTGATAGTGAAGATGAGGGTATCTTTGTCAAGGATGGTGACAGCAGATGGGGATGTAAACTCAGAACATCATAACAAATCTCAAAACTGCAAGACCACTGCATCTGGATGCAGGCAGACAGGATGTTGAAAGTGATGCGGGGTGGTTGGAGACGCTTGAGGAGAAGGGAGAATTGTGGGTGACAGGAGGAACATGAAGACCCAGTAAGCAACTTGAGAAAGAAGTTGATCCCAGCCAGGTACGTCTGGATATGTTGTGATGGCACCGGAGGGGAGGGCTGCCGTCTGATTGGCTACTCATGCTATTTTTATTTTTTATTTTTTCACGTTGTTCGGAACATGTGTGTGGCTGCTACCGAAAATAGCTTCTGGACATCAGACAACACAAAGATTCCTTGATGTCCTTCCAGACTCCCTCCGTCTACCCAAGGATGCCAGAGGACAAAAATCAGTTAACCACCTAACTGAGAACCTCAATTTAACCTTGCACAATACCCTAGATGCAGTTGCACCCCTAAAAACTAAAAACATTTCTCATAAGAAACTAGCTCCCTGGTATACAGAAAATACCGGAGCTCTGAAGCAAGCTTCCAGAAAATTGGAGCGGAAATGTCGCCACACCAAACTGGAAGTCTTCCGACTAGCTTGGAAAGACATTACCGTTGCAGTGTCGAAGAGCCCTTACTGCTGCTCGATCATCCGATTTTCCCAACTTAACTGAGGAAAATAAGAACAATCCGAAATTCCTTTTTTGATACTGTCACAAAGCTAACAAAAAAGCAGCATTCCCCAAGAGAGGATGGCTTTCACTTCAGCAGTGATAATTTCATCAACTTCTTTGAGGAAAATATCATGATTATTAGAAAGCAAATTACGGACTCCTCTTTAAATCTGCATATTCCTAAATCTGCATATTCCTTCAAAGCTCAGTTGTCCTGAGTCTGCACAACTCTGCCAGGACCTAGGATCAAGAGAGACGCTCAAGTGTTTTTAGTACTATATCCCTTGACACAATGATGATCTCTTTTGAAGAACATATCAAGACCATTTCAAGGACAGCTTTTTTCCATCTACGTAACATTGCAAAAATCAGAACCTTTCTGTCCAAAAATTATGCAGAAAAAGTAATCCATGCTTTTGTCACTTCTAAGTTAGACTACTGCAATGCTCTACTTTCCGGCTACCCGGATAAAGCACTAAATAAACTTCAGTTAGTGTTAAATACGGCTGCTAGAATCCTGACTAGAACCCCAAAATTTGATCACATTTCTCCAGTGCTAGCCTCCCTACACTGGCTTCCTGTCAAGGCAAGGGCTGACTTCAAGGTTTTACTGCTACCCACAAAGCATTACATGGGCTTGCTCCTACCTATCTCTCTGATTTGGTCCTGCCGTACATACCTACACGTACGCTACGGTCACAAGACGCAGGCCTCCTAATTGTCCCTAGAATTTCTAAGCAAACAGCTGGAGGCAGGGCTTTCTCCTATATAGCTCCATTTTTATGGAATGGTCTGCCTACCCATGTTAGAGACGCAAACTCGGTCTCAACCTTAAAGTCTTTACTGAAGACTCATCTCTTCAGTGGGTCATATGATTGAGTGTAGTCTGGCCCAGGAGTGTTAAGGTAAATGGAAAGGCTCTGGAGCAACGAACCGCCCTTGCTGTCTCTGCCTGGCCGGTTTCCCTCTTTCCACTGGGATTCTCTGCCTCTAACCCCATTACAGGGGCTGAGTCACTGGCATACTAGGGCTCTTTCATACCGTCCCTAGGAGGGGTGCGTCACTTGAGTGGGTTGAGTCACTGATGTGATCTTCCTGTCTGGGTTGGCGCCCCCCCCCCTGGGTTGTGCCGTGGCGAAGATCTTTGTGTGCTATACTCGGCCTTGTCTCAGGATGGTAAGTTGGTGGTTGAAGATATACCTCTAGTGGTGTGGGGGCTGTGCTTTGGCAAAGTGGGTGGGGTTATATCCTTCCTGTTTTGCCCTGTCCGGGGGTGTCCTCGGATGGGGCCATACTGTCTCCTGACCCCTCCTGTCTCAGCCTCCAGTATTTATGCTGCAGTAGTTAATTTGTCGGGGGGCTAGGGTCAGTTTGTTATATCTGGAGTACTTCTCCTGTCCTATCCGGTGTCCTGTGTGAATTTAAGTATGCTCTCTCTATTTCTCTCTTTCTCTCTTCTTTCTCTCTCTCGGAGGACCTGAGCCCTAGGACCATGCCTCAGAACTACCTGACATGATGACTCCTTGCTGTCCCCAGTCCACCTGGCCGTGCTGCTGATCCAGTTTCAACTGTTCTGCCTGTGATTATTATTATTTGACCATGCTGGTCATTTATGAACATTTGAACATCTTGGCCATGTTCTGTTATAATCTCCACCCAGCACAGCCAGAAGAGGACTGGCCACCCCACATAGCCTGGTTCCTCTCTAGGTTTCTTCTTAGGTTTTGTCCTTTCTAGGGAGCTTTTCCTAGCCACCGTGCTTCTACACCTGCATTGCTTGCTGAGGTTTTAGGCTGGGTTTCTGTACAGCACTTTGAGATATCAGCTGATGTACGAAGGGCAATATAAATACATTTGATTTGATTTAATTGGAACTGGGATAACTCACCTCAAACTGGACAAAGAGATGTTCTTCAATGAGTCAGACAGGAGGGAGATACTACAGACACCCGACCAGGCCCAGATCCCCGTGATTCGCTGGAGAAGGAAACAGTGATTTCAAAAGAGCAGGGTGCCCTGTGAAGATCAGGCAACGAGTGGCTAATCTGCCCTTGCCCTACATCCTGCTTGCTAACTTTCAGTTGCTGGAAAATAAATGGGACGAACATAAAAACACTTATATCCTACCAACGGGACATTAAAAACTGTAATATCGTATGTTTCACAGAGTCGTGGCTAAACGACGACATTAAGAACATACAGCTGGCGGGTTATACACTCCATTGGCAGGACAGAACAGCAGCCTCTGGTAAGACACGGGGCAGGGGCCAATGCATATATGTAAACAACAGCTGGTGCACGATATCTAAGGAAGTCTCTAGGTCTCTAGTCCCTAGATTTAATACCAAAGAGTATCTCATGATAAGCTGTGAACCACACTATCTACCTAGAGAGATTTCATCTGTATTTTTCATTGCTGTCGACATACCTCAACAGACCGATGCTGGCACTAAAACCATGCTCAAAGAGCTGTATATTTAAGCAAACAGGAATCTACTCACCCAGAGGCGGCGCTCCAAGTAGCCGGGGACTTTAATGCAAGGAAACTTAAATCAGTTTTACCTCATTTTCACATGTGCGATCAGAGTGAAAACAAATTCTAGACAACCATTACTCCACACACAGAGATGCGTCCCTCACCAGTGTACTGTTCCAACCCTGCTGTTGTTTCTGTTCTGGAGGCAGAATGTTTGTGGTGTTACTAAGCAACGGGCCTTCAAAGCTCTCCCTCGACCCTCCATCTGGCAAATCTGATCATAATTGTATCATCCTGATTCTGCGGACAAGCAACAATTAATCAAGGAACCACCAGTGACCCACATCTATAAAAAAAAAAGAGATCTGATGAGGCAGATGCTAAACTACAGGACTGCTTTGCTATCACAGACTGGAATATGTTCCGGGTCCTCTGATGACATTGAGGAGTACACCACATCCGTCATTGGCTTTATCAATAAGTACATCGACGTCATCCCCTCAGTGACCATACGTACATACCCCAATCCGAAGCCATGGATTACAGGCAACATCCGCACTGAACTAAAGGCTAGAGCTGCCGCTTCAAGTAGCATCACTCTAACCGGGGAGCTTAAAATAAATCCCACTATGCCCTCTGACGAACAATCAAACAGGCAAAGTATCAATACAGGACTAAGATCGAATCATATCATACTACACCAGCTCCAATGCTCTTTGAATGTGGCAGGGCTTGCAAACTATTACACACTACAAAGGGAAGCAAAGATGATAGCTGCCCAGCGACATGAGCCTACCAGATGAGCTAAATAACTTCTATGCTCGCTTCGAAGCAAGTAACACTGAAACATGCATGAGAGTATCAGATGTTCTGGAATACTGTGTGATCACGCTCTCCACAGCCGACGAGTGTAAGACCTTCAAACAGGTCAACATTCACAAGCCGCAGGGCCAGACGGATTACCAAGATGTGTACTCCGAGCATGCGCTGACCAACTAGCAAGTGTCTTCACTGACATTTTCAACCTTTCCCTGTCTGAGTCTGTAATACCAACATGTTTCAAGCAGACCACCATAGACCCTGTGCCCAAGAACACTCATGTAACCTGCCTTAAAGACTACCGACCCGTAGCACTCACATCGATATCAATGAAATGCTTTTAAAGGCTGGTCATGGCTCACACCAACACAATTATCCCAGAAACCCTAGACCCACTCCAATTTGCATACCGCCCCAACAGATCCACAGATAATTAAATCTCTATTGCACTCCACACTGCCCTTTCCCACCTGGACAAAAGGAACACCTATGTGAGAAAGCTATTCATTCAGGAAGTCAGAGACCTAACCGTGTGGTGCAAGGACAACAACCTCTCCCTCAACGTGATCAAGCCAAAGGAGACGATTGTGGACTACAGGAAAAGGAGAACCAAGCATGCCCCCATTCTCATTGACGGGGCTGTAGTTGAGCAGGTCGAGAGCTTCAAATTCAAAAAACTAACATGGTCCAAGCACACCAAGACAGTCATGAAGAGGACACGAAAAAACCTATTCCCCCTCAGGAGACTGAAAATATTGTGCCTGTGTCCTCAGAACCTCAAAAGGTTGTCATGATGTTGTATTGATTAATGTGACGACTATTGCTCATCGAATGATTATACATTTCTAATTACGTGATTAACTGAATGTATCAAGTTTCTATTTCCCAAATTAAGTCAAAGAATATCAGAATATCGATTTTACAACAGCCGCTAATTAACCAGTTGCCTCTATCAGTCTCATAATCTGAACGTCGTATAGCCCTTGAATCTGCACGGACCCGGGTCTCAACACACTATGGCGAATCTTACCCACAATGGGAATTTCAGAAGAGAGAGAAAAAGTACACGAGAAATATACATTTGGGTGAATTTGTCAGCTATGCTAATCTAAACCTAGCCTTGCCTCAAACTGCCGCCCTCATGGGTCAGAATATATAATGATGTAATTACGTGGGAGGTGATCTCCCGGGATTCCCTGCGTGGACCATTCTGTTGTTTGATGACGTACTTCTCCTGCGCAACTCGTCCCGGTATCCATGTCCTTTGTGGCTTAGGAGTCTGTTCCCTCATCCCTTTCTCTGGAAGGGGTTTTCTGAGGACAGACAGCTCTGTAGCTCAGAGCTCACAGCATAGGAATGAAACCCTTTAGAAACCACGATTTGATGGGAGATGGAGGCTAGGTGGTTCGACTTGAATTCACCCGTTTAGACACAGCTACTCATTCGTAGCTTGGGTAGAAAAGGATTTCTTTGTCCTCAAACTTGCGTTGCGTTCTGGGTTATTTGACTTTTCAGACCCTGCTGCAGCTGGGGTCACATAGTCTTGTCGTAAATTCTATACTCACAGGTTTTGTACCCTTTGGTCAGAAGTGGGCGTAACCTCCTTTAGGGCAATTCTCTGGGCGAACCAAGTTAATGAGGCAAGGTCTAGATTTTATTCAAATCCAATTTTAGACAACTAACTTAACATTTCATCTTCCCAAAACATTCTCTTTGATTTGGATATTTTCCATACAACGTACAATGTGTAAACATCAAACATATATTAGGAAAACCCTTCACATTACAATGTTTTTGTAATAACGTCATCTATTAACCTTTAATAACAGAAAAAAATGACATACATTTTCATATTCCATCTATCATCATGACCACCATTGTGGCTGACGGAAACCATTGTTCCAAAGTCCCTTTATTTCATGTTTAATGTTCTGAGGCTGGTTCTCCATAGTAACAGGACAAAGGAATTTGTCTGTGGCCTGAGATTTACCAGGGGCGTGAGGGGTCATAAAACCCCCACATCTTCAGACCCCTAGATCTCTCCTCCTCTGTTGAGGTTGAGAGATAATCTGTAGGGTTGTGGTCTCCTGTAACCTGACCTGATCAAGACAGTCATGACAAGCTTCTACAGCTGCACCATCGAGAGCATCCTGACAGGTTGCATCACTGCCTGGTATGGCAACTGCTCGGCCTCTGACCGCAAGGCACTACAGAGGGTAGTGCGTACAGCCCAGTACACCACCGGGGCCAAGCTTCCTGCCATCCAGGACCTCTATACCAGGTGTTGTCAGAGGAAGGCCTCCAGTCAAAGAGTGTTCTCTCTGCTACTGCAGGGCAAGCGGTACCAGGGCGCCAATTCTAGGTCCAAGAGGCTCTTAAATAGCTTTTACCCCTAAGCCATAAGACTCCTGAACAGCTAATCAAATGGCTACCCAGACCATTTGCATTGCCCCCCCCCTCACTTTAGAACGCGGCTGCTACTCTCTGTTATTATACATGGACAGTCACTTTAATAACTCTACCTACATGTACATATTACCTCAATTACCTCGACACCGGTGGCCACGACCCCCTGTATATAGCCCCGCTATTGTTATTTACTGCTGCTCTTTAATAATTCTTATCTCTTTATTTTATTTGTAATTTTTTATATTTTATTTAATTTTTCTGAAAAAAACTTCATTGTTGGTTATGGGCTTGTAAGTAAGCATTTTTTCACTGTAAAATCTACTACACATGTTGTATTCGGGCGCATGTGACAAATAGAATTGGATTTGATTCGGGTGCAGGATATCCTCATGGAGAAGGATGAGTTAGCGTTAGCGATGAAGGCAGACATGGTGACCAAGTTGTCGGAGGGAAAAGGCCCAGTGATAGATGGTAGATAAAGAAAGTCCAGTATGAGGACAGTGTACTTGGTGCTGATAGGATGGACTGGGACGTGAAGGGGCGGGAAAGGTCATCACAGAGGGACTAGGGGTTGGTAGGGGGTCTGACTACGGCCTGAATCTCACATAAGGTTGCCGGAATGGATGAGTATGGCCCTTCTGGACCATTCAACTAGAAGAGCTGCAACTCATACAGGGCGAAGGAGGGGGGCTGTAGGATAGGAGGCAAGTTCGGGAGGCAATCTGGCAGCAAACCACCGACTGCTGTAGAAACCCCCAATACCCGATGGAAGGTGCAACATCGGTAAGCAGCTGAAAGTCTTCAGGACAAGAGACACATTCATCATAGAGAAAGCTGTTTCAATGACAGAAGAGAAGGTGCCAGGCCTGAGCTCGGAGACATGAGGAAGGTGCCAGGCCTGAGCTCGGAAACATGAGGAAGGTGCCAGGCCTGAGCTCGGAGACATGAGGAGTTGAACCAGCCTTCCCAGCAGACTCAGAAGAGATGCCATATGTGAATATATATTTTTTATATTCTGATTCACATGTGATCCCAGTCCCACAGAGTTGTGTGTGTGAGCATGTGTGTGTGCCGATCTGTGTGTGTGTGTGCCGATCTGTAAGTGTATGTGCGAGAGTGTGTGTGTGTATGTGCGAGAGTGTTTGTGTGTGTGTGTGTGTGTGTGTGTGTGGGAGAGTGTGTGTGTGTGTATGTCTCTCTCTATGTGTGTGTGTGTGTGTGTGTGTGTGTCTGCAGCTGCTGAATATTATCTCTCTCTCCCTCACTCTCCCCCATCTCATGTGCCCAATTACCCAGCATGCCCCAGCAGCCCACGCCCAACTCCACTGCTCAACCTGATTACCAGGTTAATACCAATATTCCACATTTAGCCTGCTCTACCCTACAGAACTCTGTTGAAATTGTATTTGTAATCTTTCAAACACTTTAGATGTGTTTTGATGCAGATAGCCTGATGCAATAGACACAATGGAATAGTCCCAAAAGTGCAACATTCCAACGTGTCCTATCTTGCAATCCATTGAACCCATCGTTCCCTCTAATATATGAAGCTAGAGCAAGATACAGTGCATCTGTCTCCCTGCTACTCTGTCCTCTAATGTACATCGTTGGAGCTTCTCTCTCTCTCTCTCTCTCTCTCGCTCTCCGTCCCTCCCTTCTCTCTCTCTCTCCCCCCTCTCTCTCTCCCTCTCCGTCCCTCCCTTCTCACTCTCTCTCCATCACTCCCTTCTCTCTCTCTCTCTTCCCCCCCTCTCTCTCTCTCCATCACTCCCTTCTCTCTCTCTCTCTCCATTACTCCCTTCTCTCTCTCTCTCTCTCTCTCTCGCTCTCTTCCGCCCCCTATCTCTATCTCTTTCTCTCTCTCTCTCTCTTCCCCCTCTCTCTATCGCTCACTCTCCGTCCCTCCCTTCTCTCTCTCTCTTCCCCTCTCTCTCTCTCTCTCTCTCGATATCTCTCTCTCTCTCCGTCCCTCCCTTCTCTCTCTCTCTCTCCCTTCCCCCGTCTCTCTCTCCCTCTCCGTCCCTCCCTTCTCAATCTCTCTCTCTATCACTCCCTTCTCTCTCTCTCTCTTCCCCTCTCTCTCTCTATCACTCCCTTCTCTCTCTCTCTCTTCCCCTCTCTCTCTCTCTCTCTCTCGGTCTCTCTCTCTCTCTCCGTCCCTCCCTTCTCTCTCTCTCTCTCTCCCTCCCCCCGTCTCTCTCTCCCTCTCCGTCCCTCCCTTCTCACTCTCTCTCTCTATCACTCCCTTCTCTCTCTCTCTCTTCCCCTCTCTCTCTCTCTCTCTCTCGGTCTCTCTCTCTCTCTCCGTCCCTCCCTTCTCTCTCTCTCTCTCTCCCTCCCCCCGTCTCTCTCTCCCTCTCCGTCCCTCCCATCTCACTCTCTCTCTCTATCACTCCCTTCTCTCTCTCTCTCTTCCCCTCTCTCTCTCTCTCTCTCTCGGTCTCTCTCTCTCTCTCCGTCCCTCCCTTCTCTCTCTCTCTCTCTCCCTCCCCCCGTCTCTCTCTCCCTCTCCGTCCCTCCCTTCTCACTCTCTCTCTCTATCACTCCCTTCTCTCTCTCTCTCTTCCCCTCTCTCTCTCTCTCTCTCTCGGTCTCTCTCTCTCTCTCCGTCCCTCCCTTCTCTCTCTCTCTCTCTCCCTCCCCCCGTCTCTCTCTCCCTCTCCGTCCCTCCCATCTCACTCTCTCTCTCTATCACTCCCTTCTCTCTCTCTCTCTTCCCCTCTCTCTCTCTCTCTCTCTCGGTCTCTCTCTCTCTCTCTCTCCGTCCCTCCCTTCTCTCTCTCTCTCTCTCCCTCCCCCCGTCTCTCTCTCCCTCTCAGTCCCTCCCTTCTCACTCTCTCTCTCTCCATCACTCCCCTCTCTCTCCCTCTCTGTCCCTCCCTTCTCACTCTCTCTCTCTCTCTCTCTCCCTCACTCTCCCCCATCTCATGTGCCCAGTCCCTCCCTTCTCTCTCTCTCCCTCTCTCTCTTCCCCTCTCTCTCTCTCTCTTCCCCTCTCTCTCTCTCTCTCTTCCCCTCTCCCTTCCCCTCTCTCTCTCTCTCTCTCTCTCTCCCCCCCTCTCTCTCTCTCTCTCTCTCTCTCCCTCTCCCTCTCTCTCTCTCCCTCTCTCTCCCTCTCGCTCTCTCTCTCTTCCTCTCTATATCGCTCTCTCCCTCTCTCTCTCTTCCCCCTCTCTCTCTTCCCCTCTCTCTCTCTTCCTTCCCCTCTCTCTTCCCCCTCTCTCTCTCTCTTCCCCTCTCTCTCTCTCTCCCCCTCTCTCTTCCCACCCACCCTCTCTCTCTCTCTCTCTCTCTCTCTCTCTCTCTTCCCCCTCTCTCTCTCTCTCTCTCTCTCTCTCTCTCTCCCTCTCTCTCTCTCTCTCTCTCTCGCTCCCTCTCCCTCTCTCTCTCTCTCTCTCTCTCTCTCTCCCTCTCTCTCTTCCCCTCTCTCTCTCTCTCTTCCCCTCTCTCTTCCCCCTCTCTCTCTCTCTTCCCCTCTCTCTCTCTCTTCCCCTCTCTCCCCCCTCTCTCTCTCTCTCTTCCCCTCTCTCTCTCTTCCCCTCTCTCTTCTCTCTCTTCCTCTCTCTCTCTCTCTTCCCCTCTCTCTCTCTCTTCCCCTCTCTCTCTCTCTTCCCCTCTCTCTCTCTTGCTCTCTCTCTCTCTCTCTCTCTTTCTCCCTCCCTCACTCTCCCCCATCTCATGTGCCCAGTGGAAAACATCCTTATCATTGATGTGCCATGGGATGAGAGAGAATATTGGCTCTGCTACACATCACTTCACAATATAATGACTTCTCTTTCTGTCCTTTACTTTTTTTCTAGCTGCTTTCTTGTCATTGGGCCAGTTTTCACACCTGTCTGGTTAAGGGGATGTGGTCTGTACCCTTTTTAATGACAACCATAACCACTCTTAGACAGTTATTTTTTGTTGTTATTGCTTTGGTACCATTTTCACAAGTATGTGTTGCTTTTCAAACTTCTCAGTACAAAAAACAAAACCTCTAAACTGGTAACACAGCAAGTCTTACATTTAAAATATTTCACCACAACACTATTCATTGGAAAATAGAAGTTAACTGTGAAATACAAGTATGTTGGTTTAAATCCCCGAAACACAACGAAGTAATACCATATTTATCACTGCATTGTTGCAATAAAGGCATTACATTGTATTACATGTGATCGTGATATGTGAACTCGAAAAAGACCACAGATACTTCATTTTGAATAGATGTTTACTGTATAAAGCAGGGTTCTCCAACATGGCGGCCCACGGGCCGGAGGAATGGGACAGGGAGAGAGAAGGGACAAACCATGTGACTCTGAGGACCTTCAGGATCATTTTAACTATCGCGGTGTGCTCTGGTTGTCAATTACCTAACTCCCATTGAGGGTGACGATGTCTTTTGTTATTTTGTTCGGGGAAAACTTTCATTTTTGAATCTATCTATTACTTTCTCCAGTCTGTATCAATGGTCCCTGAACAGAGAGGTCCTGGGTTTTACCATGGTAGTCGCCTGCTCCACTGGGCTGGGAAACTGCCCTGTATCAATGGTCCCTGAATAGAGAGGTACTAATTTTCACCATGGTAGTCCCCTGCTCCACTGGGCTGGGAAACTGCCCTGTATCAATGGTCCCTGAACAGAGAGGTCCTGGGTTTTACCATGGCAGTCCCCTGCTCCACTGGGCTGGGAAACTGCCCTGTATCAATGGTCCCTGAACTGAGAGGTCCTGGCTTTTACCACTGTAGTCCCCTGCTAGAGGTCCTGGGTTTTACCATGGTAGTCCCCTGCTCCACTGGGATGGGAAACTGCCCTGTATCAATGGTCCCTGAACAGAGAGGTCCTGGGTTTTACCATGGTAGTCGCCTGCTCCACTGGGCTGGGAAACTGCCCTGTATCAATGGTCCCTGAACAGAGGGGTCCTGGCTTTTACCACTGGTCAAAACTGGCTTCAATGTTGACAAATAATAGTTGATGTCTGTGCTCCGGAATCTAATTAGCAAAATACAACAATCCCCATAAAATGGCATGTATTCAAAGATGCCAAGGGAATCCAGGCTTCCCTAAATATTGTATTTAAACAATATATATAGTGAGGCCAGTAATGAGGCCAGTAATGAGGCCAGTAATGAGGCCATGTTGTGAGGCCAGTAGTGAGGCCAGTAGTGAGGCCATGTTGTGAGTCCATTAGTGACGCCATGTTTTGAGGCCAGTAGTGAGGCCATGTTGTGAGGCATGTTATGAGGCCATGTTGTGAGGCCAGTAGTGAGTCTATTAGTGAGGCCAGTAGTGAGGCCAGTAGTGAGGCCAGTAGTGAGGCCATGTTGTGAGGCCAGCTGTGAGGCCAGTAGTGAGTCCATTAGTGACGCCATGTTTTGAGGCCAGTAGTGAGGCCAGTAGTGAGGCCATGTTGTGAGGCCATGTTATGAGGCCATGTTTTGAGGCCAGTAGTGAGTCTATTAGTGAGGCCAGTAGTGAGTCCATTAGTGAGTCCATTAGTGAGGCCAGTAGTGAGCCCATGTTGTGAGGCCAGTAGTGAGGCCATGTTGTGAGGCCATGTTGTGAGGCCATGTTGTGAGGCCAGTAGTGAGGCCATGTTGTCAGGCCATGTTATGAGGCCATGTTGTCAGGCCATGTTTTGAGGCCAGTAGTGAGGCCAGTAGTGAGGCCATGTTGTGAGGCCATGTTATGAGGCCATGTTGTGAGGCCAGTAGTGAGTCCAGTAGTGAGGCCAGTAGTGAGGCCAGTAGTGAGGCCAGTAGTGAGTCCATTAGTGAGGCCAGTAGTGAGACCATGTTGTGAGGCCAGTAGTGAGGCCATGTTGTGAGGCCATGTTGTGAGGCCATGTTGTGAGGCCAGTAGTGAGACCATGTTGTCAGGCCATGTTATGAGGCCATGTTGTCAGGCCATGTTATGGTGCTATGTTGTGAGGCCAGTAGTGAGTCCATTAGTGAGGCCAGTAGTGAGACCATGTTGTGAGGCCATGTTATGAGGCCATGTTGTAAGGCCATGTTGTGAGGCCAGTAGTGAGGCCATGTTATGAGGCCATGTTGTGAGGCCAGTAGTGAGTCCAGTAGTGAGGCCAGTAGTGAGGCCAGTAGTGAGGCCATGTTGTGAGGCAAGCTGTGAGGCCAGTAGTGAATCCATTAGTGACGCCATGTTTTGAGGCCAGTAGTGAGGCCAGTAGTGAGGCCATGTTGTGAGGCCATGTTATGAGGCCATGTTGTGAGGCCAGTAGTGAGTCTATTAGTGAGGCCAGTAGTGAGGCCAGTAGTGAGGCCAGTAGTGAGGCCATGTTATGAGGCCAGTAGTGAGGCCATGTTGTGAGGCCATGTTGTGAGGCCATGTTGTGAGGCCAGTAGTGAGGCAAATGTTGTCAGGCCATGTTATGAGGCCATGTTGTCAGGCCATGTTATGAGGCTATGTTGTGAGGCCAGTAGTGAGTCCATTAATGAGGCCAGTAGTGAGACAATGTTGTGAGGCCAGTAGTGAGGCCAGTAGTGAGGTCAGTAGTGAGGCCATGTTGTGAGGACAGTAGTGAGGCCATGTTGTGAGGACAGTAGTGAGGCCATGTTGTGAGGACAGTAGTGAGGCTATGTTGTGAGGCCAGTAGTGAGGACAGTAGTGAGGGCAGTAGTGAGGCCATGTTGTGAGGACAGTAGTGAGGCCAGTAGTGAGGCAAGTAGTGAGGTCAGTAGTGAGGCCATGTTGTGAGGCCAGTAGTGAGGCCAGTAGTGAGGGCAGTAGTGAGGCCATGTTGTGAGGACAGTAGTGAGGCCAGTAGTGAGGCAAGTAGTGAGGTCAGTAGTGAGGCCATGTTGTGAGGCCAGTAGTGAGGCCATGTTGTGAGGCCAGTAGTGAGGACAGTAGTGAGTCCAGTAGTGAGGCCGTGTTGTGAAATTGTTAGATATTACTTGTTAGATATTACTTGTTAGATATTGTTAGATATTACTGCACTGTTGGAGCCAGAAACACATCTGCTAAACTCGTGTTTGTGACCAATATCATTTGACTTGATTTCATTTGAGTTTGGTTTTGGCTTCATACCAATCAAATCACATCCTAAGCAAAACTTCATAATTGTCAGACAAACGTGTCTGTTTCTGGTCTGCTTGTATGGATGTCCTGCAGTAGATAGCTTTCTAAATCAGAATCAAATCAAATCAAATGTATTTATATATATTTATTTATATAGCCCTTCGTACATCAGCTGATGTCTCAAAGTGCTGTACAGAAACCCAGCCTAAAACCCCAAACAGCAAGCAATGCAGTGCAGCCCTTTACCATGAATGGAGATGAGGATTTGGACTTGTGGCATTGACTTTTTTATTTAATTTTAATTTATCCTTTATTTGACTAGGCAAGTCAGTTAAGAACAAATTCTTATTTACAATGACGATCTACTCCGGCCAAACATGGACGACGCTGGGCCAATTGTGCGCCGCCCTATAGGACTCTCAATCATGGCTGGATGTGATACAGCGTGTATGAAATTAAAAATTTGTTCTTAATTGACTTGCCCAGTTAAATAAAGGTTTAAAAAAAAGACTGATGTTCAGGTCTCTCTAGTAGCAGACTAATGTTCAGGTCTCTCTAGTAGCAGACTAATGTTCAGGTCTCTCTAGTAGCAGACTAATGTTCAGGTCTCTCTAGTAGCAGACTAATGTTCAGGTCTCTCTAGTAGCAGACTAATGTTCAGGTCTCTCTAGTAGCAGACTAATGTTCAGGTCTCTCTAGTAGCAGACTAATATTCAGATCTCTCTCTAGTAGCAGACTAATGTCCAGGTCTCTCTAGTAGCAGACTAATGTTCAGATCTCTCTAGTAGCAGACTAATGTTGAGGTATCTCTAGTAGCAGAATAATGTTCAGGTCTCTCTAGTAGCAGACTAATGTTCAGATCTCTCTCTAGTAGCAGACTAATGTTCAGCTCTCTCTCTAGTAGCAGACTAATGTTCAGATCTCTCTCTAGTAGCAGACTAATGTTCAGATCTCTCTCTAGTAGCAGACTAATGTTCAGATCTCTCTCTAGTAGCAAACTAATGTTTGGACTTGCCGATGGGTGTGGTTTACAGTTTTGGGACTATTCTATAGGTCCATTAAAAGCCAGGCAAGATCAAGCACATCTAAAGAATTAGAAATGATTTCGAATAGTATTTGAACCCAGGTCTGAATGCTATTTCCCAGGCAGGCAGGATGGAGAGCTTTCACCATTTATTTATAATTATTATTATTATTATTCAAGAAATTACTTTTCCCCCTCTTTCCCCTTATCTAGAAAGCAAGGTGTCACACATGTTTATAGTCAAAGTCATATGATAAACGTTATTATAAATGTTAGAACTTTGTAAGCTAACATTAGCTAGCTAAACAGAAAAAAGCTAGTCTACTTTAACCAAGGTAATGTGCTGTAAGTGCTGGTTCCAATATGGAGGGATGTTATATAACACAATAAGATGCATCTCCAACAACACACTCACATATCACACTCTCAGAAAATACCTCCTCTCAGTCAACAACAGTCCCCTTAATTGACTTCACACTGAAATACTGAAAGTAACAATTAGAGTAATTGTCAATGTCATTCTGGGTCTTCTGGGCACTATTTGGGCATATCCTATATTAAATAAATGTATATATTTAATATAGGATATGCCCAAATAGTGTGTGTGTATAAAGCTAGGCATCTTTAATTTGACACTTTACAAGCTAGCCAGGTAACTCTTTCATATATATATATATATATGCTTGTAAAGTGTCAAATTAAAGTAGCCTAGCTTCTTTCTGTTTAGCTAGCTAATGTTAGCTTACAAAGTTGAACCATTTCTAATCACATTTATCTTATGACTTTGACTATAAACATGTGTGACACCTTGATGAGATGCATCTTATTGTGTTATATAACATTCCTCCATATTGGAACCAGCACTTACAGCACATTACCTTGGTCAAAGTAGACTAGCTTCTTTCTGTTTAGCTAGCTAATGTTAGCTTACAAAGTTGCACCATTTCCAATAACGTTGAAACTGTATTTATTTAGTTTATCATTTGACTTTGACTTCATATATTTGAATTAAACCTGTTGTGTTCGTTTCAAGTAATTTAATTCTGTGTTCCCGGTCCAACATGGCCGCCCCATTATAGCTGATTATATAGCCATAATAATACATTTATTCTCACCTAATGTTGTGTTAGATCTTTATATTAACTTAGGTTCTTGTGAACACTACACGATTTGATATTAACTTCTATTTGCTATTTCTGGCCTGTAGGCCTCATTGACCTAAGCTCATACAACTTGTTTTTGAGTAAAAAGACTATATCAAATACTCAGATGAAAAATATTGTGCTATTTACCACAGACGACTTTGTGTCAAAGTTTAACAAGGACTCTCTCCTCCTCACCAGTGTCATGATCAAAGATTTGATCAAGAGCCTCACATACAGTATATTGTTTGGTCATTGTGCTGCCACAGAATGAATTGTGAGCAAGGCCTCAAAAAAAGCTTTTACATACCAGAGCTGTGAGAAGAGTTCTATATATTTTTGAAACAATGTTGCGATATTTTTTAAGAATGCCAACAGGGGGGGTTCCTGTGGGGGAACGATTCTATTGGGGAAACGTTCCGGTGGGGGAAAGATTCTATTGGGGAAAGGTTCCGGTGGGGGAAAGATTCTATTGGGGAAAGGTTCCCGTGGGGGTTTCCATGGAAGCCAAAAAGGAGTGAGGTGTGTGTGTGTGTGTGTGCTCAAACACACATGCATGTGGGGGCCTGGGAGAGGAAGTGTGTCCATCTGATGAATGGGCATGTGCCTGAACCCATTTTTATACACTAATTGTAGTCTCACCCATGTATTTCTAATGACACCACAGGTGTACTAACGTTAAATAAAACACCCAAAATGTTATGTAAAATCATCAACATGTATTTTGTGTGTTTAGATAGCCTGTGTGGACAAAGTCATGGAAACGTATGAACATCAGATTAAATTAACTGCATATTTCAGAGAAAACTTGTAAATCAGTCCAATTCGACCGGAACACAGCAGGAGGGTTAAATAATCAACTTTGCTTACCTTAGTACATTGAATGGCTTAAGGCTACTTGCAAGCTGGTTCAGTCACAGTCATTTTGCATTGTCATGCTGGAATGGTAATTAGTTTTGAATCGGAATGGCAGTTAAAAACCTCTTACTTCTACCCCCTCCTTTTTCGAACATTCTGTTAAGAATCGCGCAACTTTTCAGCGTCCTGCTACTCATGCCAGGAATATAGTATATGCATATGATTAGTATGTGTGGATAGAAAACACTCTGAAGTTTCTAAAACTGGTTAAATCACGGCTGTGACTATAACAGATTGTGTGTTTCATTGAAAAACGCAAGAAAAACTGCTCTCTGAAAGCTAAAAATAATTTCCATAAGTCACTTTCATGGGCTGTTAAAAGGGGACAAAATTTAATATTGACCTGCATGCAATTCATACAAATTCCACACGATGTCGCCATTGTCGTCATTTTCAATTGAATTTTTTGTTGGAAAATCCAACTATCTGGATTCCGTTTCTTCCGGTCTCCAACAGGATGGTTTGAATGTGGACATTGGCAGCCATTGATTTGCAGACGAGGAGCTATTGAATATACATCGCCCTGTAATCATTTTGATAGATTATAAACGTTTACTAATACCTAAAGTTGGATTACAAAAGGATTTCGAAGTGTTTTGTGAAAGTTTATCGTCAACTTTTTTAATTTTAAAAAATGACGCAGCGTTTAAAAACAATGTTTTTTTCTGAATGACACAGCTTCCATAGAAAGCTATTTTGGGTATATATGGACCGATTTAAACAAAAAAAAGACCCAATAGTGATGTTTATGGGGCATATAGGAGTGCCAAGAAAGAAGCTCGTCAAAGGTAATGAATGTTTTATATTTTATTTCTGCGTTTTGTGTTGCGCCGGCTAAGCTATATCTTTGTTTACATCGCATTCAGGCATTTTGAGGTGTTGCATGCTATCAGATAATAGCTTCTCATGATTTCGCCGAAAAGCATTTTCAAAATCTGACTTGTTGGCTAGGTTCACAACGAGTGTAGCTTTAATTCAATACCCTGCTTGTGAATTTTGATCAAGGTTTGAGTTTTAACGAGTACATTTAGCATTTAGCGTAGCGCATTTGCATTTCCTGGTGCCTAGTTGAGACATTTGCGTCTCAAGTAGAATCAAGAAGTTAAATTTGAATTGACCAAAAGGTTCTATATACAGTAGAACCACCTTTTTTTATCTAATATTTATGCTTTTCTCTCGCTCTCTGGTTCCCATCCAAACAACCAAAAGGTTATATACGGAACCCCAAACAACCAAAAGGTTCTATACAGAACCGCAAACAACCAAAATGTTCTATAAGGAACCCCAAACAACCAAAATATTATATGCGGAACCCCAAACAACCAAAATGTTCTATATAGAACCCCAAACAAACAAAATATTATATGCGGAACCCCAAACAACCAAAAGGTTCTATGTGGAACCCCAAACAACCAAAAGGTTCTATATGGAACACCAAACAACCAACATTTTCTATAAGGAAACCCAAATAACCAAAAGGTTCTATATGGAACCCCAAACAACCAAAAGGTTCTATGTGGAACCCCAAACTACCAAAAGGTTGTATACATGGAACCCCGAACAACCAACATGTTCTATTTGGAATCTCAAACAAACAAAAGGTTCTATGTGGAACCCCAAACAACCAAAATGTTCTATACGGAACCCCAAACAAACAAAAGGTTCTATATGGAATCCCAAACAACCAAAAGGTTCTATATGGAACCCCAAACAACCAAAAGGTTCTATACGGAACCCCAAACAACCAAACGGTTATATATTGAACCCCAAAAAACCAAAATGTTCTATACGGAACCTCAAACAACCAAAAGGTTATATATGGAACTACAAACAACCAAAATGTTCTATACGGAACCCCAAACAACCAAAATGTTATATATGGAACCCCAAAAAAACAAAATGTTCTATACGGAACCCCAAACAACCAAAAGGTTTTATATGGAACCCCAAACAACCAAAAGGTTATATATGGAACCCCAAACAACCAAAATGTTCTATACGGAAACCCAAACAACCAAAATGTTCTATATGGAAGCCCAAACAAGAAACATTTTCTGGAATCCCAAACAACCTTTTTTTCTAAGAGTGTACATAGAGGACTGTGAAGGACAGGAACCATAGAACAGCATTTTGTCGTGGAAATGACCAGGGACACTCGAAGTCAAACTTAAATGAATCATTGTTTATTGTCAGCTTGCTGGAGAGGTTCCAACCAACTCAATGTACCATATGTACACAAAAAAGCTTCTATCTCAAGGCCAAGGTGACTGTTAAACAGCCACCACTAACATTGAGTGGCTGCTGCCAACATACTGACTCAAATCTCTAGCCACTTTAATAATTAAAAATTGGATGTAATAAATGTATCACTAGTCACTTTAAACAATGCCCCTTTATATAATGTTCACATACACTACATTACTCATCTCATGTGTACATACTGTACTCTATACCATATACTGCATCTTGCCTATGCCATTTGGCCATCGCTCATCCATATATTTATATGTACATATAAATATATTGATGAGCGTGTACATAGGCCTTGTGTGTATAAGGTAATTGTTGTGCAATTGTTAGATCACTTGTTAGATATTACTGCATGGTCGGAACTAGAAGCACAAGCATTTCGCTACACTCACATTAACATCTGCTAACCATGTGTAGGTGACAAATACAATTTGATTTGATTTGTTTAGAGAGCTCCAATGTACTTACACATGAAGTAATATTGGCAAAATTTAGCTTATTCATCATTCATAATTAATTCATCATTAACGTTTGCTATAATTCATTTGACAGACCAATACCTCACAAGGTTTCTTCTCTCCAAGCTGAGATCTTGAAACTGAAATATCGTTCTCAAAACAAGATTCAAGGCCATACTGCCAAATTGCACAAACTACAGTGAGGATTTCTCCCAGGTATTTAAATCAGTCCCTTGCATGAACACAGCAACTGGTTATTAGAAAAGCACAAACATACACATTTCTGTAACAATTTATTTTGGTGTTTATGAATAAAACCTATTTGTAGATAATTCTGGCCTGCTTATTCCCATGGGTGTAGATCGGAAACATAAGGTATGTTGAGCTATGGTTAAATCCCCCGACTTTACATTTATTTAATCTTAATGAACATGAACAGTTACAGTGCATAGCATATAGGCTGAAGCCTTACAGATCACTGGAGCCTTACAGATCGCTGAAGCCTTACAGATCGCTGAAGCCTTAAAGATCGCTGAAGCCTTACAGATGGGTGAAGCCTTACAGATGGCTGAAGCCTTACAGATCGCTGGAGCCTTACAGATCGCTGAAGCCTTACAGAACGCTGAAGCGTTACAGATCGCTGAAGCCTTACAGATCGCTGAAGCCTTAAAGATCGCTGAAGCCTTACAGATCGCTGAAGCCTTACAGATCACTGAAGCCTTACAGATCACTGAAGCCTTACAGATCGCTGAAGCCCTAAAGATCGCTGAAGCCTTACAGATGGCTGAAGCCTTACAGATGGCTGAAGCCTTACAGATGGCCGAAGCCTTATAGATGGCTGAAGCCTTACAGATGGCTGAAGCCTTACAGATGGCTGAAGTCTTACAGATGGCTGAAGCCTTACAGATGGCTGAAGCCTTATAGATGGCTGAAGCCTTACAGATGGCTGAAGCCTTACAGATGGGTGAAGTCTTACAGATGGCTGAAGCCTTACAGATTGCTGAAGCCCTAAAGATCGCTGAAGCCTTACAGATCGATGAAGCCTTACAGATGGCTGAAGCCTTACCGATGGCTGAAGCCTTACAGATGGCTGAAGCCTTATAGATGGCTGAAGCCTTACAGATGGCTGAAGCCTTACAGATGGCTGAAGTCTTACAGATGGCTGAAGCCTTACAGATGGCTGAAGCCTTACAGATGGCTGAAGCCTTACAGATGGCTGAAGCCTTACAGTTCGCTGAAGCCTTACAGATCGCTGGAGCCTTACAGATCGCTGAAGCCTTACAGAACGCTGAAGCGTTACAGATCGCTGAAGCCTTACAGATCGCTGAAGGCTTAAAGATCGCTGAAGCCTTACAGATCGCTGAAGCCTTACAGATCGCTGAAGCCTTACAGATCACTGAAGCCTTACAGATCACTGAAGCCTTACAGATGGCTGAAGCCTTACAGATGGCTGAAGCCCTTACAGATGGCTGAAGCCTTACAGATCGCTGAAGCCTTACAGATCGCTGAAGCCTTGCAGATGGCTGAAGTCTTACAGATGGCTGAAGCCTTACAGATCGCTGAAGCCTTACAGATCGCTGAAGCCTTACAGATCGCTGAAGCCTTACAGATTACGTGACAGAAATGTAAATGTAATTTCTCATCGATCCGACATACGCAGCATTTACGGTGAATGCAGTCTCTGAGAACACCAAGATTTTTGCATTTAAATTTATGTTTAAGAAACTGAGTCTATAATTTTGAGTCGATTTTTGGTGGTATTTATTTTTTCATTCTGTATGCCATCTGATTCAGATTATTCTCAACAACTTTGCCCTGCCTTGTCTCTACAAGCAGAGTTGTGCTAAATAACAAAGTCCGTGGTGTTCATTTGTATTCATCTATACCAACAGGTGTGTGTGCTCGTGTGCGTGGTCATGTGTTCTGTGTGCGTGTGCGTGCTGTGTGTGTGTGTGTTAGTATTATGCCGGTGAGCAGCTTGCAGTAATACTGATGCAGTAATCAACGGGTAAACCTGTGTGCGACCCTGAAGATCAGCAGTGAAGCACTTAGAAAAGCCAGCAAGCATCCGGATAGCTAGGGCACAAAGCTACATCCCAAAATGGTGGTGTCCCGTTAAATTCAAAATCTGCACCTGAAACTAAACAGCCTAATTGATTTACACACAGCATGTGCTCTGCACGCCTTGAGGCCTAATATATTCACAGTGTTAATTCCCGGGTCTGCGTACAAAATAGCACACTATTCCCTACATGGTGCATTACTTTAGACCAGGGTCCATCTAATGTAGTGCACCACATAGGGAATAGAATGCCATTTGGGACGTGTTAATACTGACTTTAGACCTCATGAATAGAACATGTGTTTAGTGTAGAGCCTGAGATGGGATCGGAGGGAATATTCATTCTCAAATTCTTTCAGCCTTATGCGTGTCATGTACTGTTCCACGATGATGTGGGGGGGGGGGGGGGGGGGGGGGGAATGAGGCTGATTGTTTTTGACCCTACTCACTCATGATGTTATGATCGCCATGACGTCTTCTATGTTCCCCTGTAGTCTTTAACTTATTTTATTTAACTAGACAAGTCAGTTATTAAAATAACAAATTCTTATTTTACAATGACGGCCTACACCAGCCCAACTCTAACCTGGACGACGCTGGGCCAATTGTGCGCCACCCTATCGGACTCCCAATTATGGCCGGATGTGATACAGTCTGGATTTGAACCAGGGACTGTCGTAACACCTCTTGCATTGACATGCAGTGCCTTGAGAGCCCTTTGATATTCTGTTTCATCCATCCTATCTCATCCCCATATTGTTATTTATTTTTTTGCTCCTTTGCACACCAGGATCTCTACTTGCACATTCCTCTTCTGCACATCTTTCACTCCAGTGTTTAATTGCTAAATTGTAATTACTTCACCACTACGGCCTATTTATTGCCTTACCTCCCTAATCTTATTTCATTTGCACACACTGTACATAGATGTTTCTATTGTGTTATTGACTGTACGTTTGTTTACTCCATGTGTAACTCTGTGTTGTTGTTTGTGTCAAACTGCTTTGCTTTATCTTGGGCAGGTCGCAGTTGTAAATGACAACTTGTTCTCAGCTGGCCTACCTGGTTAAATAAAGGTGAAATATATATATATATTTTTTTTAAATGTTATGGGTTCATGGGTTAAAGGTCATGTGCTTCTGTATGACTCACATCCTAGAATAACACAGAGACAAGATGACAGGTAACATACTCACTTTATGATATTTTATGGTTGTCTGTCATGAATACAAAATATTTGTGTAGGTAGCCTGCTATATTCATAAGTCCACCATCTTGCTTTCCAAACATGCTTCATTCCTTTCATCTGGAGGTCAAATACATTCCCCAGATCTAAACAGGATACACTCTGGATGATTCGTTATTTTCCCCTTTTCTTGTTGTTGTTAATACCTGCCCAAATCTAATTGAGTTGTTTCTTCGATGTCAAACCTTGTAGGAAGATGCTTTTGGTATGGAGGTAATAAATATCAGATTTCTCCATCCAGCAGACCTGATCGATTTCAGAGGAGTGGAGAGTAAAGTAGAGGAGGGGATGAAAGGAAGAGAGGTGAGGTGTGGAGAGGATGGAGGAGAAGAGGAAGAGAGGAGAGGAGAAAAGAGGTGAGGATGATAAGAGGAAGAGAGGAGAGGAGAGGTGAGGAGGAGAAGAGGAATAGGGGAGAGGGAGAAGAGGAGAGGAGAGGAAAAAGATGAGAGGATGGAGTTGAGGAGGAGAAGAGGAAGAGAGGAGAGGAGAGGAGGAAAAGAGGAAAAGATGACATGAGAGGTGAGGGGGAGAAGAGAAATAGAGGAGAGGAGAGGAGAGGAGAGGAGAGGAGAGGAGAGGAGAAGAGAAATAGAGGAGAGGAGAGGAGAGGAGAGGAGAGGAGAGGAGAGGAGAGGAGAGGAGAGGAGAGGAGATGAGAGGAGAGGAGAGGAGAGGAGAAGAGAAATAGAGGAGAGGAGAGGAGAGGAGAGGAGAGGAGAGGAGAGGAGAGGAGAAGAGAAATAGAGGAGAGGAGAGGGAGGAGAGGAGAGGAGAGGAGAGGAGAGGAGAGGAGAGGAGAGGAGAGGAGAGGAGAGGAGAGGAGAGGAGAGGAGAGGAGAGGAGAGGAGAGGAGAGGAGTAAAATAGCAGAGGAGAGGAGGAAGGAGAGGAAAGAGAGGAGAGGAGAGGAGGTGAGGGGACAAGGGATGGGAGAAGAGGTGGATTACAAGACAGAGGAGAGAGGGAAGGAAAGTCCTGTGAAAAGAAGAGAGAAAAAACAGGTGGAAAATAAACAAGAAGAGAGGAAGAAAGATTCCCATCCCGTCTCTGGAGGGACATGTTTTAAGTCATATACAGCAGGTGTACTGCACCATAATATACAGCAACAGCCTTGAACGAGTTCCCACTTTTCTGGTGGATTGCAATGAAATTGCAACTCAATTTCTACGTCTTGTTTTGAAAGTAGCAATATTTTAAGAGATGATTTTCATTTTGAAATAATAGAAATGGAGAAGTACTCTGAATGAAGGGAAAAAAGGCCATTCTTGAACACGTGGTAATCTGCTAGAGAACCAGTTTTGATTGAAGTTTAGTTTTTGTATGCCTGAAGCCTGCAGTGAGAGATACAATCAAGTCAAATTGTATTGGTCAAATACACATTTTTTTAGCAGATGTTATTGCGGGTGTAGCGAAATTCTTGTGTTTTCTACACTGCAGTAATATTTAACAATTCACAGCAATACACACAATTCTAAAAGTAAAAGAATGGAATTTTGAAAAATACATTCGGAAAGTATTCAGACCCCTGACTCTTTCCACATTTTGTTACGTTAGAGCCTTATTCAAAAAGTGATTCAATTGTTTATTTTCCAGTCATCTACACACAATACCACATAACGACAAAGCAAAAACGGGTTTTTCGAATTTTTTGCAAATTTATTCAACATAAAAAACTGAAGTTCTCAGACCCTTTACTCAGTACTTGGTTGAAGCACCTTTGGTAGCGATTACAGCCTTGAATCTTCTTTAGTGATGGCTATCTAACTGTCTGGCTATCTAACTGTCTGGCTATCTAACTGTCTGGCTATCTAACTGTCTGGCTATCTAACTGTCTGATGGCCTTGATATAGAAGTTGTTTTTCACTCTCTCGGCCCCACCTTTGATGCAACTATACTGACCCCGCCTTCTGGATGAACAGGTCGGGTGAACAGGTCGTGGCTCGGGTTGTTGATGTGCTTGATGATCTTTTTGGCTTTCTTGTGACATTGGGTACTGTAGGTGTCCTGGAGGGAAGGTAGTTTTCCCCCGGTGATGCGCTGTGCAGAACTCACTACCCTCTGGAGAGCCCTGCGGTTGCGTGGGGTGCAGTTTCTGTACCAGGCGGTGATACAGCCGGACAGGATGCTCTCAAATGTGCATCTGTAAAAGAGGGTCTTAGGTGACAAGCCAAATGTCTTCAGCTTCCTGAGGTTGAAGAAGCATTGCTGCGCCTTCTTCACCACAATGTTTGTATGGGTGGACCATTTCAGATGTGTGATGTGTACGCCAAGTAACTTGAACCTTTCAACCTTCTCCACTGTGGTCACTTCGAGGACCCAGTTACACAGGGCGGGGTTCATACCCAGGGCCCCAGAGCTTCATGATGAGCTCGGAGAGTACGATGGTGTTGAAGGCTGAGCTATAGTCAATTAACAACATTCTAACATGGGTATTATTCTTGTCCAGATTGGATAGGGCAGTGTGTAGAGCGATTGCATCATCTGTGGATCTATTGGGGCGGTAAGTCAATTGGAGTGGGTCTAGGGTGTCAGGTAAGGTAGAGGTGATATGATCCTTGACTAGTCTCTCAAAGCACTTCAAGTGAGTGCTATGGGGCGATAGTCATTTAGTTCGGTTACCTTTGCTTTCTTGGGTACAGGAACAATGGTGGACATCTTGAAGCAAGTGGGAACAGGCAGACTGGGATAGGGAGAGATTGAATATGTCCGTAAACACACCAGCCAGCCGGTCTGCGCATGCTCTGAGGACGCGACTAGGGATGCCGTCCTTTTCCAGCAGCCATGCGAGGGTTTACACGCATACAAGTCTTACTCACGTCGGCCACAGAGAAGGAGAACCCACAGTGCTTTGGAGTGGGCCGCTTCGGTGGCACTGGGTTTTCCTCAAAGCGGGCGAAGAAGGTGTTTAGCTTGCCCTGGGGGAAGTCATCGGTGTCCGCGCCGTGACTGGTTTTCCCTTTGTAACCCATGATGTTTGTAGACCCTGCCACATATGTCTCGTGTCTGAGCCATTGAATTGTGACTCCACTTTTTCTCTATACTGATGTTTTGCCTGTTTGATTGCCTTTTGGAGGGAATAACCTAACTGTTTGTATTGAACCATATTCCCAGTCACCTTGCCATGATTAAATGCGATGGTTCACGCTTTCAGTTTTGCATGAATACTGCCATCTACGGTGTCTGGTTTGGGTAGGTTTTAATAGTCACAGTGGGAACAACATCCCATATACACTTCCTGATGAACTCAGTCACTGTGTCCGTGTATACGTCATTGTTATTCTCAGAGGCCACATCCCAGTCCACCCCAGTGCCAGTCCACATTATCAAAACAGTCTTTAAGCATAGTTTCCAATTGGTCAGACCAGTGTTGAATAGACCTTAGTGCGGGTACTTCCTTCTTGAGTTTCTGCCTATAAGAAGGGAGGAGCAAAATGGAGTCGTGATCTGATTTGCTGAAGGGAGGGTGGGGGAGGGCCTTGTAGGCATTTCGAAAAGGGGAGTAGCAGTGGTTGAGTGTTCTACCAGCGTGAATACGCAGACAGACACAGATATGCAGACAGACACAGATATGCAGAGAGACCCAGATATGCAGAGAGACACAGATATGCAGTCAGACACAGGTATGCAGACAGACACAGTCTGCATACCTGTGTCTGTCTGCATACCCGTGTCTGTCTGCATACCAGTGTCTGTCCGCATACCTGTGTCTGTCTGCATAGCTCCGTCTGTCTGCATACCTGTGTCTGTCTGCATACCAGTGTATGTCTGCATACCAGTGTCTGACTGCATACCTGTGTCTGTCTGCATAGCTGTGTCTGTCTGCATATATGTGTCAGTCTGCAAACCTGTGTCTGTCTGCATAAACGGGTCTGTCTGCATATCTGTGTCTGTCTGCATATCTGTGTCTGTCTGCACATCCGTGTCAGTCTGCACACCTGTGTCTGTCTGAACACCTGTATCAGTCTGCATATATGTGTGTGTCTGTATATCTCTGTCTGTCTGTCTGTTTATATGTGTCTGTCTGTATATATGTGTCTGTCTGTATATATGTGTCTGTCTGGATATATGTGTCTGTCTGTATATCTCTGTCTGTCTGCATATCTCTGTCTGTCTGTATATCTATGTCTGTCTGTATATATGTGTCTGTCTGTATATCTCTGTCTGTCTGGATATATGTGTCAGTCTGCACACCTGTGTCTGTCTGTATATCTCTGTCTGTCTGCATATCTCTGTCTGTCTGCACACCTGTGTCAGTCTGCAAATATGTGTCTGTCTGTATATATGTGTCTGTCTGCATAGCTGTGTCTGTCTGCATATCCGTGTCAGTCTGCACACCTGTGTCTGTCTGCACACCTGTGTCAGTCTGCATATATGTGTCTGTCTGTATATCTCTGTCTGTCTGTATATCTATGTATGTCTGTATATATGTGTCTGTCTGTATATCTCTGTCTGTCTGGATATATGTGTCAGTCTGCACACCTGTGTCTGTCTGTATATCTCTGTCTGTCTGCATATCTCTTTCTGTCTGTATATCTCTGTCTGTCTGTATATATGTGTCTGTCTGTATATCTCTGTCTGTCTGCATATCTCTGTCTGTCTGTATATCTCTGTCTGTCTGTATATATGCGTCTGTCTGCATATTTGTGTCTGTCTGCATACCAGTGTCTGTCTGCATATCTGTGTCAGTCTGCACACCTGTGTCTGTCTGCATATATGTGTCTGTCTGTATATCTCTGTCTGTCTGTATATATGTGTCTGTCTGTATATATGTGTCTGTCTGCATATCTATGTCAGTCTGCACACCTGTGTCTGTCTGCATATCTGTGTCAGTCTGCACACCTGTGTCTGTCTGCATATCTGTGTCTGTCTGTATATCTCTGTCTGTCTGTATATCTCTGTTTCTCTCTATATCTCTGTTTGTCTGTAGATATGCGCCTGTCTGCATATCTGTGTCTGTCTGCATACCAGTGCCTGTCTGTAAATCTGTATCTGTCTGCATATCTGTGTCTGTCTGCATACCTGTGTCTGTCTGTATATATGTGTCTGTCTGCATATCTATGTCAGTCTGCACACCTGTGTCTGTCTGCATATCTGTGTCAGTCTGCACACCTGTGTCTGTCTGCATATCTGTGTCTGTCTGTATATCTGTGTCTGTCTGTATATATGTGTCAGTCTGCATTACAAATGATAGCAAATTATATACATCCTGTGAGATATCATGCGATTCGTTCTGAACACAGCGAATTAATGCATAGATCAGACCGTTTGAAGGCAGCTAGGAAACGATGCTATTCAGATGTAGCTACAGAGTTCGCATGCCAAATATCAGCCTTTTCCCTATGCATTCCCTATGGGACCTGGTCTAAAGTAGTGCACTATATAGGGAATAGGGTGCCATTTGTGATGCTTACCCTAGCGTGCATAGCAGACATCTCGTCTTGACAAAGTAAAACTGCAATTTGGTTCAATAAAAGCACTAATGAGATCTGTGCTAGCATTGGGTTTGATGGATGAATTCTTTCTATCATTGATTGGTTTTCTCACTGCAACACTGGGTTTTAGCATCCCAAATGGCATCCTATTCCCTTATATAGTGCACTACTTTAGACCAGGGTCCATAAGTGCTCTGTTCAAATGTAGTGCACTGTGAAGGGATTAGGGATGCCATCTGTGACACAGCCCTAGGCATCGCTAGCTGTTATGGTATCAGGTCTTCTTGTCATTGATAGCTAGCTGTCTCAATCGTTCAGAAAAATATATATATATCTTGATACATATATCAAATCTGCGGGAATAAGATTACATTTATGTACTGTGAAATACCATATTTTTTTTTCAGTAATGGTTGACAGTTTTGCATAGTTCTCTCTCCATCACCCTCTCTCTTTCTCTCTCCATCTCCCTCTCTCTCTCTACCCCTCTCTTCCCTCTCCTTTTCTATCTCTCTCGCTCCATCTCCCACTCTCTCCCCACCCCTCTCCCTCTCTCTCTCCCTCTCTCTCCATCTCTCTCTCCACCCCTCTCTCTCTCTCTCTTTCACTTTCTCTCCACACCTCCCTCCTCTCTGTCCTAAGTGACTGTAATGCGTTTAATGTTCTTGTTCTCTGCGTGAGTGCAGCTCTAGCTAGGGCCTCTGACTGTGAATGAAGAACTGTGTGTGTGTGTGTGTGTGTGTGTGTGTGCGTGTGTGTGTGTGTGTGTGTGTGTGTGTGTGTGTGTGTGCGTGTGTGTGTGTGTGTGTGTGTGTGTGTGTGCGTGTGTGTGTGTGTGTGTGCTTAGCAGCAGTACAGGAAATGGGACATGCTGTCGTCACAGCAGCCGTAGAGGGCACTGCTGGGCTGACACCTACAAGGCACACACATGATCTGGGGCAAGAGAAATCAGATTGTCATCCCAAAGACACACATTTTTAGGCAACCAACATGTAGTAAGTTAACCCAGAAACCAGTAAGGTAAACTATTTACCTAGTAACCAGTAAGGTAACCCAGATACCTAGCAACCAGTAAGGTAACCTAGATACATAGTAACCAGTAAGGTAACCCTGATGCCACGTAACCATCGAGGTAACCCAGATACCTAGTAACCAGTGAGGTAACCTAAAGTAGATGCATACTGGTAAAGCAACCAAGATAACCAGACATCAGTAAGGTAACCAAGACAACCAGACATCAGTAAGGTAACCTAGCCAACCAGACATCAGTAAGGTAACCTAGATAACCAGACATCAGTAAGGAAACCTAGCCAACCAGACATCAGTAAGGTAACCTAGACAACCAGACATCAGTAAGGTAACCTAGCCAACCAGACATCAGTAAGGTAACCTAGATACCTAGTAACCAGTAAGGTAACCTAGATAACCAGACATCAGTAAGGTAACCTAGATAACCAGACATCAGTAAGGTAACCTAGACAACCAGACATCAGTAAGGTAACCTAGCCAACCAGACATCAGTAAGGTAACCTAGCCAACCAGACATCAGTAAGGTAACCTAGACACCTAGTAACTAGTAAGGTAACCTAGATAACCAGACATCAGTAAGGTAACCTAGATAACCAGACATCAGTAAGGTAACCTAGCCAACCAGACATCAGTAAGGTAACCTAGCCAACCAGACATCAGTAAGGTAACCTAGACAACCAGACATCAGTAAGGTAACCTAGACAACCAGACATCAGTAAGGTAACCTAGACAACCAGACATCAGTAAGGTAACCTAGACAACCAGACATCAGTAAGGTAACCTAGACAACCAGACATCAGTAAGGTAACCTAGATAACCAGACATCAGTAAGGTAGCCAAATGTCTGTAATGTTTTGTGTTGTTATTAACACAAGTGTTTCAGGTGTTGAACTCTGATGAAACACACACATTCACATCAACTCAAAATGTTCAGTTAGGCTGAAGTACTGCCTGGCCTGCCATCCTGTGATGTACTGCCTGGCCTGCCATCCTGTGAATTACTGCCTGGCCTGCCATCCTGTGAAGTTCTGCCTGACCTGCCATCCTGTGAAGTACTGCCTGGCCTGCCATCCTGTGATGTACTGCCTGACCTGCCATCCTGTGAAGTACTGCCTGGCCTGCCATCTTGTGATGTACTGCCTGGCCTGCCATCGTGTGAAGTACTGCCTGGCCTGCCATCCTGTGATGTATTGCCTGGCCTGCCATCCTGTGAAGTACTGCCTGGCCTGACATCCTGTGATGTACTGCCTGACCTGCCATCCTGTGAAGTACTGCATGACCTGCCATCCTGTGAAGTACTGCATGGCCTGCCATCCTGTGAAGTACTGCATGGCCTGCCATCCTGTGAAGTACTGCATGGCCTGCCATCCTGTGAAGTACTGCATGGCCTGCCATCCTGTGAAGGACTGCCTGACATGCCATCCTGTGAAGTACTGCCTGGCCTGCCATCCTGTGAAGTACTACATGGCCTGCCATCCTGTATTTCTGCGTGGCCTGCGATCCTATATTTCTGCGTGGCCTGCCATCCCATATTTCTGCGTGGCCTGCCATCCTATATTTCTGCGTGGCCTGCCATCCTATATTTCTGCGTGGCCTGCCATCCTATATTTCTGCGTGGCCTGCCATCCTGTATTTCTGCGCGGCCTGCCGTCCTATATTTCTGCATGGCCTGCCATCCTGTATTTCTGCGTGGCCTGCCTTCCTATATTTCTGCGTGGCCTACCATCCTATATTTCTGCGTGTCCTGCCATCCTATATTTCTGCATGGCCTGCCATCCTATATTTCTGCGTGGCCTGCCATCCTGTATTTCTGCGTGGCCTGCCATCCTATATTTCTGCATGGCCTGCCATCCATTATTTCTGCGTGGCCTGCCATCCTGTATTTCTGTGTGGCCTGCCATCCTATATTTCTGCGTGGCCTGCCATACTATATTTCTGCGTGGCCTGCCATCCTATATTTCTGCATGGCCTGCCATCCTATATTTCTGCATGGCCTGCCATCCATTATTTCTGCGTGGCCTGCCATCCTATATTTCTGCGTGGCCTGCCATCCTATATTTCTGCGTGGCCTGCCATCCTATATTTCTGCGTGGCCTGCCATCCCATATTTCTGCATGGCCTGCCCATCCTATGATTCCAAAACTTTAAATCCCAAATAATCATTTCTCAGTCTAAAGCAAGAAATGAACAAAAATGATTCTAAAGCACCCAAAATATATTTTCAAATATTTGTTGTTCTTGTCACAGACCGCTTTCCAATCATGGGAGATCTAAAGTCTGATAAAATACAAAATGTACACTTCAGCATTATCTACAGGATATTAGGCCGGCATTAGCAGCAGAAACAGGTCTGTTTCTGTGATTAATCAATTGATTCCTGTTTTTCCTTCCTCGCAAGCCTGAAGATTGACATCAACCTAATCAATACCAAGTTTGTAACTACACCCTCAAATACAACCGTTTGTAAAAAAACAACAATACATTTAAACCAGTGCATTAACAAGGTCTAACCCTTTTCCTTAACGCTGAACTCAATACTCTGGCTTTACCTAAGATGTTACATATTACGCTCAGAACAACTGACCCTATTCTCTCACTTCTGCCATCATGAAGTGCTTTGAGAGGCTGGTCAAGGACCATATTACCTCCACCTTGTCCGACACCATAGACCCACTACACCGCCCTGTTCCACCTGGATATGATGAATACCTACGTGAGAATGATGTTCATCGACTACAGCTCTGGTTTCAACGACATCACTAAACTCAGAGCCCCGGGGTCTGAACCCCTCCCTGTAAAACTGCATCCTGTACTTCCTGATGGACCATCAGACTGTTGAGCAGCTTCTAATACCAGACCATCAGACTGTTGAACAGCTTCTATTACCATCAGACTGTTGAACAGCTTCTATTACCATCAGACTGTTGAACAGCTTCTATCACCATCAGACTGTTGAACAGCTTCTATTACCATCAGACTGTTGAACAGCTTCTATCACCATCTGACTGTTGAACAGCTTCTATTACTATCAGACTGTTGAACAGCTTCTATCACCATCAGACTGTTGAACAGCTTCTATCACCATCAGACTGTTGAACAGCTTCTATCACCATCTGACTGTTGAACAGCTTCTATCACCATCAGACTGTTGAACAGCTTCTATCACCATCAGACTGTTGAACAGCTTCTATCACCATCAGACTGTTGAACAGCTTCTATCACCATCAGACTGTTGAAGAGCTTCTATCACTCAGACTGTTAACTTGGGTCAAATGTTTCAGCCTTCCACAAGCTTCAAAAAATCAGTTGGGAAATTATTTTTACGTCCAAAATACCTCCATTTGTTTGGCGCGTTATGTTCAGAAATCCATAGGCTCGAGCGGTAACGACATCGCAGACAAAAATTAGTATCCGTAATGTCCACGGAAATTTGTCAAACTTTTTTAAATAATAAATCATCAGGTTGTTTTAAAATATATAATCGATAATATATCAACCGGGACTGTTGCTTTTTCAAGAGAGGGAGACACAATGGCTGCCACACTCCCCCACCAACTGTTAAGGAAGGAAAACTCTGCGAACACCCAGCTATCCACTAACGCAATGTTATCTTTCTCGCTCATTTCCAAAACAAAAGCCTGAAACTATGTCTAAAGACTTGACACCTTGAAGAAGGCATAGGAAAAGGAATCTGGTTGATATCCCGTTAAATGGAGGCAAGGCATCCAATGGAACAGAGAGGTTTCAGGAAAAACAGCACTTCCTGTTTGGATTTTCCTCAGTTTTCCGCCTGCAATATCAGTTTTGTTATACTCACAGACAATATTTTGACAGTTTTGGAGACTTTATGTCACGTTCTGACCTTTATTTCCTTTGTTTTGTATTTAGTTAGTATGGTCAGGGCGTGAGTTGGGTGGGCAGTCTATGTTTGTTTTTCTATGATTTGGGTATTTCTATGTTTCGGCCTAGTATGGTTCTCAATCAGAGGCAGGTGTCATTAGTTGTCTCTGATTGAAAATCATACTTAGGTAGCCTGGGTTTCACTGTGTTTGTGGGTGATTGTTCCTGTCTCTGTGTTTGCACCAGATAGGACTGGTTTGGGTTTTCACGGTTCTTGTTTTTGTTAGTTTGTTCATGTGAAGTGCTTTATTAAACATGAACCAAAATAACCACGCTGCGCTTTGGTCCGCCTCTCCTTCAAGTCAAGAAAATCGTTACACTTTAGAGTGTTTTTTATCCTAATCTGACAATTATAAGCATATTCTAGTTTCTGGGGCTGAGTAATAGGCAGTTTCAAATGGGTACGTTTTTTAGCCAAAAACGAAAATCCTGCCCCCTACACTCAAGAATTTAACATACATACTGTACTGGACTTCCATCCGTCCTGGAAGCAAGACATCTATTCAAGACATATCAGACAATACAGTGTTCCATTAAGTGGAATCGACCACCTTTTAAAATAAACAATCCCAGAATCCCTTTCCAGTAACCCTATCAGTTTAACCTGTTGCATTAGTTTAGTAAAATACAAAATTGTTGTTTAACAAATGTAGAACCTTCAAAATGTTGGTGCTGTCTAATGAGCTTGATAGTCAATACTTATTTCATTCTGCTTGTATTCCTGGACACTGTTCCACGTAACAGAAACAGAATATAATTACTAGAATACATTAACTTCCCGCTCAAATTCACTGGTGACATAAAACTATAAAACCGAGGTAACGTTTCTCAAATCTCTACTTCAAATATCCCACTACCTGCTTGCTGTCAACCACAGCGAATCTTTCTTTAACAAGCTCAAGGCTCAATCCGTCTACTCATCCTATAACCTCGTATAGAAAACTCAGCTTTTCAAAATTACTAAAATATTGCATCGTTAGAGTGTTATAAAAATACACTAATAATATATTAGCATTCACATACTGTCAACACTCATTACGTTTACATCAATCCTCCTATATTAGTATCACTAATCACTGCTTCACACTCATTAAAATGTTCACCATTCCAAGATGAACCTGTAATGAGCCAAATGTAGAAAATACATCAGCCAATTCTTAATCAATCCAAACAATTCAAATTCGAAATCCATACCTTCCAATTGATTAACTCATGTGTGTTACCTTCCTTAGTCCACATCTCTTCCCCTTAAACTCAGAAAGCTACAATCTCAACCAGTACAATCTACAATCTCAACCAGTACAATCTACAATCTTAACCAGTACAATCTACAATCTCAACCAGTACAATCTACAATCTCAACCAGTACAATCTACAATCTCAACCAGTACATTCTACAATCTCAACCAGTACAATCTACAATCTCAACCAGTACAATCTACAATCTCAACCAGTACACCTCTCTTTTCGGACGTTTATGTTACCAGGTGAATTTATATTTCAATTATAGTCAAAACAAACCTAATTCTACTTTTTAATTCTACTATTATCTCTTCCTCCCTTATGTAAATTCAATAAATCTATTTAGAATAACAAAACAAAGACTCACGAGTTTCAAACTACTAGGATTTTCTTCTTGAGTAGCATTGGTCCTCAAAACCCCCCAAAATATGTTCTCGTTTCATCAGTAGTACTTTACCACAGCTATAATTCCTTGTGTCCCTGCTCTACCACATAGTTTACATAATGAATCAACATAGAACCTCCAAATTTAAAACCTTTAGCGATTGTTTGATACAAAGTTAGACTATTCGTAAACATTATTTGTGCTCTCGCCCCATATATACTGCCCATTTAAATATGTTTCCTAATATCCACTGTCCTTGATTCTCACAAGGATTATTCATCCCCAAAACCTGCTAAGAACAGGGTTGATCCAAACTTTCTGAATCAGAATACCTAATATTAATAATAATAATATTAATATTATACCTATAATTACCACAAGGCAGTTAAGCACCCAAGCTAACTGGCTAAAGTTGGCTAGATAATTTAGCTAACACCACTTCCAGATATAAACAAGAGAATACATCTTCACCCTCCATTCTACTCACCTCGAAGAGCGAGTTAGGCTCTTTACTTGTTGTTAAAAATGATGGTGACAAACTGTGCTACTGGCAATAATTCAAATTACATTATAAACCTCAATTTTTTACTGACATCGGCAATATTCAATCCGACTTTAAGCATTTGTAAATTCATCAGTTATTCTGCACTCTGGCACATCCAAACTAGTGCTTTGAAATCTGAATAAAATTGTCTGAATGACTTTACTGTGTACCCCATTTTACACATTCTTAAAATAGTCCGGTTAGTGCAATTACGCTGATAGAACTCTAACATCAACACGCTGTTATATTGAGCTTATGATTTCTGGTTATATGTGATTGTTCCAATTCATAATTGCCTCCCTGAATTTTTCATTTGAAAATGAATCTCCATTATAAACTTCTTATGTCTGCAGCGGCAGTATTGAGTAGCTTGGATGAAAGGTGCCCAGAGCTGCCCAGAGTAAACAGCCTGCTCCTCAGTCCCAGTTGCTAATATATGCATATTATTTATTAGTATTGGATAGAAAACACTCTGGAGTTTCTAAAACTGTTTGAATGATGTCTGTGAGTATAACAGAACTCATATGGCAGGCAAAAAACCAGAGAAGAAGTCCAAACAGGAAGTGGGAAATCTGAGGTTTTGTCGATTTTCAACCCCGCCCCTATTGAATACACAGTAGGATATTGGTTATGTTGTACTTCGTAAGGCTTCCACTAGATGTCAACCGTCCTTAGAAACTTGAATGAGGCTTCTACTGTGATGTGGGGCCGGATGGGAGCTGTTTGAGTCAGTGGTCTGGCGGAGAACAAGGTCCTGGTCACGCGCATTTCACATGATAGCGACCTGCGTTCTATGGCTTTTCTACAGACAATGGAATTCTCTGGTTGGAACGTTATTTAAGATTTATGATAACAACTTCCTAAAGGTTGATTCTATACTTAGTTTGACAAGTTTCGTCGACCTGTAATATAACTTTTTGAAGTTTTTGTCCGAAGTTCGGCTGGACTTGCACGAGCAATTGGATATGTGTACTAACGACCCTAACAAAAGTAGCTACTTGGACATAAATAATGGACATTATCGAACAAATCAAACATTTAATGTGGAACTAGGATGCCTGGGAGTGCATTCGGATGAAGATCATCAAAGGTTAGTGATTAATTGTAACATAATCGTTTGTGGTGCTTTCGCTGTAAAGCCTATTTGAAATCTGACACTGTGGTGGGATTAACAACAAGATTACCGTTAAAACGATATAAGATACATGTATATTTTCCAAACCTCTCCTGTGTTATTCTTATTTATTCTTTGCTCCCTAGTTTTGTTTTATTGTGCTATTCACTTCATTAAAACCACTTCATCGTATTCTTATATTACTCCCTACAGATCCAGGGCTGAAAATCTTTAATGATCTGTTCACGCCCCAAATACTTTGACCACATCCTATTCTCTCCTATTTGTATCCACATTATTTTTATTTCTCTGATTATTGTACTTGGTCTATTGGTTATTGCCCCTGTTTCTAAGTTTTTATAATTGTTCTCTCTTTTTGAGTATATTCTTTCTTCAAATGTTACAATTTCTATATACTGTATACAGTGGGGCAAAAAAAGTATTTAGTCAGCCACCAATTGTTCAACTTCTCCCACTTAAAAAGATGAGAGAGGCCTGTAATTTTCATCATAGGTACACTTCAACTATGACAGACAAAATGAGAAAAAAAATCCAGAAAATCACATTGTAGGATTTTTTATGAATTTATTTGCAAGCAGCCCCATAAACATACAAATCCCCTAGACAAGGCTACACACATACATCACCCATGTCACACCCTGACCTAACCAAAATAACAAGGAAAACAAAGAACACTAAGGTCAGGGCGTGACAGTATATTCTTCCACCTTGCAGTACGGTATGCAATTTTCAATGGCCTTACCGAGCAATCGCTGATGTCATCTTGACATTCATTACTAAGTTACTGTAATGTTTATGTATTTTACAATTTATCCTAACTGCTCAATCTTTTAGTATCATATTCCTTTAATGGGTATTTATGTACCAATCACATTCACCTAGGGCAGGACTGGATGCGTCCCCTCCATCAGATCACACTCAAGTGACGGTTCAGGGGAGGCGCTCAACCTTTTTATCCCACAACAGCAGAGAACCTTTCACACTCACTTTTATAAACTTTTCACACTTTTCCTAAGCAACCTGATTATACAGTACTCCTCTGATTGACTTCATCGACGCAGAAAAGGCAATATTATACAGGATTTTCACCTATTTAAATAACAATATCGATAAACTTCCTCACCATGATAGGCATTCTTATTGGATTTCTATTTAATTTTATTTGACCATGCAGATAGCCAGTTGCCACTCCAAACTAGATTGAACAGAACAGTCAACAGGATCAGACAGATTCGAGACTGAACATCCATTCCAACTGAGCGGCTCAGTGAGCCGGATGAATTGAATGAACCACCTGACTCGGACTGACTGAATAAGATAAATGGCCTGCGTTTTGAGCGCAAACTAAAACAGGTCTAAACAAACAAGTCCAGCCAAACTGAATCAGACAACATGGTCACAACTCAAACAGACTGAACAAACTGGTCAGGTGAACCACCGGAAAAAAAATCAGATGAGCCAGTCAAGACAGATGAAGCACATTACATCTCCCTCTGCCATTGGTCACACACACCAATTACTCTATTTTCACTGTTGCAACCCTCAAAAGGTTGAAATTCCCCCTATATTTTCGCATTTCATTGAACTCAAAAGCTCCCACTATTTCTTTGGTTCGTCAATTTTGGAGAGACGCACTCGGTGACATACCGCTGAGACAGATTCCTAGATTCCACATCCTATTCTCATATACATCAATTCCGTTAAGCCCTGCACAACTAGCGTGCTGTTTCCCATTTAACAACAGCAACAGAAATAAATGATGCTCAACTGGGACCACTGGCTGATGTGATTTACTTGGAGAAAACACAACGCGAGGAGAGTACGATATACATCTGTTATCTGTTCCTAGAGGACCACACAAAATGCAGCAATCGGCTTACCGTCTTTGTTGTTGTTGTTGTTGTTGTTGTGCAGTCTGTCCAAGAAGCTCGTCTGCAGCTGTAGATTTTCACCGTCTTTGGTCCCTCTTTGTCACTGCTGGCAATCTCATCATTTACGACACGGGAAATAGTCAGTCAATAATAATTTTTCAAAATACCGGAGCCTGTGAGTTCAAATAGACTTGTATTACAATATAATACAAGCCGAGCTGGTTCTACCTTTCCAGTCTTGGTACACACTCTTTAGACAAGTTACATCTTCTTAAGTACCCCGACACACACAGTAACTTCTCTTTGTGCTTAATCTCCTCTGGCATCTAGCCACCGTTGTCCTTTGTCCGTTGTCCTTTGTCCGTTGTCCTTTGTCCGTTGTCCTTTGTTGCTTGCACTAATTTGAATTTGGTTTCACAATGGGTCATGGAAACTTTATAGCTATTGCAATAGTTCAAAAAATAAACAGTCATGTCCACTCCCCAGACAGTGTCACGTCCACTCCCCAGACAGTGTCATGTCCACTCCCCAGACAGTGTCATGTCCACTCCCCAGACAGTGTCATGTCCAGTCCCCAGACAGTGTCATGTCCAGTCCCCAGACAGTGTCATGTCCACTCCCCAGACAGTGTCATATCCACTCCCCAGACAGGGTCATGTCCAGTCCCCAGACAGGGTCATGTCCAGTCCCCAGACAGTGTCATGTCCAGTCCCCAGACAGTGTCACGTCCACTCCCCAGACAGTGTCATATCCACTCCCCAGACAGTGTCATGTCCAGTCCCCAGACAGTGTCATGTCCACTCCCCAGACAGTGTCATATCCACTCCCCAGACAGAGTCATATCCACTCCCCAGACAGTGTCATGTCCACTCCCCAGACAGTGTCATATCCACTCCCCAGACAGTGTCATATCCACTCCCCAGACAGTGTCATATCCACTCCCCAGACAGTGTCATATCCACTCCCCAGACAGTGTCATATCCACTCCCCAGACAGTGTCATATCCACTCCCCAGACAGTGTCATATCCACTCCCCAGACAGTGTCATATCCACTCCCCAGACAGTGTCACGTCCACTCCCCAGACAGTGTCATGTCCACTCCCCAGACAGTGTCATATCCACTCCCTAGACAGTGTCATGTCCACTCCCCAGACAGTGTCACGTCCACTCCCCAGACAGTGTCATGTCCTGTCCCCAGACAGTGTCATATCCACTCCCCAGACAGTGTCATATCCACTCCCCAGACAGTGTCATGTCCACTCCCCAGACAGTGTGATGTCCACTCCCCAGACAGTGTCATGTCCAATCCCCAGACAGTGTCATGTCCTGTCCCCAGACAGTGTCATGTCCAGTCCCCAGACAGTGTCATGTCCACTCCCCAGACAGTGTCATGTCCACTCCCCAGACAGTGTGATGTCCACTCCCCAGACAGTGTCATGTCCACTCCCCAGACAGTGTCATGTCCACTCCCCAGACAGTGTCATGTCCACTCCCCAGACAGTGTCACGTCCACTCCCCAGACAGTGTGATGTCCACTCCCCAGACAGTGTGATGTCCACTCCCCAGACAGTGTCATGTCCACTCCCCAGACAGTGTCATATCCACTCCCCAGACAGTGTCATGTCCACTCCCCAGACAGTGTCATGTCCACTCCCCAGACAGTGTCATGTCCACTCCCCAGACAGTGTGATGTCCACTCCCCAGACAGTGTCATGTCCACTCCCCAGACAGTGTCATGTCCACTCCCCAGACAGTGTCATGTCCACTCCCCAGACAGTGTCACGTCCACTCCCCAGACAGTGTGATGTCCACTCCCCAGACAGTGTGATGTCCACTCCCCAGACAGTGTCATGTCCACTCCCCAGACAGTGTCATATCCACTCCCCAGACAGTGTCATGTCCACTCCCCAGACAGTGTCATGTCCACTCCCCAGACAGTGTCATGTCCACTCCCCAGACAGTGTGATGTCCACTCCCCAGACAGTGTCATGTCCACTCCCCAGACAGTGTCATGTCCACTCCCCAGACAGTGTGATGTCCACTCCCCAGACAGTGTCATGTCCAGTCCCCAGACAGTGTCATGTTCACTCCCCAGACAGTGTCATGTCCACTCCCCAGACAGTGTCATATCCACTCCCCAGACAGTGTCATATCCACTCCCCAGACAGTGTCATGTCCACTCCCCAGACAGTGTCATGTCCAGTCCCCAGACAGTGTCATGTCCACTCCCCAGACAGTGTCATATCCACTCCCCAGACAGTGTCATGTCCAGTCCCCAGACAGTGTCATGTCCACTCCCCAGACAGTGTCATATCCACTCCCCAGACAGTGTCACGTCCACTCCCCAGACAGTGTGATGTCCACTCCCCAGACAGTGTCATATCCACTCCCCAGACAGTGTCACGTCCACTCCCCAGACAGTGTGATGTCCACTCCCCAGACAGTGTCATATCCACTCCCCAGACAGTGTCATGTCCACTCCCCAGACAGTGTCATGTCCAGTCCCCAGACAGTGTCATGTCCAGTCCCCAGACAGTGTCATGTCCACTCCCCAGACAGTGTCATGTCCACTCCCCAGACAGTGTCATGTCCACTCCCCAGACAGTGTCATGTCCACTCCCCAGACAGACAGTGTCATGTCCAGTCCCCAGACAGTGTCATGTCCAGTCCCCAGACAGTATCATGTCCACTCCCCAGACAGTGTCATGTCCACTCCCCAGCCAGTGTCATGTCCACTCCCCAGACAGTGTCCTGTCCACTCCCCAGACAGTGTCATGTCCAGTCCTGAGACAGTGTCATGTCCAATCCCCAGACAGTGTCATGTCCACTCCCCAGACAGTGTCATGTCCACTCCCCAGACAGTGTCATGTCCACTCCCCAGACAGTGTCATGTCCACTCCCCAGACAGTGTCATGTCCACTCCCCAGACAGTGTCGTGTCCAGTCCAAAGACAGTGTCATGTCCACTCCCCAGACAGTGTCATGTCCAGTCCCCAGACAGTGTCACTTCCACTCCCCAGACAGTGTCATATCCACTCCCCAGACAGTGTCATGTCCAGTCCCCAGACAGTGTCATGTCCACTCCCCAGACAGTGTCATGTCCAGTCCCCAGACAGTGTCATGTCCACTCCCCAGACAGGGTCATGTCCACTCCCCAGACAGTGTCATGTCCACTCCCCAGACAGTGTCATGTCCACTCCCCAGGCAGGGTCATGTCCACTCCCCAGACAGTGTCATGTCCACTCCCCAGACAGTGTCATATCCACTCCCCAGACAGTGTCATGTCCACTCCCCAGACAGTGTCACGTCCACTCCCCAGACAGTGTGATGTCCACTCCCCAGACAGTGTCATGTCCACTCCCCAGACAGTGTCATGTCCACTCCCCAGACAGTGTCATGTCCACTCCCCAGACAGTGTCATGTCCACTCCCCAGACAGTGTCATGTCCACTCCCCAGACAGTGTCATGTCCACTCCCCAGACAGTGTCATGTCCACTCCCCAGACAGTGTCATGTCCAGTCCCCAGACAGTGTCATGTCCACTCCCCAGACAGTGTCATGTCCAGTCCCCAGACAGTGTCACGTCCACTCCCCAGACAGTGTCATGTCCAGTCCCCAGACAGTGTCACGTCCACTCCCCAGACAGTGTCATGTCCACTCCCCAGACAGTGTCATGTCCACTCCCCAGACAGTGTCATGTCCACTCCCCAGACAGTGTCATGTCCAGTCCCCAGACAGTGTCATGTCCACTCCCCAGACAGTGTCATGTCCACTCCCCAGACAGTGTCATATCCACTCCCCAGACAGTGTCATGTCCACTCCCCAGACAGTGTCATGTCCACTCCCCAGACAGTGTCTCGTCCACTCCCCAGACAGTGTCATGTCCACTCCCCAGACAGTGTGATGTCCACTCCCCAGACAGTGTCATATCCACTCCCCAGACAGTGTCATGTCCACTCCCCAGACAGTGTCATGTCCAGTCCCCAGACAGTGTCACGTCCACTCCCCAGACAGTGTCATGTCCAGTCCCCAGACAGTGTCACGTCCACTCCCCAGACAGTGTCATGTCCACTCCCCAGACAGTGTCATGTCCACTCCCCAGACAGTGTCATGTCCACTCCCCAGACAGTGTCATGTCCAGTCCCCAGACAGTGTCATGTCCACTCCCCAGACAGTGTCATGTCCACTCCCCAGACAGTGTCATATCCACTCCCCAGACAGTGTCATGTCCACTCCCCAGACAGTGTCATGTCCACTCCCCAGACAGTGTCATGTCCAGTCCCCAGACAGTGTCATGTCCACTCCCCAGACAGTGTCATGTCCACTCCCCAGACAGTGTCATGTCCACTCCCCAGACAGTGTCATATCCACTCCCCAGACAGTGTCATGTCCACTCCCCAGACAGTGTCATGTCCACTCCCCAGACAGTGTCACGTCCACTCCCCAGACAGTGTCATGTCCACTCCCCAGACAGTGTGATGTCCACTCCCCAGACAGTGTCATATCCACTCCCCAGACAGTGTCACGTCCACTCCCCAGACAGTGTCATGTCCAGTCCCCAGACAGTGTCACGTCCACTCCCCAGACAGTGTCATGTCCAGTCCCCAGACAGTGTCATGTCCAGTCCCCAGACAGTGTCATGTCCAGTCCCCAGACAGTGTCATGTCCAGTCCCCAGACAGTGTCACGTCCACTCCCCAGATAGTGTCACGTCCACTCCCCAGACAGTGTCATGTCCACTCCCCAGACAGTGTCATATCCACTCCCCAGACAGTGTCATGTCCACTCCCCAGACAGTGTCACGTCCACTCCCCAGACAGTGTCATGTCCACTCCCCAGACAGTGTGATGTCCACTCCCCAGACAGTGTCATATCCACTCCCCAGACAGTGTCACGTCCACTCCCCAGACAGTGTCATGTCCAGTCCCCAGACAGTGTCACGTCCACTCCCCAGACAGTGTCATGTCCAGTCCCCAGACAGTGTCACGTCCACTCCCCAGACAGTGTCATGTCCACTCCCCAGACAGTGTCATGTCCACTCCCCAGACAGTGTCATGTCCACTCCCCAGACAGTGTCATGTCCACTCCCCAGACAGTGTCATGTCCACTCCCCAGACAGTGTCTTGTCCACTCCCCAGACAGTGTGATGTCCACTCCCCAGACAGTGTCATGTCCACTCCCCAGACAGTGTCTTGTCCAGTCCCCAGACAGTGTCATGTCCAGTCCCCAGACAGTGTCATGTCCAGTCCCCAGACAGTGTCACGTCCACTCCCCAGACAGTGTCACGTCCACTCCCCAGACAGTGTCATATCCAGTCCCCAGACAGAGTCATGTCCACTTCCCAGACAGTGTCGTGTATGATGGTGTCTCATTACCCAGCGAACATATAGAAAGCATTATTCTTTCTGGCTCCTCTGGAATGCTTAATGGCCACACATTTTCTGGAATATCCCCCAAAAGATCTGTCTGTATATCTGACTGTAGATCTGACTGTAGATCTGACTGTCGATCTGTCTGTAGATCTGACTGTAGATCTGTCTGTAGATCTGTCTGTAGATCTGACTGTAGATCTGTCTGTAGATCTGACTGTAGATCTGTCTGTAGACCTGTCTGTAGATCTGACTGTAGATCTGTCTGTAGATCTGACTGTAGATCTGTCTGTAGATCTGACTGTAGATCTGTCTGTAGACCTGTCTGTAGATCTGACTGTAGATCTGTCTGTAGATCTGTCTGTAGACCTGTCTGTAGATCTGACTGTAGATCTGACTGTAGACCTGTCTGTAGATCTGACTGTAGATCTGACTGTAGATCTGTCTGTATATCTGTCTGTAGATCTGTCTGTAGATCTGTCTGTAGATATGTCTGTAGATCTGACTGTAGACCTGACTGTAGACCTGACTGTAGACCTGACTGTAGACCTGACTGTATATCTGTCTGTAGATCTGATTGTAGACCTGACTGTAGATCAGTCTGTACATCTGTCTGTAGATCTGACTGTATATCTGACTGTAGACCTGTTTGTAGACCTGACTGTAAATATGTCTGTATATCTGTCTGTATATCTGTCTGTTGATCTGACTGTAGATCTGTCTGTAGATCTGAATCTAGATCTGACTGTAGACCTGTTTGTAGACTTGACTGTAGATCTGACTGTAGATCTGTCTTTATGTCTGTCTGTAGATATGTCTGTAGATCTTACTGTAGATCTGAATCTAGCGTTGTATGTAGATTTGACTGTAGACCTGCCTGTAGATCTGAATCTAGATCTGACTGTAGATCTGTCTCTAGCTTTGTCTGTAGATTTGACTGTAGATGTGTGTGTATATCTGTCTGTAAATCTGTCTGTAGATCTGACTGTAGATCTGAATCTAGATCTGACTGTAGATCTGTCTCTAGCTTTGTCTGTAGATCTGTCTGTAGACGTAGGTGTAGATCTGAATGTAGATCTGTCTGTAGCTCTGACTCTATATCTGACTGTAGATCTGTCTGTAGATTTGTCTGTATATCTGTCTGTAGATCTGACTGTAGATCTGTCTCTAGATCTGTCTGTAGATCTGACTGTAGATCTGTCTGTAGATCTGACTGTAGACCTGTTTGTAGACCTGACTGTAGATCTGACTGTAGATCTGTCTTTATGTCTGTCTGTAGATATGTCTGTAGATCTTACTGTAGATCTGAATCTAGCGTTGTATATAGATTTGACTGTAGACCTGCCTGTAGATCTGAATCTAGATCTGACTGTAGATCTGTCTCTAGCTTTGTCTGTAGATTTGACTGTAGATGTGTGTGTATATCTGTCTGTAAATCTGTCTGTAGATCTGACTGTATCTCTGTCTGTAGACCTGCCTGTAGATCTGAATCTAGATCTGACTGTAGATCTGTCTCTAGCTTTGTCTGTAGATCTGTCTGTAGACGTAGGTGTAGATCTGAATGTAGATCTGTCTGTAGCTCTGACTCTATATCTGACTGTAGATCTGTCTGTAGATTTGTCTGTATATCTGTCCTTAGATCCGACTGTAGACCTGACTGTAGATCTGTCTCTACCTTTGTCTGTAGATCTGTCTGTAGATGTGTCTGTAGAACTGACTGTATATCTGTCTGTAGAACTGTCTGTTGGTCTGTCTGTAGATCTGATTTGTTTATCTGTCTGTATATCTGTCTGTAGAACTGACTGTAGATCTGTCTATAGGTCTGACTGTATATCTGTCTGTATATCTGTCTGTATATCTGTCTGTAGATCCCTCTGTAGAACTGTCTGTAGATCTGTCTGTATATCTGTGAATCTAAGATGATACGAATGTCTTTTACTAGCTGATGTCTTCCCTGATAGTGGAGAGATGCTTGTAATAACCTCAACTCTTGGCTTTCAGAGAAGATATCAATTAATAAAATACATTTCTATTGTCCTAGAGTGATTTTGTTTTCCACCAATTGATTGTCAGCAGCATAATCATATTGCATAGACACATACACAGAGCACACACACGCACGAGTGCACACACACAACTGTATGAAAGCACACGCACACATGCACACAAACACACACACACAGACACAGACAGAATATTTCTTTACAGATACAGATATCCGTATATCAAACGAACGCGGAGAAGAATCGGTGTAGAGACGAGGGAATAAACATCCCCTCAGCGTCTCAAAGCAGAAAGCCTTCAGATTCTCAAAGCAGAAAGCCTTCAACGTCTCAAAGCAGAAAGCCTTGATAACAAACAACATACAGAAACAGAGGACATTTAAAAATTATTTACAATGACCATCAAAGCAGCATGTTCCGCTCTCTCTCCTTCTGTCTTTCTGTCTGTCTCTCTCTCTCTTAATTTCTCCATCTCCTCTCCTCTCCTCTCCTCTCCTCTCCTCTCCTCTCCTCTCCTTTCCTCTCCTCTCCCCCTGCTCTTGTCCCCTCCTCTCCTCTCTTCTCCTCTCCCCCTGCTCTTGTCCCCTCCTCTCCTCTCTTCTCCTCTCTTCTCCTCTCCCTTTCTCTCTTCTCCTCCCCTCCCTCCCCTCTCCTCTCCTCTCCCCTTTTCTCCTCTCCTCTCCCCTTCTCCCCTCTCCTCTCTCCTTTTCTCCTCTCCTCTCCCATTTTCTCCTCTCTCATTTTCGCCCCTCCTCTCCCCTTCTCTCCTCTCACCCCCTCCCCTCTCCCCTTTTCTCCTCTCCTCTCCTCTCCTCTTCTCCTCTCCCCTTTTCTCCTCTCCTCCCCTCTCCTCTCCTCTTTTCTCCTCTCCACTCCTCTTCTCTTCTCTCCTCTCATCTCCTCTCCTCTCCCCTTTTCTCCTCTCCACTCCCCTTCTCTCCTCTCCTACCCACTAATTTCCTCTCCTATCCCCTTTTCTCCTCTCCTCTTCTCTCCTCCCTTCGCCCCTTCTCTCTTCTCCTCTCCTCCCCTCTCATTTCCTCTCTTCTCCTCTTCTCTCCTCTCCTTTCATTTCCTCTCTTCTCCCCTTCTCTTCTCTCCCCTTCTCTCACCTTCTGTCCCTTGCTCTCCTCTCCTCTCCCCTGCTCTCCTCTCCTCCCCCCTCCTCTCCTCTCCTCTTCCCTTCTCTCCTCTCCTCTGACCTTTTCCATTTCTTCTGGCTGAAATGAAATGTTCAATTAAAGAATCAAGAGAAATGTCGAGTGCTTGGCGCTCCATTCATTCATTACCGCTTTAGTCCTGTCATAGTGAGGCATGATGAGGCCCTTTCTTTCTCCTAGGGTTCTGTCCCAAATGGCACCCTGTTCCCTTTAATTGCACTACTTTAGACCAGGACCCTATAGATCTCTGGTCAACAGTCGTTCACTGTGTACGGAATAGAGTGCCGTTTGGAACTCGTATTTACTGTAATTATGTGTTACAGGTAATAGAGATAATACAGATAACCCCTGGAGTCCATTGATGCGCCGGAGCTTCCATCTAATTTACATAACAAACAAAAAAAATCCCCATCAAAATGTATCAAAATGTGGGAATAAAAATATAGAGATCTGAATTCTTTCCGAATGCATTGCTGTAGGCCATATCTATTGGTTATATAGATATATAGGATATACAGTACAGTGCAAAAGGTTTTAGGCTGGTGTGAAACAAATGCTGTAAAGTAAGAATGATTTCAGAAATAGACATGTTAATAGATTATATTTATCAATGAACAAAATGCACAATGAGTGAATAGAAGACAAATCTACATCAAATCAATAATTGGTGTGACCACACTTTGCATTAAATACAGCATCAATTCTTCTAGGTACACTCGCACAAAGTCAGGGATTTTGTAAGGCATACAGTCAAGGTGTATTATTAAACAATTATACCAAACAGGTGCTACTTTTCCTCATTCCATTAAATAGGTTGAAACACAAATCTTTAACTGAAACAGAAACGGCTGTGTAGGAGGAATACAACTGGGTGAGGGAACAGCCAAACTCAGCTAACAAGGTGAAGACAGTTCACTGTCAAAAGTCATACACCATGGCAAGACTGAGCACAGCAGCAAGACAGAAGGTATTTATACTGCATCAGCAAGGTCTCTCCCAGGCAGACATGTCAAGGCAGACGGGGGTTTCCAGATGTGCTGTCCAAGCTCTTTTTGAAGAAGCACAAAGAAACGGACAATGTTGAGGACCGTAGACGCAGTGGTCGGCCAAGGAAACTTAATGCAGCAGATGAAAGACACATCATGTTTACTTCTCTTCACAATCAGAAGCCATCAGCTCAGAATTGGCAGAAAACAGTAGGACCTAGTACACCAATCTACTGTCTGGAGAAGTCTGGTCAGAAGTTGGCTTCATGCAAGACTCGCTGCACAAAAAAAAAACATACTGTACCTCCGATGTGGAGACAAGGCCAAGCGCCTCAACTATGCACGAAAACACAGGAACTGAGGTGCAGAAAAATGGCAGCAGGTGCTCTAGACTGATGAGTTAACATTTGAAACATTTGGCTGCAGCAGAAGGCAGTTTGTAGGCGAAGGGCTGGAGAAGGGATGAAACCTTCGCCACAGGGCTAGAGAAGGGCTGGAACCTTCGCCACAGGGTTGGAGAAAGGCTGGAGAAGAGCTGTAGAAGGGCTGGAACATTCGCCACAGGGCTGGAGAAGGGCTGGAACCTTCGCCGAAGGGCTGGAGAAGGGCTGGAACCTTCGCCAAAGGGCTGGAGAAGGGCTGGAACCTTCGCTGAAGGGCTGAAGAATGGCTGGAACCTTCGCCACAGGGCTGGAGAAAGGCTGGAACCTTCGCCACAGGGCTGGAGAAGGGCTGGAACCTTCGCCAAAGGGCTGGAGAAGGGCTGGAACCTTCGCCGAAGGGCTGGAGAAGGGCTGGAACCTTCGCCACAGGACTGGAGAAGGGCTGGAACCTTCACCGAAGGGCTGAAGAAGGGCTGGAACCTTCGCCACAGGGCTGGAGAAGGGCTGGAACCTTCACCAAAGGGCTGGAGAAGGGCTGGAACCTTCGCCAAAGGGCTGGAGAAGGCCTGGAACCGTCGCCACAGGGCTGGAGACGGGCCGGAACCTTTGCCACAGGGCTGGAGAAGGGATGGAACCTTCGCCAAGGGGCTGGAGACAGGCTGGAACCTTCGCCACAGGGCTGGAGACAGGCTGGAACCTTCGCCACAGGGCTGGAGACAGGCTGGAACCTTCGCCACAGGGCTGTAGAAGGGCTGGAACCGTCGCCACAGGGCTGGAGACGGGCTGGAACCATCGCCACAGGGCTGGAGATGGGCTGGAACCTTCGCCAAAGGGCAGGAACACAAATGACTGTCTGCATGCATCAGTGAAGCATGGTGGAGGTTCCTTGCAAGTTTGGGGCTGCCTTTCTGCAAATGAAGTTGGGGATTTGGTCAGAATGAATGGTCTCCTTGTCACGTTCTGACCCTAGATATTGTGTTAATTGTTTGTTTTAGTTGGTCAGGACGTGAGTTGGGTGGGCATTCTATGTTTTGTGTGTCTAGGTTGTTTTTCTGTTCGGCCTAGTATGGTTCTCAATCAGATGCCGGTGTCGTTAGATGTCGCAGATTGAGAATCATACTTAGGTAGCCTGGGTTTCACTGTTGTTTTGTGGGTAATTGTTTCCTGTCTTTGTGTCTATGCACCAGACGGTACTGTTTTCAGTTTTCGTTATTCACGTTACGTTCATTGTTTTGTATGGAGTGTTCAGTTTATGTGTTTAATAAAAAAAACATGGACACTTACCACGCCGCATATTGGTCCTCCGAAGAGGAGGACGAAAACCCTTACACTCCTCAATGCTGAAAAGTACAGACAAATACTTATCCATCACGCAATACTATTAGGGAGGCATCTGACTGGCCCCAAATGTATTCTGCAACATGACAACGACCCCAAACGTACATTAAGAACTATATTTAGCGTAAATTAGAACAAAGAGTCCTGGAAGTGATGGCATTGCCCTAATCTCAACATCATGGGAGTCTGTCTGGGATTACATGAAGAGGGAGAAGCATCTGAGGCTGCCTAAGGAACTGTGGTTAGTTCTCCAAGATGTTTGGGCCTACCTACCTGCAGATTTCCTTCAAAACCGGTGTGCAAGTGTACCTAGAAGAATTGATGCTGTTTTTAATGCAAAGGGTGGTCACACCAATTATGGATTTGATGTAGATTTTTCTTCTGTTCACTCGCTTTGCATTTTTATCACTGATGAATATAAACTATTAAAATGTCTAATTCTGAAAGGGTAGCATTTGAAAACATTCTTACTTTACAGCATTTTTCACACCTGCCTAAAACCTTTGCACATAACTCAATATCTATTGCCTATATATATATATATATATATATATATATATATATATATATATATATATATATATATATATATATATATATATATATATATATATATATATATATATATATCTACAGGCTATATCTATGTCAATAGGCTATATCTATATATGTAGGCTATATCTACATCTATAGGCAATATCTATATCTACAGGATATATCTATATATTCGGTCTATATCTATATCTATAGGCTGTACCTATAGGCTATATCTATATGTATAGGCTATATCTACATCTATAGGCAATATCTATATCTACAGGATATATCTATATATATAGTCTATATCTATATCTATAGGATATATATATATATATATATACATATATATATATATATATATATATATATATATATATATATATATATATATATATATATAGGCTATATCTAAATCTATAGGCTGTACCTATATCGAAAGGTTATATATATATATATATGTATATATAGGCTATGTATATAGGCTATGTCTAAATGTATATATAGGCTATATTTATATATCTAGGTTATATATATTGTCGATATCTGTTGGCTATATCTATATGTATAGGTTATATCTTTAGGCTATATCTATATCTCTAGGACATATCTGTAGGCTATATATAGACTATATCTATATCTATAAGATATATATCTGTCATGTACTGTCATGTTGTCTTGTCTCTGTCCTTTCCCTTCACCCTGTCTCCCTCTGCTGGTCGTGTTAGGTTACCTTTTCTCCCCCGCTTTCCCCCAGCTGTCCCTTGTCTCCTCTAACTACCCATTCACCCCGTTCCCCACCTGTTCCCTTTTTCCCTCTGATTAGGTCCCTATATCTCTCTCTGTTTCTGCTCCTGTCCTTGTCGGATTCTTGTTTGTTTGTGTCATTCATGCCTGAACCAGACTGCCGTCATGTTTGCTGTAACCTTGTCCTGTCCTGTCGGAATCTGCCGGTCCATCTGAGCCTACCTATGTTTGGTAATTAAAGAAGCTCTGTTTAAGTTGATTCGCTTTTGGGTCCTCATTCACGCACCGTAACAGAAGAATCCGACCAAGAATGGACCCAGCGACTTCGGATCCTCTCCACTCAGCCGTCGAGATCCAGGGAGCGATGCTAGGCAGACACAAGCAGGAATTGTCTGCTGCTCGACATGCCGTTGAGACCCTGGCCACCCAAGTCTCCAACCTCACAGAACAGGTTCACCATCTCCGCCTCGATCCACCGGCCACTTCCAGGGCTTTCGAATCTCCGGAGCCCAGAATCAATAACCCGCCGTGTTACTCTGGGGAGCCCACTGAATGCCGCTCGTTCCTCACCCAGTGTGATATTGTGTTTTCTCTCCAGCCCAACACTTACTCCAGGAGCACTGCTCGTGTCGCCTACGTCATATCTCTCCTTATTGGACGGGCTCGTGAGTGGGGCACGGCAATCTGGGAGGCAAGGGCTGAGTGTACTAACCAGTATCAAGACTTTAAGGAGGAGATGATACGGGTTTTCGATCGATCTGTTTTTGGGGAGGAGGCTTCCAGGGCCCTGTCTTCCCTATGTCAAGGCAATCGATCCATAACAGACTACTCTATTGAGTTTCGCACTCTTGCTGTCTCCAGTGGCTGGAACGAGCCGGCCTTGCTCGCTCGTCTTCTGGAGGGTTTCCGCGCAGAGGTAAAGGATGAGATTCTCTCCCGGGAGGTTCCTTCCAGCGTGGATTCCTTGATTGAACTCGCTATTCGCATTGAGCGACGGGTTGATCTTCGTCACCGAGCTCGTGGAAAGGAGCTCGCGCTCTCCGTCGCCTCCCTCTCCGCATCACTACCATCTTCCTCTGCCGGCTCGGGTGCTGAGCCCATGCAGCTGGGAGGTATCCGCATCTCGACTAAGGAGAGGGAACGGAGAATCACCAACCGCCTCTGTCTCTATTGCGGTGCCGCTGGTCATTTTGTCACTTCATGTCCAGTAAAAGGCCAGAGCTCGTCAGTAAGCGGAGGGCTACTGGTGAGCGCTACTACTCCTGTCTCTCCTTCAAGATCCTGCACTACCTTGTCGGTCCATCTACGCTGGACCGGTTCGTCAGCTTCCTGCAGTGCCTTAATAGACTCTGGGGCGGAGGGCTGTTTTATGGACGAGACCTGGGCTCGGGAACATGACATTCCTCTCAGACAGTTAAAGGAGCCCACGGCCTTGTTCGCCCTGGATGGTAGTCCTCTCCCCAGGATTCAGCGTGAGACGCTACCTTTAACCCTCACTGTTTCTGGTAATCATAGTGAAACCATTTCTTTTTTAATTTTTCGTTCACCTTTTACACCTGTTGTTTTGGGCCATCCCTGGCTAGTTTGTCATAATCCTTCCATTAATTGGTCTAGTAATTCTATCCTCTCCTGGAACGTCTCTTGTCATGTGAAATGTTTAATGTCTGCTATCCCTCCTGTTTCCTCTGTCTCTTCTTCACAGGAGGAGCCTGGTGATTTGACAGGGGTGCCGGAGGAATATCACGATCTGCGCACGGTGTTCAGTCGGTCCAGGGCCACCTCTCTTCCTCCACACCGGTCGTATGATTGTAGTATTGATCTCCTTCCGGGAACCACCCCCCCCCGGGGTAGACTATACTCTCTGTCGGCTCCCGAACGTAAGGCTCTCGAGGATTATTTGTCTGTAGCTCTTGACGCCGGTACCATAGTCCCCTCCTCCTCTCCCGCCGGAGCGGGGTTTTTTTTTGTCAAGAAGAAGGACGGGTCTCTGCGCCCCTGCATAGATTATCGAGGGCTGAATGACATAACAGTGAAGAATCGTTATCCGCTTCCTCTTATGTCTTCAGCCTTCGAGATCCTGCAGGGAGCCAGGTTTTTCACTAAGTTGGACCTTCGTAACGCTTACCATCTCGTGCGCATCAGGGAGGGGGACGAGTGGAAGACGGCGTTTAACACTCCGTTAGGGCACTTTGAATACCGGGTTCTTCCTTTCGGCCTCGCTAACGCTCCAGCTGTCTTTCAGGCATTAGTCAATGATGTCCTGAGAGACATGCTGAACATCTTTGTTTTCGTTTACCTTGACGATATCCTGATTTTTTCACCGTCACTCCAGATTCATGTTCAGCACGTTCGACGTGTCCTCCAGCGCCTTTTAGAGAATTGTCTTTTTGTGAAGGCTGAGAAGTGCACTTTTCATGCCTCCTCCGTCACATTTCTCGGTTCTGTTATTTCCGCTGAAGGCATTAAGATGGATCCCGCTAAGGTCCAAGCTGTCATTGATTGGCCCGTCCCTAAGTCACGCGTCGAGCTGCAGCGCTTTCTCGGCTTCGCGAACTTCTATCGTCGTTTCATCCGTAATTTCGGTCAGGTGGCAGCTCCTCTCACAGCCCTTACTTCTGTCAAGACGTGCTTTAAGTGGTCCGTTTCCGCCCAGGGAGCTTTTGATCTCCTCAAGAATCGTTTTACATCCGCTCCTATCCTTGTTACACCTGACGTCTCTAGACAGTTCGTTGTCGAGGTTGACGCGTCAGAGGTGGGAGTGGGAGCCATCCTTTCTCAGCGCTCCCTCTCTGACGACAAGGTCCACCCATGCGCGTATTTTTCTCATCGCCTGTCGCCGTCGGAACGTAACTATGATGTGGGTAACCGCGAACTGCTCGCCATCCGGTTAGCCCTAGGCGAATGGCGACAGTGGTTGGAGGGGGCGACCGTTCCTTTTGTCGTTTGGACTGACCATAGGAACCTTGAGTACATCCGTTCTGCCAAACGACTTAATGCGCGTCAGGCGCGTTGGGCGCTGTTTTTCGCTCGTTTCGAGTTCGTGATTTCTTATCGTCCGGGCTCTAAGAACACCAAGCCTGATGCTTTGTCTCGTCTCTTCAGTTCTTCAGTAGCCTCCACTGACCCCGAGGGGATTCTCCCTGAGGGGCGTGTTGTCGGGTTGACTGTCTGGGGAATTGAGAGGCAGGTAAAGCAAGCACTCACTCAAACTCCGTCGCCGCGCGCTTGTCCTAGGAACCTTCTTTTCGTTCCCGTTCCTACTCGTCTGGCCGTTCTTCAGTGGGCTCACTCTGCCAAGTTAGCCGGCCACCCTGGCGTTCGGGGTACGCTTGCTTCCATTCGCCAGCGTTTCTGGTGGCCCACCCGGGAGCATGACACGCGTCGTTTCGTGGCTGCTTGTTCGGTCTGCGCGCAGACTAAGTCCGGTAACTCTCCTCCTGCCGGCCGTCTCAGGCCGCTTCCTATTCCCTCTCGACCGTGGTCTCACATCGCCTTAGATTTTGTCACCGGACTGCCTTCGTCAGCGGGGAAGACTGTTATTCTTACGGTTGTCGATAGGTTCTCTAAGGCGGCTCATTTCATTCCCCTTGCTAAGCTTCCTTCTGCTAAAGAGACGGCACAAATCATCATCGAGAATGTTTTCAGAATTCATGGCCTTCCGTCAGACGTCGTTTCGGACAGAGGTCCGCAATTCACGTCTCAATTTTGGAGGGAGTTTTGCCGTTTGATTGGGGCTTCCGTCAGTCTCTCTTCCGGCTTTCACCCCCAGTCTAACGGTCAAGCAGAACGGGCCAATCAGACTATTGGTCGCATCTTACGCAGTCTTTCTTTTCGCAACCCTGCGTCTTGGTCAGAACAGCTCCCCTGGGCAGAATACGCCCACAACTCGCTTCCTTCGTCTGCGACCGGGCTATCTCCTTTTCAGAGTAGCCTCGGGTACCAGCCTCCGTTGTTCTCATCTCAGTTCGCCGAGTCCAGCGTCCCCTCCGCTCAGGCTTTTGTCCAACGTTGCGAGCGCACCTGGAAGAGGGTCAGGTCTGCACTTTGCCGTTATAGGGCGCAGACTGTGAGAGCTGCTAATAAGCGTAGAACGAAGAGCCCTAGATATTGTCGCGGTCAGAGAGTTTGGCTCTCCACTCAGAACCTTCCCCTTAAGACGGCTTCTCGCAAGTTGACCCCGCGGTTCATTGGTCCATTCCGTATCTCTCAGGTCATTAATCCTGTCGCAGTGCGACTTCTTCTTCCGCGATATCTTCGTCGCGTCCACCCGGTCTTCCATGTCTCCTGTGTTAAGCCCGTTCTTCGCGCCCCCGCTCGTCTTCCCCCCCCCCCCCCCCCATCCTTGTCGAGGGCGCACCTATCTACAGGGTCCGTAAAATCTTGGACATGCGTCCTCGGGGCCGTGGTCATCAGTACCTAGTTGACTGGGAGGGGTACGGTCCTGAGGAGAGGAGTTGGGTTCCCTCTCGGGACGTGCTGGACCGTGCGCTGATTGATGATTTCCTCCGTTGCCGCCAGGTTTCCTCCTCGAGTGCGCCAGGAGGCGCTCGGTGAGTGGGGGGGTACTGTCATGTACTGTCATGTTGTCTTGTCTCTGTCCTTTCCCTTCACCCTGTCTCCCTCTGCTGGTCGTGTTAGGTTACCTTTTCTCCCCCGCTTTCCCCCAGCTGTCCCTTGTCTCCTCTAACTACCCATTCACCCCGTTCCCCACCTGTTCCCTTTTTCCCTCTGATTAGGTCCCTATATCTCTCTCTGTTTCTGCTCCTGTCCTTGTCGGATTCTTGTTTGTTTGTGTCATTCATGCCTGAACCAGACTGCCGTCATGTTTGCTGTAACCTTGTCCTGTCCTGTCGGAATCTGCCGGTCCATCTGAGCCTACCTATGTTTGGTAATTAAAGAAGCTCTGTTTAAGTTGATTCGCTTTTGGGTCCTCATTCACGCACCGTAACATATATCTATATCTAAAGGCTATATCTATAGGCTACATCTATATGTATAGGCTATATATCTATATCTATAGGCTATATATCTACACTACCATTCAGTAGTTTGGGGTCACTTAGAAATGTCAATGTTTTTGAAAGAAAACCCATTTTTTTTGTCCATTAAAATAACATAAATTTAATCAGAAATACAGTGTAGACATTGTTAATGTTGTAAATGACTGTTGTAGCTGGAAAAGGCTGATTCTTTATGGAATATCTACATAGGCGTACAGAGGCCATTATCAGCAACCATCACTCCTGTGTTACAATGGCATACTAGATAACCCTTCTGCAATTACGTTAGCACAGCTGAAAACTGTTGTCCTGTTAAAGAAGCAATAAAACTGGCCTTCTATAGACTATATGAGTATCTGGAGGGCTCGATTACATGCTCAAAATAGCCAGAAACAAAGATCTTTCTTCTGAAAGTTGTCAGTCTATTCTTGATTTTAGCTATTCATGAAATTGTTATTCAATGCGTTTCTACAGTGTGGGCTTTCATTTTTCTATATATCTTTTGAAAGCTAAAGTTGTCTTAAAATTCCAAATCAAATAGCAGAATGATCCTTAGTATGACCTTCTTAAAACAATTCCATACGTTAGCTTTGTATCCCCCTCCCCCAATGTCGTAGACTCTTATTTTCAGATAATGCAGAAAATGCAGATTATGCAGCTAAAACAGGAATTGAAATAAAAGGAGAAAGAGAGAGAGAGGTCCTGCATGAGAGAAGGGTGATTTGTGTTTGTCATTTTAGTGTATTTTCATTAGAGGGAACGGTATTGTCATCTGGCTTGTTTTAAGATGTCCCCTCAGAGAACCCTTTTTGAAAATGTGGGTTAAGACACTACCTGTACTTGTTTTCCCTTCCCACTGCCAAGTCAACCATAGACTCCAACTACAGAGTGCTCAAAGCTAAAGCTCTGAGAGAGATATGGAACACAGTGACATGCTTTAGACATTCTAGCGTTCCAGCATGCCACCTCAAAGCTCTAGAACTCTGCAGTGGAAACAGTCGACTCATGAGAGTGATCAACCAACCAGATGGATACATTTGAAATTCAAACAATTCTAAAAATATGTTGCTTTGCGTCACCCGCTTCTCTCCTGGGCTCAGAATCAGACGATGGACCCATCTACATAGACGATGTTATGTACAGCCCCAGCTAGCCCCGCAGGAGCAGAGCAGAGATATTTAAGGTTAATTTAAATTAATTTATATTTAAATTAATTTGTAGACAAACTGGATATTGAATTGTCAAGACGGGAAAAGGGGGTGAGGGGATGTGGGGAAGAGAGGATGAGGGGAAGAGAGGATGAGGGGAAGAGGAGAAGAGGAGAAGAGGGGAAGAGGGGAAGAGGGGAAGAGGAGAAGAGGAGAAGAGGGGATGAGGAGAAGAGGGATAGAGGAGAAGAGGAGAAGAGGAGAGGAGGGGAAGAGGAGAAGAGGAGAAGAGGAGAAGAGGAAAAGAGGGGAAGAGGGGAAGAGGGGAAGAGGGGATGAGGGGATGAGGAGAAGAGGAGAAGAGGGGAAGAGGGGATGAGGGGATGAAGAGAAGAGGAGAAGAGGGGATGAGGAGAAGAGGGGATGAGGGGATGAGGAGAAGAGGAGAAGAGGGGATGAGGAGAAGAGGGATAGAGGAGAAGAGGAGAAGAGGAGAGGAGGGGAAGAGGAGAAGAGGAGAAGAGGGGATGAGGAGAAGAGGGATAGAGGAGAAGAGGAGAAGAGGAGAGGAGGGGAAGAGGAGAAGAGGAGAAGAGGGGATGAGGAGAAGAGGGATAGAGGAGAAGAGGAGAAGAGGAGAGGAGGGGAAGAGGAGAAGAGGAGAAGAGGAGAAGAGGAGAAGAGGAGAAGAGGGGAAGAGGGGAAGAGGAGAAGAGGAGAAGAGGGGATGAGGAGAAGAGGGATAGAGGAGAAGAGGAGAAGAGGAGAGGAGAGGAAGAGGGGAAGAGGGGAAGAGGAGAAGAGGAGAAGAGGAAAAGAGGAAAAGAGGAAAAGAGGAAAAGAGGGGAAGAGGGGAAGAGGAGATGAGGGGATGAGTGGATGAGGAGAAGAGGGGATGAAGGGATGAGGAGAAGAGGGGATGAGGGGTAGATGGGTGATGGGAAGAGGGTGTGTGTTGCCGTCTCTCTCCTTTGTTTGTCTTGTTAGGGCGGCTCACATCAAACATGTCAACCAATCAATGGTCCAATTAGACTGGTCTGAGGTTGGTTTTCAGGCCTCAGAAGTGAGACAGGCCAGGTGTGTGTGTGTGTGTGTCTGTGTCGTGTCCCTCAGGCTGTGCATCAAATGCTACCCTATTGCGTATTATACCCTGGTCAAGAGTAGTGCACTATGTAGGGAATAAGGTTCTGTTTGGGATGCAGAGGTTAGTCCACTTTTATCAGTTAACAAGGTCATCCAGCTAGCCACACAATGGCACCCGGTGTGAGAGAGGAGCAGAACAGAGAGAAGGAGCCCAGCATCTAGGATAAACTGTATACCGGCAGCACCAGCCACAGAACACACAACAAAAGTTTTTGGCCATTTCTTCCTTTGAAAAAACTCAGAAATAAAACATGTAGCGTAAGCTAACCCCATTCTGATCAAAAGTGCGCAACCGCGACATTCAAACGAGGCTTCAAAGAAAACGAATGGCGACTGTGTTGACATCGAACATCTGGGGTGTGAACTACGTTTCTATTCAAGCTTTGATTGACATGGTAAACGGCTCTATAGTATTGGAGAAAACTGACCCCTCCGACGCTGTACGTTACATCTTGACGTGTCACGGCATTAAGCAACTCATTCTGTCTTACAGCATCTATCCACCAGGTGTAGCACTTCTCTACCCGTTTAAAAACAAGAAAAGGGGCGGGGACAGGGTAAGGGGGCGGGGACAGGGTAAGGGGGCGGGGACAGGGTAAGGGGGTGGGGACAAGGTAAGGGGATGGGACAGGGTAAGGGTAAGGGGAGGGGGACAGGGTAAGGGGAGGGGGAGGGGGACAGAGTAAGGGGGCGTGGACAATGTAAGGGGGTGGGGACAGGGTAAGGGGGTGGGGACAGGGTAAGGGGGTGGGGACAGGGTAAGGGGAGGGGGACAGGGTAAGGGGTGGGGACAATGTAAGGGGGCAGGGACAGGGTAAGGGGGTGGGGATAGGGTAAGGGTAGGGGGACAGGGTAAGGGGAAGGGGACAGAGTAAGGGGGCAGGGACAGGGTAAGGGGCCGGGGACATGGTAAGGGGCGGGGACAGGGTAAGGGGGCGGGGACAGAGTAAGGGGAGGGGGACAGGGTAAGGGGGGAGGATACCTAGTCATTTTTGGGCGTCATCACTGCATGCGATCATGACTCTCAAAAGTTTACTCCTGAAGATCTCTTTAGACACCGCTCTAAAAACCCGATTCAAATTCGACACAAACCTTCAAATAGGTCTGTAATGACACATTATATAAACTATTTATATTGTTTTATTTACATTTTAGAGGTGATAAGGTGATAAGTTGGACAGATCGAGTGAATAAAAGCTGTTTCCCCACATCTCACTATCACGCAATAGGTTCCGCCCCCCCTCCCACCATTTTTAAAAAGACCAGACGGAGCTCATTGCCTTCTTGACTCATACAGAGATGGGTATCATGAAGGTCTCATCATTGATTTTGTTGGACAGGGGAGAAAGTGTGTTTTACAAATGGTATTGATATTACAGTTGATCTGGAATAAGGTCAATTGTATGGACCAGGGCGATGTACAACGTGAGTTTACGTCATGTCTTCTTAAAGTTGAAATTAAAGTTTCAAGTTATATTAGTTGTATGTACAGGATACAGCAGCATTGAATGGAAGAATTTTGACAAAAAACAATGGATATATGTTTCCCTAAGAGTTGGACAACGTTGATAGGAGTCCAAGCGAACCACAGATGCTTCTCTGCGGGTGAAGACTTGTCCAATTATTCATATTTCAATTATGTTATATTTTTTTCTCCAACATTTTGGAAATATTCAAAACTTTCTTTGGTTTTGAAAATGTGGAATAGGTTGTATAGATTTGCAGGGTGTAATCCCTTTTTAGATTGAATTTTAAAGTGTGTGTGTGTGTGTGTATACAGTCTGACGGACTGGTAATAGAAGCTGTTCAACAGTCTGATGGTGATAGAAGCTGTTCAACAGTCTGATGGTGATAGAAGCTGTTCAACAGTCTGATGGTAATAGAAGCTGTTCAACAGTCTGATGGTGATAGAAGCTGTTCAACAGTCTGATGGTAATAGAAGCTGTTCAACAGTCTGATGGTGATAGAAGCTGTTCAACAGTCTGATGGTAATAGAAGCTGTTCAACAGTCTGATGGTGATAGAAGCTGTTCAACAGTCTGATGGTAATAGAAGCTGTTCAACAGTCTGATGGTGATAGAAGCTGTTCAACAGTCTGATGGTAATAGAAGCTGTTCAACAGTCTGATGGTGATAGAAGCTGTTCAACAGTCTGATGGTAATAGAAGCTGTTCAACAGTCTGATGGTAATAGAAGCTGTTCAACATTCTGATGGTGATAGAAGCTGTTCAACAGTCTGATGGTAATAGAAGCTGTTCAACAGTCTGATGGTAATAGAAGCTGTTCAACAGTCTGATGGTAATAGAAGCTGTTCAACAGTCTGATGGTGATAGAAGCTGTTCAACAGTCTGATGGTAATAGAAGCTGTTTAAACAATTTAAAGGCAATGCTACCAAATACTAATTGAGTGTATGTAAACTTCTGACCCACTGGGATTGTGATGAAAGTAATACAAGCTGAAATAAATCATTCTCTCTACTATTATTCTGACATTTCATATTATTAAAATAATGTGGTCATCCTAACTGACCTTAGACAGGGAATTTCTACTAGGACTAAATGTCAGGAATTCTGAAAAATGGAATTTAAATGTATTTGGCTAAGTTGTATGTAAACTTCCGACTTCAACTGTACCTGAATTGTGTAAATGTATCATTGGCAGGAGGCGAGATGTTTGAGACAGAATGTTTACATAGGGCTGTTTTTTAAATATTATGAATTAGTGATCTTGCCATAAGAATAGAGTCTGTTGTCAGGAAATGACCCATGTCTCTCAGTGTGTATGTCCTCAGGTGAAAGCAGCACATTAGGAGCCAGAGATAATCAAGGACATGGGCTGAATTCTGGAGATTGAGTGTACATCAAGAGATACCAGGCGGTGGGTGCTGGGACACTGTTGGTCTGGTCCACACATAGTACTCCTTACTGCACCTACAGCAGTAAAGATCATCATGTCTCTTCTCTGTGGGTGCATAGTTCAAATCAAATCAAATCAAATTGTATTTGTCACATACACATGGTTAGCAGATGTTAATGCGAGTGTAGCGAAATGCGTGTGCTTCTAGTTCACGACAATGCAGTAATAACCAACGAGTAATCTAACATAACAATTTCACAACAACTAACTTATTCACACAAGTGTAAAGGGATGAAGAATATGTACATAAAGATATATGAATGGGTGATGGTAATGAACGCATAGGCAAGATGCAGTAGATGGTATAGAGTACAGTATACACATGAGGTGAGTAATGTAGGGTATGTAAACATTTTAAAGTGGCTAGTGATACAATTTTACATCAATGTTTCCATTATTAAAGTGGCTGGAGTTGAGTCAGTATGTTGGCAGCAGCCACTCAATGTTAGTGGTGGCTGTTTAACAGTCTGATGGCCTTGAGATAGAAGCTGTTTTTCAGTCTCTCGGTCCCTGCTTTGATGCACCTGTACGGACCTCGCCTTCTAGATGATAGCGGGGTGAACAGGCAGTGGCTCGGGTGGTTGATGTCCTTGATGATCTTTATGGCCTTCCTGTGACATCGGGTGGTGTAGGTGTCCTGGAGGGCAGGTAGTTTGCCCCCGGTGATGCGTTGTGCAGACCTCACTACCCTCTGGAGAGCCTTACGGTTGTGGGCGGAGCAGTTGCCGTACCAGGCGGTGATACAGCCCGACAGGATGCTCTCGATTGTGCATCTGTAAAAGTTTGTGAGTGCTTTTGGTGACAAGCCGAATTTCTTCAGCCTCCTGAGGTTGAAGAGGCGATGCTGCGCCTTCTTCACGATGCTGTCTGTGTGGGTGGACCATTTCAGTTTGTCCGTGATGTGTACGCCGAGGAACTTAAAACTTACTACCCTCTCCACTACTGTTCCATCGATGTGATAGGGGGGTGCTCCCTCTGCTGTTTCCTGAAGTCCACAATCATCACCTTTGTTTTGTTGACGTTGAGTTCTCACAAAAAGTAAGGTCAGCTGCACAATGGGTGAGCTTGGAGACACCATGACAGAGGAAGAGGAGCTAAAGCAAAAGAGAAAGAGACTAGATTCCACTGTAGACATACATGCAGATGGGTTGGGTCTTGTAGGTACAATCACATCACATCTGGGTTAGCTGTTTTATTGCTTAATGCATCATTGGGGAGGCAGGTAGCCTAGAGGTTAGAGCGTTGGACTAGTAACCGGAAGGTTGCAAGATTGGAGCTGACAAGGTAATAATCTGTGGTTCTGCCCCTGAACAAGGCAGTTAACCCACTGTTCCCCTGAACAAGGCAGTTAACCCACTGTTCCTGGGTTGATTTTCCTGGGTTGATTCCTGGGTTGATTTTCTGTTCCTGGGTTGATATTGATTAGGGATACGCACTTGCCTATCAGGTGATGTGGCAATAAAGGAGATGGGGGAACAAAGTGAAAATGACATGGGTTGGGAACAACTCTTGGAACCTGGAGCCAAGAAAGGGGAAGATTGGGTGAAAGTATGAAGAAGCTTTTTAGGGCCATTATTATTTTGAGTCCAGCAAAAAAAGTGTCCTGGAGGCATAGAGTCAGGTGAAGAGAGAGTGGGCATTGTCATGATCTCAAACTTTGGTTTTCATGCATACATAAATATGCATATCTTACCACATTGTTAATACTGTTATGTTTTGTGATTTTCGTTGCTATTCAAGTCTTGTGCTATCACTCTCTTAGGAACCAGGAGAAAGTGGAGGTGTGATGAGATATGGAAATAAGATTGTGTAATCATAAAACAGACGCCATAAGTCTCTGAGTTTGAAAGCCTCACGGAAAGAAGGCAAAAGCCTGAACCAGGACCAGAGGTTCCACGTCCGGTAATCCCAGGGGAACAGGTCCGAGTTTTCCGGAGGAAGTGGAACAAGCCAAGGCGTAAGGGTACTGACAAAGAGGTCCTAGCCAACACCAAAAGCCGTCCAAATGAAAGGAAGAACTACGTGGTACCATCTAAACCACTGTACCAGAATTCCGGAGGAGATCGGCGAGCAGCCATAGAGCCATGAGGTAGCAGAGGATATTGATACACTAGGCAGGAGCCTGGAGGAAACAGAAGGAGAAAAGGATCACGGCACAAATCCCAGTAGTCAACAGATCGTCTGAAGATTCAGAGAGTCCAGAGTCCAGAGTTACAGCCAAGCTGGTAACATCATACCCAAGAAGACTCAAGGCTGTAACCAAAGGCGCTTCAAATCTAATTTTATTGGTCACATACACATCTTTAGCAGATGTTATTGCGGGTGTAGTGAAATGCTTGTGTTCCTAGCTCCAACAGTGCAGTAGTATCTAACAATTCACAACAATACATACTCATCTAAAAGTAAAAAAATGGAATTGAGAAACATATAAATATTAGGACAAGCCATGTCTGAGTGGCATTGACTAAAACACAGTAGAATACAATATATACATATACATACATATATACATACACATATGAAATGAGTAGAACCGTATGTAAACATCATTAATGAGACTAGTGTTCCATTTAAAGTGGCCAATGATTCCATGTCTATGCATACAGGGCAGCCTCTAAGGTGCTCATGACAAACCTACTCTGTCAGATTCCCCTGACAGAGGCGCTGTCAAAGGGGATGGAGAAACAACGACAGGAGAATGGGAAGGAAAGTTTCCTACCATCGAGACAGTGGAAATATAGAACGGTAGAATGGCCTTGACAGCAACAGAGGCAAACCTGGAAGACTGTGAAAACACCTGGCACTTGTACACCAACGGAGACAATGGTCAAAACCACAAGAAAGTGGGTTGATGCAGAAAAATCTGGACATCTGGTACCAAAATGAAGAAACTACCCCAGAATCTGACATTGATCATAATTTAGACATGAAAAAATGGCTGATATAAGTGGGCTCAGTGGGGCAGCAGGAACAAATGGACAGAATGGACATTTTTTTCCTGTGCAGCAAATCCCCAGGTATAGTAATAGCACCTAAACCAGCAAAGTTTAACGTTTGTGCAACTAGTGCAAACTAGATGATGTAAATCCTGGACATTTTTTCATTGTGCCATGTGTAAAAAAGGGGGACTGTCATTTATGATTATGTTTAGAGTATACAGAAATTATAACAGCATAAACCATGTACTCAATGTAACAGTTGCTGAATGACAAATTATGTTAGACCTTCTGAATATCAGTTTGCTTAGACTTGTAAGTAAGATAGGGTTTTCCGTTTACAAGAGTCCACAGACCACAGTCTTAGAGGATTAACAGGTTTTTTCATTAATGACCAAATAGTTGTTGGAGAGGTGTCTGTGAGGGAGGGCCATGTGTTTAGGTGTCATATTGAGAACGACGTTTTAAGGGTTTCTGAGGTTTAGTTTCATAGTTTTGATGTTTCTGTTGTTTCTCTTTTCTCATACATAACTAAAAATCCCTGGCAAGGCTAAGATATGCTTTTACACTGTATGTTGAAGGATGATTGGCTTGAGGATCTTATACTTCTTTCTAGCTATGTGAGGGGATATGTTTGGTTCTGCCTCCTATGTACGAATGGGAAAGGGGGGGAGCAGAGGTGCTTCGCTTCTCACGAGTACTGGGTTGAATTTTGAGGTGTGTGGCTTTTTAGCCCCAGAGTAGGGATATATTGAGATTTTTCCAGAACATATGTGGCAATTCTTTATATCAGAAGGAGCCGGCAAAACTAGTGCTCTCTATATGTGCTCTGGTTCATTAGACACCATTAGACATGCACCTGTCTGGAGGTTGGACACAACTGGTTATTCCTGTAACTGTGTTATGGCCTGATATGTACTGTTGCTATGGTTATACCTCTTGGGTCTTTTCCAGAACATGGGTGTTCCTTTTCAGAGGAGTTAGCAGGATGACATGTCTTGTTATTTCTGTAAAGTGCCAAGGACTGTTGCTATGGTCCTACATGCATGAAGCTGTCTTAAGCTGAGTAGATGTCTGAACTAATGGTGTGGCTCTACAGTTTCCATGCCCTCTTACAAAACAAAACTAAACTTAGTGCAAGGCAATAAGATAACGGTGGCTAAATGCCAGAGGGGATGAGCCATTTAAGAGGAGTTACTATGGGTGTGCCGTAAGTTGGAAACATGTATAAAAAGTGCAGAATGTGCCAAGACTGGAAAGGAGTTGCTTCATGAACCAGCACAGCTTTTATCATGCTGTAAAAAAGTATATTTGAACTCACAGGCTCTGTTATTTGAGAAATATGTTTGAATGAATATTTCCACCAAGTCTACAGTCAGATCTACAGACAGATCTACAGACAGATATACAGTCAGATCTACAGACAGATCTACAGTCAGATCTACAGTCAGATCTACAGACAGATCTACAGTCAGATCTACAGACAGATATACAGTCAGATCTACAGACAGATCTACAGTCAGATCTACAGTCAGATCTACAGACAGATCTACAGTCAGATCTACAGACAGATACACAGGCAGATCTACAATCAGATATACAGACAGATCTACAGACAGATCTACAGTCAGATACACAGACAGATACACAGACAGATCTACAGACAGATCTACAGACAGACCAACAGACAGATATACAGACAGACCTACAGACAGATCTACAGACAGATCTAAAGCATTGACAGATTGTCTCTGTCTTTGTCTCTCTCTCTCTCGCTATCACTCATTCTCTCACTCTGTCTGTCTCACAATGCTTTCTCCTGTTCTGTTTCGCTCCCTTGCTACTCTCCTCGCCCGATGCACTGCACACCTCCCGAAATGCTGCACGACAGTGTTTACACCAGCCAGCCATCTGTCTACAGAGAGCAGAGTTGCTAGCTCCTTATCCACCAGATATTAAATTACACATTTAAAGCTAGAGTCCTTCATTGAAACGATAGCAAAGCGCTCAACCCACCTCAGTTTTGGAGAAACGTAACCACTCTCAGATTCATAGACAGAGCCACAGATGCAAGAACTAAGCATCCATGATATCAACATTGTAGTTTTAACCTTATTTTTTTCAGTTTATTTACATTTACATTGTTGACAAAAATTGGAGCATCTTGGCTTCTGATGGGGTAAAACAGAAGGAACTCAATTCATGAGGCTTTTCTAAGTTATATTTGTTAAATGATTCAGTGGGTATACTGTATATAATTAATTTACAAGCCCAAAAATGGATGTAGCAAACTCAGGATTCTAGCTTTAATCCATCACAACAAACCACAAGCCTCCTCAGCCTCCCACAATAAACTGTCATTAAACCTTTACAATGGATTAAGAAGAACGGTTGGAAGGAGGAATACAGGGAGGGAGAACAAACTGCATACCTGCAGAAGAAGAGAGAACAACTCAAGACATCCCCATACTGGAGCAATACCAGTATGGACAGATTGATACCAGCCCTCATACTGAAGCCATCACAGTACAGACAGATTAATACCAGCCCTCATACTGGAGCCATCCCAGTACAGACAGATTAATACCAGCCCCTCATACTGGAGCCATCCTAGTACAGACATATTAATACCAGCCCTCATACTGAAGCCATCCCAGTACAGACAGATTAAATCCAGCCCTCATACTGAAGCCATCCCAGTACAGACAGATTAATACCAGCCCCTATACTGGAGCCATCCTAGTACAGACAGATTAATACCAGCCCCTCATACTGAAGCCATCCCAGTACAGACAGATTAATACCAGCCCCTATACTGGAGCCATCCTAGTACAGACATATTAATACCAGCCCCTCATACTGGAGCCATCCCAGTACAGACAGATTAATACCAGCCCCTGTACTGGAGCCATCCTGGTACAGACATATTAATACCAGCCCCTCATACTGGAGCCATCCCAGTACAGACAGATTAATACCAGCCCCTGTACTGGAGCCATCCTGGTACAGACATATTAATACCAGCCCTCATACTGAAGCCATCCCAGTACAGACAGATTAAATCCAGCCCTCATACTGGAGCCATCCCAGTACAGACAGATTGATACCAGCCCTCATACTGGAGCAATACCAGTACGGACAGATTAATACCAGCCCTCATACTGGAGCCATCCCAGTACAGACAGATTGATACCAGCCCTCATACTGGAGCAATACCAGTACGGACATATTAATACCAGCCCTCATACTGGAGCCATCCCAGTACAGACAGATTGATACCAAACCTCATACTGAAGCCATCCCAGTACAGACAGATCAATACCACCCCTCATACTGGAGCCATCACAGTACAGACAGATTAAATCCAGCCCTCATACTGAAGCCATCCCAGTACATATAGATCAATACCAGCCCTCATACTGGAGCCATCACAGTACAGACAGATTAAATCCAGCCCTCATACTGAAGCCATCCCAGTACATATAGATCAATACCAGCCCTCATACTGGAGCCATCCCAGTACAGACAGATTAATTCCATCCCTCATACTGAGGGGAGAGAAGGAGGGGGATATGTATGGGGTTCAGAAAACACACTTATGCTGTAATAACCAGGGGAATTGACCACCTGAGATGAACAGGAGATTGCAGAAGTTATTACTAATATCTATTTTATAGACAACCACAAAACAATATAGCCAGCATGTGTCCTTAATTGACACCCTATTCCCTATATAATGCACTGTTTTGACCACGAACTATAGGGCCCTGGTCAAAAGTAGTGCACTAGGCAATGAATCCGGTGCTTTTGAGACATAGCCCAAGACAATACAATCATATCAGTGGGTAATGGTTCTGTTTGAGAATCCCTAAACAGTTCTTTATGAGAGTCATAGATCATTGTGTAAAAAAATAAACAAAATAAAATGAAACAACTAGACAACATTACACACAGCTAGCTGTAAAAAGAGAGGAAGAAAGAAATGAATTGACAATCTGAAATATTTTAACTGTATATTAAATTGTGATGTACTCCCCACTGAGAGTCAATGACTACATCATTAAATGGTTTGTCTTCCTGTGTGTGTTTGTTTTATAGACTGTATTTTTCTTCAATATACTGTGGTTGTTGGGAGGTTTGCGTAGTGGGGGGGGGTGGGGGGAGGGGGGTTATTCCAGGTTATACCGTCATGGAACACAAACCATGGAAGGACACTAACTCATTCTTCTATTAATTTTTTGAGGGTCATCACTTTAAAAGCATTGGGGTCAGCCAATAATATGGATTTAATTAGACCATTAAAAACAGATAAGTTGGATGATGTCAGGTTGGAGGACGCCAGTCTTGGCCCTGCATTCCCAAGGGGACCCTATTCCCTATATAGTGTACTACTTTTGAGCAGAGAAGGGTACCATTTGGGAGACATCCTGTAGGTTGGAGGATGCCCGGTGGGGGGGGGGGGGGGGGGGGGGGTAAAACAAGATAAAAGGTACTAATAATTTACAGCTTATTTTCCCAACGCTGTGGGATAGTTTTTTGCATAGCAACCGGCTCGAAGGATGAGATCACAACTACAGGAGGAAGGAGTTCAGCATAATGCTGATTTTCAACATAGCCCACAAATAAAATATGACACCTCCGCTTCCACTGTTCTCACCTCTCACTCATAGTGCTCATTAATCTGGATACCTGTTGATTTGGTCTCATTAATCTGGATACCTGTTGATTTGGTCTCATTAATCTGGATACCTGTGGATTTGGTCTCATTAATCTGGATACCTGTGGATTTGGTCTCATTATTCTGGATACCTGTTGATTTGGTCTCATTAATCTGGATACCTGTTGATTTGGTCTCATTAATCTAGATACCTGTTGATTTGGGCTCATTAATCTGGATACCTGTTGATTTGGTCTCATTAATCTGGATACCTGTTGATTTGGTCTCATTGACCTGGGTTCCTGTTGATTTGGTCTCATTGATCTGGATACCTGTTGATTTGGTCTCATTGATCTGGGTACCTGTGGATTTGGTCTCATTATTCTGGATACCTGTTGATTTGGTCTCATTAATCTGGATACCTGTTGATTTGGTCTCATTAATCTGGATACCTGTTGATTTGGTGTCATTAATCTGGATACCTGTTGATTTGGTCTCATTAACCTCTCTGATCTCCCCATCCAGGATCCGGTATCGTGAATACAGACTCAAGCTCATTACCATAACGCAACGTTAACTATTCATGAAAATCGCAAATGAAATGAAATAAATATGCCATCTCTCAAGCTTAGCCTTTTGTAAACAACACTGTCATCTCAGATTTTCAAAATATGCTTCTCAACCATAGGAAAACAATCATTTGTGTAAAAGTAGCTAGCTAGCGTAGCATTTAGCGTTAGCATTAGCGTTAGCATCCAGCACGCAACATTTCAACAAAAACATAAAAGCCTTAAAATAAAATAATTTACCTTTGAAGAACTTCGGATGTTTTCAATGAGGAGACTCTCAGTTAGATAGCAAATGCTCAGTTTTTTCCAAAAAGATTCTTTGTGTATTAGAAATAGCTCCGTTTTGTACATCACATTTGGCTACAAAAAAACCCTGAAAATTCAGTCCTCAAAACGCGAACTTTTTTCCAAATTAACTCCATAATATCGACTGAAAACATGGCAAACGTGGTTTAGAATCAATCCTCAAGGTGTTTTTCACATATCTCTTCGATGATATATCGTTCGTGGAAGCATGGTTTCTCCTCTCAATCAAATGGAAAAATACTTGCACCTGGCTTTGCGCACCAATTTCGACGCAGGACACCAGGCGGACACTTGGAAAATGTAGTCTCTTATGGTCAATCTTCCAATGATATACCTACAAATACGTCACAATGCTGCCGACATCTTGGGGAAACGGCAGAAGGTCTAAGCTTATTCCTGTCGCATTCACAGCCATATAAGGAGACATTAGAAAACAGAGCTTCAGAAATTCTGCTCATTTCCTGTTTGACGTTTCATCTTGGTTTCGCCTGTAGAATGAGTTCTGGGGCACTTACAGACAATATCTTTGCAGATTCTGAAACTTCAGAGTGTTTTCTTTCAAAAACTGTCAAGAATATGCATAGTCGAGCATCTTTTCGTGAAAAAATATCACGCTTAAAACGGGAACGTTTTTTATCCAAAAATGAAATAGCGCCCCTAGAGATCCAACAGGTTAATCTGGATACCTGTTGATTTGGTCTCATTAATCTGGATACCTGTTGATTTGGTCTCATTGACCTGGGTACCTGTTGATTTGGTCTCATTGATCTTGGTACCTGTGGATTTGGTCTCATTGACCTGGGTACCTGTTGATTTGGTCTCATTGACCTAGGTACCTGTTGATTTGGTCTCATTGACCTGGGTACCTGCTGATTTGGTCTCATTGATCTGGGAACCTGTGGATTTGGTCTCATTGATCTGGATACCTGTGGATTTGGTCTCATTGACCTGGGTACCTGTTGATTTGGTCTCAATGACCTGGGTACCTGTTGATTTGGTCTCATTGATCTGGGTACCTGTTGATTTGGTGTCATTGACCTGGGTACCTGTTGGTTTGGTCTCATTGATCTGGGTACCTTTTGATTTGGTCTCATCAAATATATATAGTTTTTAATTGTATATATCACATGCTGGGCTTCCGACTATCTCAGCGGTCTAAGGCACTGCATCTCAGTGCTAGAGGCGTCATTACAGACCTTGGTTCGCTTTCAGGCTGTATCACAACCGGCCGTTGTTGGTAGTCCCATAGCGTGGTGCACAATTGGCCCAGCGTAGTTAGAGTTTGTCGGGGTAGACGGTCATTGTAAATACAAATGTAATCCTAATTGACTTGCATAGTTAAATAAAGTTTAAATAATATAAATGTTTTAACCTCTAGCGTCGAGCAATCCCGTATCCGGGAGCGTAATCATAGCCTCAAGCTCATTACCATAACGCAACGTTTCCTATTCATGAAAATCGCAAATTAAATGAAATAAATATATTCAAACACAAGCTTAGCCTTTTGTTAATGTTTTATCGTGCGATCGATAAATTTACACAAACGCTTGGGATCACTTTTGTTGTAAAGCATAATTTAAAAATCTGACACGACAGTTGGATTAACAAAAGGCTAAACTCTGTTTTCCTATATTGCACTTGTGATTTCATGAATATAAATATTTATAGTAATATTTATTGTATGTAGCGCTATGCTATTCAGCGGGTGTTGATGACACTTATCCCGATATCGGGATTGCAGCCATAACAAGTTAAATAAGACCTAGTTAAATAAGACCTATTCACCCCCCCCCCCCCCCCCCCCCCAAAATCATTACTTTGCAGAGTCACATTTCGCAGCAATTACAGCTACAAGCCTCTTGGGGTTTGTTTCTATAAGCTTGGCACATCTAGCCACTGGGATTTTTGCCCATTCTTCAAGGAAAAACTGCTCCAGCTCCATCAAGTTGGATGGGTTCGGCTGATGTACAGCAATCTTTAAGTCACACCACAGATTCTCAATTTGATTAAGGTCTGGGCTTTGACTAGGCCATTCCAGGACATTTAAATGTTTCCCCTTCAACCACTCGGGTGTTGCTATAGCAGTATGCTTATTGTCATTGTCCTGCTGGAAGGTGAACCTCTGTCCCAGTCTCAAATCACTGAAACAGGTTTCCCTCAAGAATTTCCCTGCATTTAGCGCCATCCACCACTCCTTCAATTCTGACCAGTTTCCCAGTCCCTGCCGATGAATAACATAACCACAGCATGATGCTGCCACCACCATGCTTCACTGTGGGGATGCTGCCACCACCATGCTTCACTGTGGGGATGTGTTCTCGGGGTGATGAGAGGTGTTGGGATTGTGCCAGACACAGCATTTTCCTTGATGGCCAAAACTCTACATTTTAGTCTCATCTGACCAGGGTACCATCTTCCATATGTTTGGAGAGTCTCCCACATGCCTTTTGGCGAACACCAAATGTGTTTACTTATTTTTTTTGTTTAAGCAATGGCTTTATTCTGGCCACTCTTCCGTAAAGCTCAGCTCTGTGGAGTGTACAGCTTAAAGTGGTCCTATGCACAGATACTCCAATCTCAGCTTTGGAGCTCCTTCAGGGTTAGCTTTGGTCTCCTTGTTGCCTCTCTAAACACGCATCCCCTACACAGTAAATATGCATCCCCTACAAATTAAATATGCATCCCCTATATTCATTTTATTTTTTATTTTACCTTTATTTTACCAGGCAAGTCAATTAAGAACAAATTCTTATTTTCAATGACGGTCTAGGAACAGTGGGTTTAACTGCCTGTTCAGGGGCAGAATGGCATATGTGTACCTTGTCAGCTTGGGGTTTTGAACTTGCAACCTTCCGGTTACTAGTACAACACTCTAACCACTAGGCTACCCTGCCTATAGTAAACATGCATCCCTATATAGTAAACATGCATCCCCTATACAGTAAACCTGCATCCCTATATAGTAAACATGCATCCCTATACAGTAAACATGCATCCCTATATAGTAAACATGCATCCCTATATAGTAAACATCCATCCCTATATAGTAAACACGCATCCCTATATAGTAAACACGCATCCCTATATAGTAAACACGCATCCCTATATAGTAAACACGCATCCCTATATAGGAAACACGCATCCCTATATAGTAAACACGCATCCCTATATAGTAAACATCCATCCAAAATGAAGTTGCGGTGTCAGTTAATCCGTAATTTATTTTTTGTGACCACAGTGGGAATCGAACCCACAACTCATGTGTTGCTAGTGCCATGTGCTTATGATCTGAGCCACATATAGGACCACTACAATACATACATACAATATGAATACTGCAAAACACAATGCATGATTACAATAAAGGTGGAAGATGTATGATTGCCATCCCCATGATAAGTCCACTCTCCTTCAGGCCATGGATGAAGCATGCAATGATTTCAATCCAGACCTATGTCAGGTTTGGATTCGCCGTGCGAAAAGGTTTTTCCCCAGGGACATGAATAATGATGACATTGACTGCAATTGGAGATGAGAACCTGTGGCCAAATGCTCAAGAGAGGTTTGATGCAAATTAGCACCTGTTAAAAGTTATGTTCCTTTCATTAATCCAATTTGTTTCATTTTTTGAAAAATGTATCGTGCATGTTGTGACCATATAATTAAGTTGTGTTTTGGTGATTAAATCAATGTTCTTATGGGTTTTAGGGATTGGGTTCATTTTTGGTTTATAATTTTGTGCCTGCTCGTCATTATTGGTGAGAAATAACAGCATTTTTGATTTGGTGCCCATACCCTGTGCTGCGTCAGCACAGACTGACGGGGTACAGAGACAAGGGACACCCTTTGTGTGAGAGGTTTACCAATGGTTTGCCAACCAGGTTTGCCAATGATGTCCGATCATCATTATTGGTGGGTAATAACAGCTCTGATCATCATTATTGGTGGGTAATACAGCTCTGATCATCATGATTGGTGGGGAACAACAGCTCTGATCATCATGATTGGTGGGTAATAACAGCTCTGATCATCATGATTGGTGGGTAATAACAGCTCTGATCATCATGATTGGTGGGTAATAACAGCTCTGATCATCATTATTGGTGGGTAATAACAGCTCTGATCATCATTATTGGTGGGTAATAACAGCTCTGATCATCATTATTGGTGGGTAATAACAGCTCTGATCATCATTATTGGTAGGTAATAACAGCTCTGATCATCATGATTGGTGGGTAATAACAGCTCTGATCATCATGATTGGTGGGTAATAACAGCTCTGATCATCATGATTGGTGGGTAATAACAGCTCTGATCATCATGATTGGTGGGTAATAACAGCTCTGATCATCATGATTGGTGGGTTATCTAAACTGAACGGACACGGCTTCGAGATGTTCTGTCTAGCGTCTGACAGCGCAACGACGATGTCTGCATATTTTTTTATTTATTTTTATTTTTATACTTTATTCTAATGATAATGCCAATATACTGATATCACTTCATTCTAATGATAATGCCAATATACTGACATCACTTCATTCTAATGATAATGCCAATATACTGACATCACTTCATTCTAATAATAATGCCAATATACTGACATCACTTCATTCTAATGATAATGCCAATATACTGACATCACTTCATTCTAATGATAATGCCAATATAACGACATCACTTCATTCTAATGATAATGCCAATATACTGACATCACTTCATTCTAATGATAATGCCAATATACTGACATCACTTCATTCTAATGATAATGCCAATATACTGACATCACTTCATTCTAATGATAATGCCAATATAACGACATCACTTCATTCTAATGATAATGCCAATATACTGACATCACTTCATTCTAATGATAATGCCAATATACTGTCATCACTTTATTCTAATGATAATGCCAATATACTGATATCACTTCAATCTAATGATAATGCCAATATACTGACATCACTTCATTCTAATGATAATGCCAATATAACGACATCACTTCATTCTAATGATAATGCCAATCTACTGACATCACTTCATTCTAATGATAATGCCAATATACTGACATCACTTTATTCTAATGATAATGCCAATATACTGATATCACTTCATTCTAATGATAATGCCAATATACTGATATCACTTCATTCTAATGATCATGCCAATATACTTACATCACTTCATTCTAATGATAATGCCAATATACTGATATCACTTCATTCTAATGATAATGCCAATATACTGATATCACTTCATTCTAATGATAATGCCAATATACTGATATCACTTCATTCTAATGATAATGCCAATATACTGACATCACTTCATTCTAATGATAATGCCAATATACTGACATCACTTCATTCTAATGATAATGCCAATATACTGACATCACTTCATTCTAATGATAATGCCAATATACTGACATCACTTCATTCTAATGATAATGCCAATATACTGACATCACTTCATTCTAATGATAATGCCAATATACTGACATCACTTCATTCTAATGATAATGCCAATATACTGACATCACTTCATTCTAATGATAATGCCAATATACTGACATCACTTCATTCTAATGATAATGCCAATATAACGACATCACTTCATTCTAATGATAATGCCAATATACTGACATCACTTCATTCTAATGATAATGCCAATATACTGACATAACTTCATTCTAATGATAATGCCAATATACTGACATCACTTCATTCTAATGATAATGCCAATATACTGACATCACTTCATTCTAATGATAATGCCAATATACCGATATCACTTCATTCTAATGATAATGCCAATATACTGATATCACTTCATTCTAATGATAATGCCAATATACTGATATCACTTCATTCTAATGATAATGCCAATATACTGACATCACTTCATTCTAATGATAATGCCAATATACTGACATCACTTCATTCTAATGATAATGCCAATATACTGACATCACTTCATTCTAATGATAATGCCAATATACTGACATCACTTCATTCTAATGATAATGCCAATATACTGACATCACTTCATACTAATGATAATGCCAATCTACTGACATCACTTCATTCTAATGATAATGCCAATATACTGACATCACTTCATTCTAATGATAATGCCAATATACTGACATCACTTCATTCTAATGATAATGCCAATATAACGACATCACTTCATTCTAATGATAATGCCAATATACTGACATCACTTCATTCTAATGATAATGCCAATATACTGACATAACTTCATTCTAATGATAATGCCAATATACTGACATCACTTCATTCTAATGATAATGCCAATATACTGACATCACTTCATTCTAATGATAATGCCAATATACTGACATCACTTCATTCTAATGATAATGCCAATATACTGACATCACTTCATTCTAATGATAATGCCAATATACTGACATCACTTCATTCTAATGATAATGCCAATATAATGACATCACTTCATTCTAATGATAATGCCAATATACTGACATCACTTCATTCTAATGATAATGCCAATATACTGACATGACTTCATTCTAATGATAATGCCAATATACTGACATCACTTCATTCTAATGATAATGCCAATATACTGACATCACTTCATTCTAATGATAATGCCAATATAACGACATCACTTCATTCTAATGATAATGCCAATCTACTGACATCACTTCATTCTAATGATAATGCCAATATAATGACATCACTTCAATCTAATGATAATGCCAATATTCTGACATCACTTCAATCTAATAATAATGCCAATCTACTGATATCACTTCATCCTAATGGTAATTCCAATATACTGACATCACTTCATTCTAATGATAATGCCAATATACTGACATCACTTCATTCTAATGATAATGCCAATATACTGACATCACTTCATTCTAATGATAATGCCAATATACTGACATCACCTCAATCTAATGATAATGCCAATATACTGACATCACTTCATCCTAATGGTAATGCCAATATACTGACATCACTTCATCCTAATGGTAATGCCAATATACTGTCATCACTTCATTCTAATGGTAATGCCAATATACTGTCATCACTTCATTCTAATGATAATGCCAATATACTGACATCACCTCAATCTAATGATAATGCCAATATACTGACATCACTTCATCCTAATGGTAATGCCAATATACTGACATCACTTCATCCTAATGGTAATGCCAATATACTGTCATCACTTCATTCTAATGGTAATGCCAATATACTGTCATCACTTCATTCTAATGATCATGCCAATATACCGACATCACTTCATTCTAATGATAATGCCAATCTACTGACATCACTTCATCCTAATGGTAATTCCAATATACTGTCATCACTTCATTCTAATGATAATGCCAATATACTGACATCACTTCATTCTAATGATAATGCCAATCTACTGACATCACTTCATTCTAATGAGAATGCCAATCTACTGACATCACTTCATTCTAATGATAATGCCAATATACAGCATTTCAAGTTAAGCCTAGCCGAACACAAAGGTTTGCAACTCTGTGCTACCAAGCTGGTTTTGGCAATCCTGTCTGCTTCTCAAACAGCATCTTGTTCCCTATATAGTGCACTATTTTCGACTAGGCCCTTGTCAGAAGTAGTGTGCTTTATAGGGGATAGGGTGCCATCTGGGACTTAAACCTCCATTCTTACTGGGGACTGAAACCTGATTGATCCTGTATCTCTGAGGGCTTTCTTTAGAAGGGGTTAGGGGTGGGGGGGGGGGGGGGGGGGTTGAGCTCTCTGGACCGTGTAATAGAAGCTGAAGAATTTCACGGCTTAGATACTTTGAGATACTTCTCTTGTCTTCTCTCCGTGTCCTTTTCCCTTTTCTTCCAGGGCAGCCAGACTGAGTTAGTGATCTCACAGTATAGCATTGTATCCCAAATGGCACCCTACATAGTTTTCCAAATGACATTGGAAAATGACATGATTTCAGGTCTTTTCAAGTGATTTCATGTGTTTTGGGAGCACTTCACAGGTGAAATTCATATGGTTTTTCTGTGTGGGTCCAGGGTCCTCTTGTTGACAAAAGGATCGGCCCCCTTTTTTTTTTCTTCTAAAATGACATACCCAAATCAAACTGCCTGTAGCTCAGGACCTGAAGTAAGGATATGCATATTCTTGATACCATTTGAAAGGAAACACTTTGAAGTTTGTGAAAATGTGAAAGGAATGTAGGAGACCAACCGTTTGTTTGTATTTTCTTTGTACTATCATCTTTGAAATGAAAGAGAAAGGCCATAATGTATTATTCCAGCCCAGGTGCAATTTAGATATCAGCCACTAGATTGCAAAAGTGTGTGTGCAAAGTTTTAGTCTGATCCAATGAACCATTGCATTTATGTTAAAAATGTTGTGTCACGACCACCCAAATGTGCCTAATTTGTTTATTAATAACTTTTCGTGTTCAAAACTGTGCTCTCTCCTCAAACAATGGCATGGTATTATTTCACTGTAATAGCTACTGTAAATTGGACAGTGCAGTTAGATTAACAATAATTTAAGCTTTCTGCCAATATCAGATATGTCTATGTCCTGGGAAATGTTCTTGTTACTTACAACCTCATGCTAATCGCATTAGCCTATGTTAGCTCAACCGTCCCACAGGGCACCCACCAATCCTGAAGAATTAAAAGTAACGCTGTGTTTAGGGAATAAGGTGGCACTTTCTATGGAGCCTGTTGTAAGAAAATGAAGAATGGTAGCAGCTTATGATTTTAGGGATCTGTAATTTAGTATCCAGCGTATTACACTACTGTGCAATGGGTCTTCATCATATTGAACAATAAACATTTTCAATGACTAACATCAGGCCTTCGAACAGTGCTTTGGTCAAAAGTAGTGTACTATGTGGCATTGTATTTTGTGACAAATCTTCACATTTTACAGTGGCCTTTTATTGTCCCCAGCACAAGGTGCACCTGTGTAATGATCATGCTGTTTTATTTTCTTCTTAACATGCCACACCTGTCAGATGGATCGACTATCTTTGCAACGGAGAAATGTTCACTAACAGGGAGGGGTATCCAGATCAATGACACCAAATCAACAGGTATTGCCGGAGAGGATGGCTGGCGTTTTATGGGCTGATAATCAACTGTACTTTGTTGTTTGTTTTATCATGTTGTTTGTAACATTTTGGGGGACTTATTTGGTACATAATGTTGCCGCTACCATCTCCTATGACCGAAAAGAGCTTCTGGACATCAGAACAGCAATTACTCACCTCGAAGTGGACAAAGATTTTTTATTTAACGAGTCCAACACTGCTTTCATGAGACCAGGCCCATACCCCTGTCATTTGCGTGAAGGATAAACAAAAAAGGGTGCATAGGTCAAGCTGCCTTCTGAGAATTCGTAGGCGGGTGTGTAAACTTCCACTACCATCCATCCATACTATTGGCCAACGTGCAAATACTGAAAAATAAAATGGATGATCTACGATTAAGAATATCCTACAAACGGGACATACAAACAGTAATATCTTAATTTTCACAGAGTCGTGGTAGAACGACGACACAGATACTATAATGCTGGCTGGGTATTCCGTGCATCAGCAGGACAGAGAAGCTACGTTTGGTAAGACGAGGGGCAGACTATCATGGTCCAACCACACCAAGACAGTCGTGAAGAGGGCACTGCAACACATTTTCCACTTCAGGAGAAAGAATAGATTTGGTCCCCAGATCCTCAAAAAGTTGTACAACTACACCATCGAGAGCATCCTGAACGGTTGCATCACCGCCTGGTATGGCAACTGCTTGGCATCGGACCGTAAGGCGTTCAGATGTTGGTTAAGGGCTTGTAAGTAAGCATTTCACAGTAAGGTTGTATTTAACCTCTTCGATATAGGGGGCGCTCTTTTCATTTTTGGATAAAAAACGTTCCCGTTTTAAACAAGATATTTTGTCACGAAAAGATGCTCGACTATGCATATAATTGACAGCTTTGGAAAGAAAACACTCGGACGTTTCCAAAACTGCAAAGATATTGTCTGTGAGTGCCACAGAACTGATGTTACAGGCGAAACCCAGATAAAAATCCAATCAGGAAGTGCTGCATTTTTTTAAACCGCCTCATGCCAATGACTCCTTATATGGCTGTGAAGGAGCTAGGAGTCAGCTTACGTTTTCCACGTTTTCCCCAAGGTGTCTACAGCATTGTGACGTATTTGTAATTATATCATTGGAAGATTGACCATAAGAGACTACATCCACCAGGTGGTCGCTTGGTGTCCTCCGTTGCAATTATTGCGTAATCTCCAGCTGCAGTATTTTCCGTTTGCTTTTGATGAGAAGCCAGCTGCCACCACTGATAGATTATCAAATAGATATGTGAAAAACACCTTGAGGATTGATTCTAAACAATGTTTGCCATGTTTCTGTCGATATTATGGAGCTAATTTGGAAAAAAGTTTGGCATTGTAAGTGACTGCATTTTTCGGTCTTTTTCTTTCCGGTCTTTCTTGATGAACAAAACGGAGCTATTTCATCTATACAAATAATATTTTTGGAAAAAATGAACATTTGCTATCTAACTAAGAGTCTCGTCATTGAAAACATCCGAAGTTCTTCAAAGGTAAATTATTTTATTTGACTGCTTTCCTTGTTTTTGTGAAAATGTTGCCTGCTTAATGCTACGCTAAATGCTATGCTAGGCTATCAATACTCTTACACAAATGCTTGTGTAGCTTTGGTTGAAAAGCATATTTTGAAAATCTGAGATGACAGTTTTGTTAAGTACACTTAGCATCAGGTAGCTCGGTCACGAAAATCAGAAAAGCAATCAAATTAATCGTTTGCCTTTGATGATCTTCGGATGTTTTCAATTAAGAGACTCCCAGTTACACAACAAATGTTCCTTTTGTTCCATAAAGATAATTTTTAGATCCAAAATACCTCCGTTTGTTTGTCGAGTTATATTGATATCTCAACCCCATCACTGATATCTCAACCCCATCAGTGATATCCCAACCCCATCACTGATATCACATCCCCATCAGCGATATCCCAACCCCATCACTGATATCCCACCCTATCAGTGATATCTCAACCCTATCACTGATATCTCAACCCCATCAGTGATATCCCAACCCCATCAGTGATATCCCAACCCCATCAGTGATATCCCAACTCCATCAGTGATATCCCAACCCTATCAGTGATATCCCAACCCACATCAGTGATATCCCAACCCTGACACTGATATCTCAACCCCAATACTGATATCCCACCTCGTCACTGATATCTTAACCCTTTCACTGACACTGATATCCCAACCCCTATTAGTGATATCCCAACCCTTTCACTGACACTGATATCACAACCCAGTCAGCAATATCCCAACCCCATCACTGATATCTCAACCCCAACACTGATGTCTCAACCCTATCACTGATATCCCAACCCTGTCAGTGATATCCCAGCCCTGACACTGATATCTCAACCCCAATACTGATATCCCACCTCATCACTGATATCTCAACCCCAACACTGATATCCCAACTCGTCACTGATATCTCAACCCTTACACTGACACTGATATCCCTACCACGTCACTGGTATCCCAACCCCATCACTGATATCTCAACCCTAACACTGATATCCCACCTCGTCACTGATATCTCAATCCTTTCACTGACACTGATATCTCAACCCCATCACTGATATCCCAACCCCATCACTGATATCCCAACCCCAACACTGATATCCCAACCCCATCACTGATATCCCAACCCCATTACTGATATCACAACCCCATCACTGATATCCCAACCCCATCACTGATATCCCAACCCCATCACTGATATCTCAACCCCAACACTGATATCCCAATCCTGTCACTGAAATCCCAATCCAATTCCTGATATCCCAACCCCATCAGACAAACTGTTATTCATAGCTCAACGATAGTATAATAATATATATACTTTATATCATACTACTATAAAACCCTGGAGGAATAGTTTTAAAACAATCTGTTTTTAAGCAGACCAGTCTCATTTTTTGTTCATGTCCGCAGCCTGCGCTTAACCAGAGTACTATTGATCTATGGTCTAACATGAGTCATGTTCTCCTGTAGAGCAGAAAGAGATAGCCTTCATCTTGTACACAGTGCACACAGGGTGTACAGTATAATATTACTGAACCTTCACACAGCGTTGGATTTATTTTGAAGGCAAAAGAGGCACAAGAATCAACTCACTTTGAAGGCTAGAAAACTCTACTGAAGGTTATTCAATTGAGCCATAGAATTTTAACAACAGAAACGGGTGTCTAAGAGAAAATATTCTTCACTGGGGAGCGGCTGGTGCAACAGGCAGGAAAGAAGAGAGATGAGGAGGAGATTAGGAGGAGGAGATGATAAGGTTGAGGAGTTGAGGAGGAGGAGGGAGAGATGAGGAGGAGGAGAGATGAGGAGGAGGAGGAGGAGGAGGAGGAGGGAGAGATGAGGAGGAGGAGGAGAGAAGAGGAGGAGGGTGAGCCCATGGTCATGGAAGGGAGGAACAAGAGGAGTGCAGGGCGATATTGCTAACGGGAAATAACCCTGGATAATCGTTATTCTGTTGTCCCTGGATCCACAACTCCACCAATCAGTGTACTACTTACTATTCACAGACAAACTAACAGGGGGAACTAACAGGGGGACACTGACGTAGCCATGGCCAAGGCCCAAAATCCTCCAGATACAATGAAAATCTCTATGTAAGACAGTCTCATAGTCTCCAGCACTGACGGGCTTCATCTCCCTCTACCAATTACTGAGCCATCAACTGCAGAAAATAACAATGAATTGTTAATGGGAGAGAAATACCAAATATAAACTCATGATCAGCAGACACAAATATGGACACCCCAATTAGCAGATTCACAAAAGTCATTATAAAAGGGAAAATGGAGGCGATCGACTGTTAGTGACAGTGAGTTTGTTGTAGCTGATTATTTGGCTTGCTGTGTGTGTGTGTGTGTGCGTGTGTGTGTGTTTCTGTGTGTGTGGGTGTTTCTGTGTGTGTGTGTGTGTTTCTGTGTGTGTATGTGTGTGTGTGTGTGTGTGTGTGTGTGTGTGTGTGTGTGTGTGTGTGTGTGTGTGTGTGTGTGTGTGTGTAGTCAAAGGCCCAGCTGCAGTTCACTATTACTGCTGCTGGCATCTCCCCTGCTGTTTAGTAGGCAACCACAATGATTACACACCTGATTAATATGGGGAGATTGGACGTCCTAGGCACACACACACACACTCGTGCACACACGCACGCACACAGCCTAACACGGACTTCTCAGCATCCCCACCATCACCAACACATACTGCACACACAAACTCACACCCAAACACACACACACACACACACACACAGAAACACACACACAAACAAATACACACCACCTCACACATATCCTAACACAGACACACACAGCATAACACAGACAATTCTCAAGTCTGAACTGGTACACAGAAGGCTACAAATCTAATTACATAGTTTACTTCTAACGTAGGCCTACTCCTGAGCTGGGTTAAGTTGGGTTGATATGTCACTCTGGTGACGGGAGGACCCGTTTTCAGCCAATAGGTGGCCTAGGCTAGACGAGACAGAGTGCGCTGCCTGCTAGCCAGCTGCACAGAAAGATAGATTGGGACACGTTTACAATGCACTGGTATTTACCTACGTTATGTATCGATTGTAGGACTCTAGCCACTGAATTCTGATAGTTTTTACTTGAAAGAATAAAACCATCAATCATAATATTGTGCAACTGGCACATTACAGCCAATGCAATGGCTGCCTCTCGCCTGGCTCGCTGACTCAGCAAACTGTCAGGCATTTCTACCCAGCTAGCAAGCTAACACTCGTCATGGAAATGTGGGCGGTGACAATTTGGGTTTCATTCCCTGACAACCCATATATCAAAAAGTAACTATGAAGCTCTACTCTGCTACGTTTTTCTATTTTTTGTGAAATCATCTGAATGACAGAAGCAAGGGGTGGGGAAACCATGTTTTCATTCAAAAGGCGTCTGAAGAAAACAGCCAAGCTAACTCTCACCGCCCAGACATTTACCAGGCCCTCCAGCTTTCCTGCTGCACTAAACATTAGGATTATCAAGGTAATAGAGCACGTCTCTTTTTACTGATAGACAATCTCTTTATTTGTTTATCTATCCGGGTAGACTGGAGACATGGACCTTTCTAGAAGCTAGGGCACCAGGGAGGAGTCATTGATAATAATCTGCTAATGTTTTAAGATTTAAGATATTCATGAGTTGATTTAAAAACCTATGTTAAACCCTTTATCGTGGTTGGCGTCTTGACGGATATGTCCAAAATCGTTTATATCTACATTGAGTACTCTCTAGGGTTTTAGGCTGAGTTTCTGTATAAGCACTTTGTGACATCTGCTTATGTAAAAAATAATTTATAAAATACATTTGATTGATTGATTGATGGCAGTGTAATACGTTCTTATATCACATGTTAAGCATTAGTCAGTTAAATTAGACCTTGAACCCTGTAAGAATCCTGGATCTAGCTGTCAGGCATTTTTTTTTATTTTTTATAATAGAGATCTCAGAAATGTCGTGTAACTAGATAACATTTCGTGTCGCATTATGTGACGGGGCGAAAATAGTTTTCATGGGCACACAAATGCTAAATATTATATGCACTACAGAATTGAATGCTTTTAATTGTAAGAGTCACCTTACCTTGATACTTAAAACCTAAATCAATACTGTAATTAACGTGTGTATAAGACTTGGATGCGTACTTCTTTTGATTAGTTAAGATATTTTCACACATCATCATCTGATCCAGGAAGGAATGTTTCCTTATTAATGACAGCCAAGTGACAAACAGCTGTTGTGATAAAGCATGCGATACAACAATGGCTCAAAAAAAGGCAAACGCGAGGAATGTCCACAATATTTTGGTGTCTCATATAAAACAGTTGTTCATGGATCCATGTTAAATCTAATATCCCTAGTGAATTGATGTTGATTATCTGTTGTTTTCTGATTGATTCACAGCAAGGTCTTATTAGATTTAACCGAGAAAGCATCAAGGTAATGAGCTAATGTTTTTAGATGTTTTTGTGATGGTCACGATAATAATTGCCATTCACATAGAAGTAAATCCTGTAGGATCAGTGTAGTAAAGTCCATGAAAATAATTTTAAAAAGTGTATGCTGCCATCTTGTCAATTGGCTTCAACTAAGGGGGATCAACAACAGAACAAAAGGCAAGTCTGCTCTCATTGGTCGAGACAGGTGGGTGTTTACCCCAAAGTGTTTATCCCAAAGTGCTGCATGTCATTATGACAGACCCCTGTCCCGATCAATGAGAGCAGAAATGAAATAGACAAGATGACATCATACACATTCTTGTATTCCTTCATAGAGGAAAACATACATATATTGTATTAGTGAATACTTTTCTAAATTCAAACTGACCCCTGCAACTGGACACAGACATTTTATGAGACTCCTGTTTCCACAAATTTGAGGACAAAAACAGAGACAAGATAAGGTTGGTTGAACATTTTCTGTGCTACACCAACAGTACCTATCCTGTAACTCCCAGTAACGGATACCAAAAATATTTGGTTAAATCACATTATCTGGGTTAACAATCTGTAACTAAGAAAACTGGTGATAAGGATTGGAGAGGTGGTCATGATGCATTTGCCATTCACAAATAAACATACAGTAAGAAAATACGGCATGATCAGTATAGTAAAGTTCAGGTACAGCTGTGGGAGGAATGTTGTCATGAACAAACTACCATTCAGCCCCTCTTGAGTCATTTTCTGCTTGAAATGCAGCATAATGTCCAATCCATTTACAGGGATACAGTTCTGCTACAATGACACATGCAGGCAAAATTATTCTGTTTCTCTCATTCTCTATAGAATACATTTCAGGAAGAAGCCCAGGCACCAAACGGCATTGTCTGTAAGACAAAAAAAAGATAATAAGTTATACTCTATTGTAAAGTTTGAACAACAGTTGAACTAGTGCCAGCATAACATCAACATTAGGGACGAATAATTGAACATGCATACATTTGCACAGGCACAGAGATTACATTTAGAACAATTTCCAGTCTAATATCAATAAATATGCCGTAACCCTCAACCTCTGCACAGTGACCAGACCGTACAAATGTACCTAGGTAGGTAGACAGACAGCATCTAGCTTGAGCCATGTCTATCAGGCGTGCGGCAGTTGGTGATCATTGTTGTTTTCATCTGTTTGGAATCCTATCTTGCATCATGGGATCATAATCATAACCAATGTCAACCCTACATAGCTAGCTAGTAAACTGATATACAGTTTCTCATGTTACACGTTTGTTAACAAGTTACAAATGCGAGAAGTGGCACATAACAAGTTACCGACCGTAATCGTCAACTGCCCTCTTGATGCTGTCATCGGCTGTAGCTTTAGCTTCTAGTTAAATCCAACTCTTTGTTCAAATCCTCTTTGCTATATTTCAGTTGAAATATGTATGGTTGAATTTCATGTGGCTAAAAGAACATCAAAGAATATTCCATTGTCGAATTTGTGTTGATGAGAGGTATCACTTCAAGCCATTGTGGTTGGGCAGTTCTTTCAGCTTTCCCCAAAGGATAGTGTTCCCCGTACTTAAAAAAAAAAAAACTATTTTGGGGAGGGACGGGACCAGAGCATGAAGCACCTCCCCAAATGAGTTGTAGTGTTTCAGAGATTGAAAACATTTTGTCAGCTTGTGTATTCAGCAATGAATCTGCCTATAGGAACATCGCTGAAATACGTCCAATGACTCTATCGAAAAAGGACAACCATATCAACACTCACAAAATCATATACTGCGAACAATATAACATAGAACCTTCACGAAAACCCAGAAAGCAGGACTACATTTATTTTCAGACCCCCATTCAATACGCCACAAGCCATTACAGGGTATAACATCTCACTGACCTATAATTCCCTCTGACATGATGATACAATCCCAGAATCCACCAGGGTGAAATTCCCCTTTAAAGTGGTAATTGCCTACCTTTTTGACAGTTTCACATGCTTTTTTGGGGGAAAGGGGGTTTCAAATTAGACCTTAAATATACAATTATATAAATTCTACAATTGCGTAACATTGATGTCCATGTAAATTACAATAAAGTGCTTCAAAAAGTCCCTGAAAGTCCTTGAATTTGTTCAACAGTCTGATGGTCTGGTGATAGAAGCTGTTCAACAGTCTGATGGTGATAGAAGCTGTTCAACAGTCTGATGGTGTGAAGATAGAAGCTGTTCAACAGTCCGATGGCCTGGTGATAGAAGCTGTTCAACAGTCTGATGGCCTGAAGATAGAAGCTGTTCAACAGTCTGATGGCCTGAAGATAGAAGCTGTTCAACAGTCTGATGGTAATAGAAGCTGTTCAACAGTCTGATGGTCTGGAGATAGAAGCTGTTCAACCATCTGATGGCCTGGATATAGAAGCTGTTCAACCGTCTGATGGCCTGGAGATAGAAGCTGTTCAACCGTCTGATGGCCTGGAGATAGAAGCTGTTCAACAGTCTGATGGTCTGGAGATAGAAGCTGTTCAACAGTCTGATGGTCTGGAGATAGAAGCTGTTCAACAGTCTGATGGTCTGATAATAGAATCCTTTCAACAGTCTGATGGTGATAGAAGCTGTTCAACAGTCTGATGGTGATAGAAGCTGTTCAACAGTCTGATGGCATGAAGATAGAAGCTGTTCAACAGTCTGATGGTAATAGAAGCTGTTCAACCGTCTGATGGTAATAGAAGCTGTTCAACAGTCCGATGGCCTAGAGATAGAAGCTGTTCAACAGTCCGATGGTAATAGAAGCTGTTCAACAGTCTGATGGCCTAGAGATAGAAGCTGTTCAACCGTCTGATGGCCTAGAGATAGAAGCTGTTCAACCGTCTGATGGTAATAGAAGCTGTTCAACAGTCTGATGGCCTAGAGATAGAAGCTGTTCAACAGTCCGATGGCCTGGAGATAGAAGCTGTTCAACAGTCTGATGGCCTGAAGATAGAAGCTGTTCAACAGTCTGATGGTAATAGAAGCTGTTCAACAGTCTGATGGTCTGGAGATAGAAGCTGTTCAACCGTCTGATGGCCTGGAGATAGAAGCTGTTCAACCGTCTGATGGCCTGGAGATAGAAGCTGTTCAACCGTCTGATGGCCTGGAGATAGAAGCTGTTCAAGTCTGATGGTCTGGAGATAGAAGCTGTTCAACAGTCTGATGGTCTGATAATAGAATATGTTCAACAGTCTGATGGTGATAGAAGCTCTTCAAAAGTCTGATGGTGATAGAAGCTGTTCAACAGTCTGATGGTAATAGAAGCTGTTCAACAGTCTGATGGTGATAGAAGCTGTTCAACAGTCTGATGGTAATAGAAGCTGTTCAACAGTCTGATGGTAATTGAAGTAGTTTTTTAGTAATTTGGTGCCGGCTTTGATGCACTTGTACTGTCTCTGTCTGCTAGATGGTAGCAGAGTGAACACACAGTGATTTGTGTGGCTGAGATCCTTGATGATGTTCTTGTCCTTCCTTTGACACGAGTGCTGTAAAAGTCCTGGAGAGCAGGCAGCATGCCTCCGGTGATACGCTGGGCTGACCGCTCCATCCTCTGGAGAGCCAGTCCGTTGAGAGCGGTACAGTTGCCGTAACAGGCGGTGATGCAGCCCGACAGAATGCTCTCAATGTTGCATCTGTAAAAGCTGATGCAGGTCTTAGGGGCAAGGTCAACTGAGTTGGTAGAGGCTTCTTCACCATGGTGTCGTTGTGGTGGGACCATTTCAGATCCTCAGTGATGTACACGCCAAGGAACTTTAAGCTTTTGAGCCTTCCCACTCTGCCCATGTGGATGCGGCCATGCTCCCTCTTCTGTCTCCTGTGGTCCACTATCAGCTCCTTTGGTTTTTTACATTGGGGAAAGTTTATTTTCCTGGCACCACAACTCCAGGGCTCTAACCTCTCACTGTAGGCTTTCTCATTGTTGTTGGTAATCATGCTGTGTTGTCAGCAGGGTTGATTGAGTTGAAGTTGTGCGTAGCCTCGCAGTCATGCAGTTCAGGAGGGGTCTGAGCACACACCCCTGGGGGCCCGTGTGTTGAGGGTCAGTGTGGCGGACGAGTTGTTGGCTACCCTCACGACCTGGGTAGCCAAAGATCCCAAGCTTGGTGATATACCAAGCATAACCCATCATACTAGTTTGAGTGTCATATCATACTAATGCTACGTCTAGCCTATGAGACCAGGTGGGTTGCAAAGGGAAGGGTTCAGACCCAGGGCCCTGAGCTAAGTGCCACGCTTGGAGGGCACCATGTTGTTGAAATGTAGTCGATGGACAGCACTCTCACATAAGTATTCCTCTTGTCCAGGTGGGACAGAGCGATGTGCAGTCCAATGGCAATTGCATTGTCCATGGATCTGTTGAGGCAGGTTGCAAATTGTAGTGGGTTTAGGGTGTCGAGTAAGGTGGAGGTGTTATTATCCTTGATTAGTCTCTCAAAGCATTTCATGACGATACAGGTGAGTGCTACTGGGATAGTAATTTTTGTTCAGTTACCATAACCCTTAAACTTTGTGTAGTCTTAATATTCTGTACACTCCCCTTGTCCTGAGGGTAAAAAATGACCCGCCTTCCATAAATCAAATCAAATGAAATGTATTTATATAGCCCTTCGTACATTAGCTGATATCTCAAAGTGCTGTACAGAAACCCAGCCTAAAACCCCAAACAGCAAGCAATGCAGGTGTAGAAGCACGGTGGCTGGGAATAACTCCCTAGAAAGGCCAAAACCTAGGAAGAAACCTAGAGAGGAACCAGGCTATGTGGGGTGGCCAGTCCTCTTCTGGCTATGCCGGGTGGAGATTATAACAGAACATGGCCAAGATGTTCAAATGTTCATAAATGACCAGCATGGTTGAATAATAATAAGGCAGAACAGTTGAAACTGGAGCAGCAGCACGGCCAGGTGGACTGGGGACAGCAAGGAGTCATCATGTCAGGTAGTCCTGGGGCATGGTCCTAGGGCTCAGGTCCTCCGAGAGAGAGAAAGAAAGAGAGAATTAGAGAGAGCATATGTGGGGTGGCCAGTCCTCTTCTGGCTGTGCCGGGTGGAGATTATAACAGAACATGGCCAAGATGTTCAAATGTTCATAAATGAAGAGGCAGCAAGGGCGGTTCGTTGCTCCAGAGCCTTTCCGTTCACCTTCACACTCCTGGGCCAGACTACACTCAATCATATGACTCACTGAAGAGATGAGTCTTCAGTAAAGACCTAAAGGTTGAGATCGAGTTTGCGTCTCTGACATGAGTAGGCAGACCGTTCCATAAAAATGGAGCTCTATAGGAGAAAGCCCTGCCTCCAGCTGTTTGTTTAGAAATTCTAGAGACAATTAGGAGGCCTGCGTCTTGTGACCGTAGCGTACGTGTAGGTATGTACGGCAGGACCAAATCAGAGAGATAGGTAGGAGCAAGCCCATGTAATGCTTTGTAGGTTAGCAGTAAAACCTTGAAATCAGCCCTTGCTTTGACAGGAAGCCAGTGTAGGGAGGCTAGCACTGGAGTAATATGATCAAATTTTGGGGTTCTAGTCAGGATTCTAGCAGCCGTATTTAGCACTAACTGAAGTTTATTTAGTGCTTTATCCGGGTAGCCGGAAAGTAGCGCATTGCAGTAGTCTAACCTAGAAGTGACAAAGCATGGACTCATTTTTCTGCATCATTTTTGGACAGAAAGTTTCTGATTTTTGCAATGTTACGTAGATGGAAAAAAGCTGTCCTTGAAATGGTCTTGATATGTTCTTCAAAAGAGAGATCAGGGTCCAGAGTAACACCGAGGTCCTTCACAGTTTTATTTGAGACGACTGTACAACCATTAAGATTAATTGTCAGATTCAACAGATTCAACAGTTTCTTGGGACCTAGAAAAAGCATCTCTGTTTTGTCCGAGTTTAAAAGTAGAACGTTTGCAGCCATCCACTTCCTTATGTCTGAAACACATGCTTCTAGCAAGGGCAATTTAAAATATATATATATAAAACAAATAAAACCCCTAAAATTCAGCAGCTTACTTGAATTTTAAACCCACAATTTATTTTGCATGAGGAAACAACCTGTCATTTATCACAAACTTTGGGAATATCTGGGTTTTCCCTCTTCACAATGCAGAAAGTGTACACCATTTGTTTTTATTACAACACCTGTCATAATTGTTTTCTTTACTGAAGTAGTTTTGTAGGTTTGTTATTATTATTATTATTACCTAAGGTACACATCATTTTTTTAAAAAATTGCTAGCACTTGTATATATCCTATGAAAGTATCAGAAATGTCCAGAAAGTTGTTTTGAATGCATTTTATTGAAGGGAAACAATACGTCTTGAACTTTTTTGGCAACATAGTGACATATTTGTACAATGAGGAATTAATTGAATGAAAGGCTTAGTTATGTTACACCCTGACCATAGTTTGCTTTGTATGTTTCTATGTTTTGTTTGGTCAGGGTGTGATCTGAGTGGGCATTCTATGTTGGATGTCTAGTTTGTCTGTTTCCGTGTTTGTCCTGATATGGTTCTCAATCAGAGGCAGTAGTTAGTCATTGTCTCTGATTGGGAGCCATATTTAGGTAGCCTGTTTTGTCATTTTGGATTGTGGGTGATTGTCTATGTTAGTTGCTTGTGTCAGCACAGTTCTCATTATAGCTTCACGGTCGTTATTCGTTTACTGTTTTGTATAGTTTGTATTCAGTGTTCAGTGCTTTCTTTAATTAAGTAATCATCATGAACACATACCACGCTGCATTTTGGTCTACTCCTTACGACGATCGTGACATTAATTTACAAAATACTAGTCTTCTCCCATGTTTTTTAACAATTGCCCCGACCTTCAAGGTGTATAAACAACAATGCATAATAAAAAAATAAGATAATAGATACAAAACAAAAACGTGAAGAACATAAACCATCTCTAATTAGCACATGTAGGACAGTATGAAAGTGTGTGTGCATGGACTTTACAGATGTATTTCTCACATGTGCAGCACATAGTATTGTTTTACAGTCCTTCTTTGGGGGGCAGAAGTGGCATCTCCTCCTCTTGTCTGCCCCAGCTACAGCCTCAGGTGGATCAGGACAAGATTCAGCCCCCTGAACAGCTTTCACAAGCGCTGCAGAGGCTGCTGTGTGGGGAAGGCGCTCCCTTCTTTGAATGGGTGGGGTTACAAGTGCCTTTCCCAGCTGCCCCAGGAACACCCTCTTGTTCCGCTTATCTGGAATCCAGGTAGGGTTGATCTTGTTTCATGTGATAAAGGCATTGTATGAGAACACATCAATGAAGTTATGGAAGATGACCAGGGGCCAGCGGGCAGGCATTATCCTGCAGCTGTAAGTTCCAATCACCTTGTCCAGGTTGTTCACTCCTCCTCTCTTGTGGTTGTAGTCCAGGATGATGGCTGGCTTCTTGTCCTCACAATCACTGATCTCAGCCGTTTTGTGCTGTGTGCTCAGGAGGACCACATGCTTGTTCCTCTTTGGGAGGTAAGAAACTAGACTGGTGGTGGGGGTGAAGGCAAACTTTGATGAGAAGGCCTCTCTCCCCCTTGTTGTGAGGAGTGCAGGGTGATCTTGGTGATCTTCCTCTTCAGGAGCTGCTGGCAGAGTTCAATCAGTAATACACATAATCTCAATGTCTCATTGTGTCTGTGCGGCGGGTCATTTTTTGCCCCTTAAACCTCTCTATGCTAGGTGGTTATCCCACCTGACCAACATCCAGTGAAAGTGCAGGGCGCCAAATTCAAACTACACCATTGTAAATATTAAACATTCTTGAAAATGCACATGCAATATGTCAAAATAAAGCTTAACTTCTTGTTAATCCAGCCGCAGTGTCAGATTTCAAAAAGGCTTTACGGCAAAAGCAAACCATGCTATTATCTTCTGACAGCACCCACCATACAAATGCAGAATCATATTCAACCAGGCAGGTGGCAACACAAAAGTCAGAAATAACGATATATTTCATGCCTTACCTTTGAAGATCTTCTTCTGTTGGCACTCCAAAAGGTCTCCGTTACATTACAAATGGTCCTTTTGTTCGATAAAATTCAAATCAAATCAATTTGTATTTGTCACATAAACATGATGTAGCGAAATGCTTGTGCTTCTAGTTCCGACAGTGCAGTACTGACCTCGCCTTTGGATGATAGCGGGGTGAACAGGCAGTGGCTCGGGTGTTTGTTGTCCTTGATGATCTTTATGGCCTTCCTGTGACATCGGGTGATGTAGGTGTCCTGGAGGGCAGGTAGTTTGCCCCTGGTGATGCGTTGTGCAGACCACTACCCTCTGGAGAGCCTTACGGTTGTGGACGGAGCAGTTGCTGTACCAGCCGGTGATACAACCAGACAGGATGCTCTCGATTGTGCATCTGTAAAGGTTTGTGAGTGCTTTTGGTGACAAGCCACATTTTTTCAGCCTCCTGAGGTTGAAGAGGCACTGCTGCGCCTTCTTTACCACACTGTCTGTGTGGTTGGATCAATTCAGTTTGTCCTTGATGTGTACGCCGAGGAACTTAAAACTTACTACCCTCTCCAATACTGTCCCGTCAATGTGGATAGGGGGGTGCTCCCTCTGCTGTTTCCTGAAGTCCACAATTATCTCCTTTGTTTTATTGACGTTGAGTGTGTGGTTATTTTCCTGACACCATACTCCGAGGGCCCTCACCTCCTGTAGCCCTCACTTACTACCTCCTGTAGGCCGTCTCGTCGTTGTTGGTATCAAGCCTACCACTGTAGTGTCGTCTGCAAACTTGATGATTGAGTTGGAGGCGTGCATGGCCACGTAGTCGTGGGTGAACAGGGAGTACATGAGAGGGCACAGAACGCACCCTTGTGGGCCCCAGTGTTGAGGATCAGTGGGGTGGAGATGTTGTTACCTACCCTCACCACCTGGGGGCGGCCCATCAGGAAGTCCAGTACCCAGTTGCACAGGGCGGGGTCGAGACCCAGGGTCTCGAGCTTGATGACGAGTTTGGAGGGTACTATGGTATTAAATGCTGAGCTGTAGTCGATGAACAGCATTCTCACATAGGTATTCCACTTGTCCTGATGGGATAGGGCAGTGTGCAGTGTGGTTGCGATTGCGTCGTCTGTTGACCTATAGGGGCGGTAAGCAAATTGGAGTTTACCTCAGATCTGCAATCCTTCAGGAAGCTAGCCAGAAACTCCAGGAGGCTGGCCAGAAACTAGCCAGAAGCTAGCCAGGAGCTAGCCCAGAAGCTAATCAGAAGCTAACCACGGTTTGTGGTCATCGGCTGTCCTTTAGTTCGAAAATCTATCGAAAATCTATCGCCAGTTTTGTACGGCGCAGCGCGGCTCGGGAAACGGAACATACCGGACCATTTTTTTTTTCTCTCCATGTCCCTGGATTTCAACTGCTCTCTGGACGTTCATACCCGGATCTCACAGCTAGCTAGCTGCTATCCGTGTGACAGTCGGCTTTCGTCGATTCCGGAGCAAACATCGATTGTTCCGGTGCTAGCCAGCTCCGTCAATCACGCCTGAGTTCCATCATTCACTCCTGGGCTGCAGTCACCTATCCGGACCCGTTTCACTGCCTACGCGGAGCCCCACCGGGCCTTCACAACCGGACTGCCGACGTTATCTACCTGAAGGCGATCCGGCTGGCTCCTCTGTCGCGACGTTACCGGAACGCCCATCTGCGGCCCGCTAACCGTTAGCTGTCTTTCCGGCTGCTATCTGAATAGACAATCGGACAATTTATTTATTTGAATTATTATGTTTTCTTCTCGGGCCTCTATAACTATATCTATTGTTCTTATTTTTGTTGTTGTGTGATTTGGATTAATCCCCTCTACCACACGGAACCCCACTAATCTACTGACCGAACGCAAGAGGTGGCTAACAACAGACTCCATCCTATGCTAGCTTGCTACCGGTTGGCTTGGCTAGCTGTCTAAATCGCCGTGACCCTAAACCAACCTCTCCACTCACTGGACCCTTTTGATCACTCGACTAAGCATGCCTCTCCTTAATGTCAATATGTCTTGTCCATTGCTGTTCTGGTTAGTGTTTATTGGCTTATTTCACTGTAGAGCCTCTAGTCCTGCTCACTATACCTTATCCAACCTATTAGTTCCACCACCCACATATGCAATGACATCTCCTGGTTTCAATGATGTTTCTAGAGACAATATCTCTCTCTTCATCACTCAATACCTAGGTTTACCTCCACTGTATTCACATCCTACCTTACCTTTGTCTGTACATTATACCTTGATGCTATTTTATCGCCCCCAGAAACCTCCATTTACTCTCTGTTCCAGACGTTCTAGACGACCAATTCTTATTGCTTTCAGTCGCACCCTTATTCTACTCCTCCTATGTTCCTCTGGCGATGTAGAGGTGAATCCAGGCCCTGCAGTGCCTAGCTCCACTCCTATTCCCCAGGCGCTCTCTTTTGACGACTTCTGTAACCGTAATAGCCTTGGTTTCATGCATGTTAACATTAGAAGCCTCCTCCCTAAGTTTGTTCTTTTCACTGCTTTAGCACACTCTGCCAACCCGGATGTTCTAGCTGTGTCTGAATCCTGGCTTAGGAAGACCACCAAAAATTCAGACATTTTAATTCCAAACTACAACATTTTCAGACAAGATAGAACTGCCAAAGGGGGCGGTGTTGCAATTTACTGCAAAGATAGCCTGCAGAGTTCTGTCCTACTATCCATGTCTGTACCCAAACAATTTGAACTTCTACTTTTAAAAATCCACCTTTCTAAAAACAAGTCTCTCACCGTTGCCGCCTGCTATAGACCACCCTCTGCCCCCAGCTGTGCTCTGGACACCATATGTGAACTGATTGCCCCCCATCTATCTTCAGAGCTCGTGCTGCTAGGCGACCTAAACTGGAACATGCTTAACACCCCAGCCATCCTACAATCTAAACTTGATGCCCTCAATCTCACACAAATTATCAATGAACCTACCAGGTACCTCCCCAAAGCCTTAAACACGGGCACCCTCATAGATATCATCCTAACCAACTTCCCCTCTAAATACACCTCTGCTGTCTTCAACCAAGATCTCAGCGATCACTGCCTCATTGCCTGCATCCGTAATGGGTCAGCGGTCAAACGACCTCCTCTCATCACTGTAAAACGCTCCCTGAAACACTTCAGCGAGCAGGCCTTTCTAATCGACCTGGCCGGGGTATCCTGGAAGGATATTGACCTCATCCCGTCAGTAGAGGATGCCTGGATATTTTTTAAAAATGCCTTCCTAACCATCTTAAATAAACATGCCCCATTCAAGAAATTTAGAACCAGGAACAGATATAGCCCTTGGTTCTCCCCAGACCTGACTGCCCTTAATCAACACAAAAACGTCCTATGGCGTTCTGCATTAGCATCGAACAGCCCCCGTGATATGCAGCTGTTCAGGGAAGCTAGAAACCATTATACACAGGCAGTTAGAAAAGCCAAGGCTAGCTTTTTCAAGCAGAAATTTGCTTCTTGCAACACTAACTCAAAAAAGTTCTGGGACACTGTAAAGTCCATGGAGAATAAGAACACCTCCTCCCAGCTGCCCACTGCACTGAAGATAGGAAACACTGTCACCACTGATAAATCCACCATAATTGAAAATTTCAATAAGCATTTTTCTACTGCTGGCCATGCTTTCCACCTGGCTACTCCTACCCCTGTCAACAGCACTGCACCCCCAACAGCAACTCGCCCAAGCCTTCCCCATTTCTCCTTCTCCCAAATCCATTCAGCTGATGTTCTGAAAGAGCTGCAAAATCTGGACCCCTACAAATCAGCCGGGCTAGACAATCTGGACCCTTTCTTTCTAAAATTATCTGCCGAAATTGTTGCCACCCCTATTACTAGCCTGTTCAACCTCTCTTTCGTGTCGTCTGAGATTCCCAAAGATTGGAAAGCAGCTGCGGTCATCCCCCTCTTCAAAGGGGGGGACACTCTTGACCCAAACTGCTACAGACCTATATCTATCCTACCATGCCTTTCTAAGGTCTTCGAAAGCCAAGTCAACAAACAGATTACCGACCATTTTGAATCTCACCATACCTTCTCTGCTATGCAATCTGGTTTCAGAGCTGGTCATGGGTGCACCTCAGCCACGCTCAAGGTCCTAAACGATATCTTAACCGCCATCGATAAGAAACATTACTGTGCAGCCGTATTCATTGATCTGGCCAAGGCTTTCGACTCTGTCAATCACCACATCCTCATCGGCAGACTCAACAGCCTTGGTTTCTCAAATGATTGCCTCGCCTGGTTCACCAACTACTTCTCTGATAGAGTTCAGTGTGTCAAATCTGAGGGTCTGTTGTCCGGACCTCTGGCAGTCTCTATGGGGGTGCCACAGGGTTCAATTCTTGGACCGACTCTCTTCTCTGTATACATCAATGAGGTCGCTCTTGCTGCTGGTGAGTCTCTGATCCACCTCTACGCAGACGACACCATTCTGTATACTTCCGGCCCTTCTTTGGACACTGTGTTAACAACCCTCCAGGCAAGCTTCAATGCCATACAACTCTCCTTCCGTGGCCTCCAACTGCTCTTAAATACAAGTAAAACTAAATGCATGCTCTTCAACCGATCACTACCTGCACCTACCCGCCTGTCCAACATCACTACTCTGGACGGCTCTGACTTAGAATACGTGGACAACTACAAATACTTAGGTGTCTGGTTAGACTGTAAACTCTCCTTCCAGACCCATATCAAACATCTCCAATCCAAAGTTAAATCTAGAATTGGCTTCCTATTTCGCAACAAAGCATCCTTCACTCATGCTGCCAAACATACCCTTGTAAAACTGACCATCCTACCAATCCTCGACTTTGGCGATGTAATTTACAAAATAGCCTCCAATACCCTACTCAACAAACTGGATGCAGTCTATCACAGTGCAATCCGTTTTGTCACCAAAGCCCCATACACTACCCACCATTGCGACCTGTACGCTCTCGTTGGCTGGCCCTCGCTTCATACTCGTCGCCAAACCCACTGGCTCCATGTCATCTACAAGACCCTGCTAGGTAAAGTCCCCCCTTATCTCAGCTCGCTGGTCACCATAGCATCTCCCACCTGTAGCACACGCTCCAGCAGGTATATCTCTCTAGTCACCCCCAAAACCAATTCTTTCTTTGGCCGCCTCTCTTTCCAGTTCTCTGCTGCCAATGACTGGAACGAACTACAAAAATCTCTGAAACTGGAAACTCTTATCTCCCTCACTAGCTTTAAGCACCAACTGTCAGAGCAGCTCACAGATTACTGCACCTGTACATAGCCCACATATAATTTAGCCCTATCAACTACCTCTTTCCCAACTGTATTTAATTTATTTATTTATTTTGCTCCTTTGCACCCCATTATTTTTATTTCTACTTTGCACATTCTTCCATTGCAAAACTACCATTCCAGTGTTTTACTTGCTATATTGTATTTACCTTGCCACCAAGGCCTTTTTTTGCCTTTACCTCCCTTCTCACCTCATTTGCTCACATTGTATATAGACTTGTTTATACTTTATTATTGACTGTATGTTTGTTTTACTCCATGTGTAACTCTGTGTTGTTGTATCTGTCGAACTGCTTTGCTTTATCTTGGCCAGGTCGCAATTGTAAATGAGAACTTGTTCTCAACTTGCCTACCTGGTTAAATAAAGGTAAAATAAAAAAAAAATAAATAAAAATGGGTCTAAGGTGTCAGGTAGGGTGGAGGTGATATGTTCCTTGACTAGTCTCTCAAAGCACTTCATGATGACTGAAGTGAGTGCTACGGGGCGGTAGTTGTTTAGCTCAGTTACCTTAGCTTTCTTGGGGAACAGGAACAATGGTGGCCCTCTTGAAGCATGTGGGAACAGCAGACTGGGATAGGGATTGAGTATGTCCGTAAACACACCAGACAGCTGGTCTCCGCATACTCTGAGGACGCTGCTGGGGATGCTGTCTGGACCTGCAGCCTTGCGAGGGTTAACTTCTTGGCGCACCCATCCCTTTAGCGGGATCATTTTTGTCAACTTCCGCTAAATTGCAGAGCGCAAAATTCAAATTAAATTACTAAAAATATTTAATTTTCATGAAATCACAAGTGCAAAATAGCAAAACACAGATAATCTTGTAGTTATTCCATCTGGCGTGTCAGATTTCAAAAAAGCTTTATAGCGAAAGCAAACCAAGCGTTTATGTGAAGACATCTCTCTCAGCAGACAAAACATTACCAACAGCTAGCAGCAAAGTAGATTGGTCACGAAAGTCAGAAAAGCAATAAAATGAATCGCTTATGATGATGATGATGATCTTTGGATGTTCACACTCGCGAGACTCCCAGTTACACAATAAATGTTCATTTTGTTCGATAAAGATTTTTTTTATATCCTAAAACCTCCATTTGGTATGTTTTGTTTAGTAATCGTGCAGGTCATTACCGGCAGACGAAAAGTAAAAATAGTATCCATAAAGTTCGTAGAAACATGTCAAACGTTTTTTATAATCAATCCCCCTTTTACAATAAATAATCGATAATATTTCAACCGGACCGTAGCTTTTGGGGGGACACAGCCATCCACTGAGGCGATGTGATCTCGCTCAATTTTCAGAATAAAAGACTGAAGCTATGTCTAAAGGCTGTTCACACCACGTGGAAGCCATAGGGAAAGGAATATGGTTGATATTCCTTTACATGGATGGAAGGCATGCAATGGAACAGGGAGGTTTCAAAATAATAGTTGCTGTGGGAACGACATCGCCGATGCACTTGCTAATAAACTCGCTCACCGAATCAGCGTATTCGTCGTTGTCGTTTGACGCAATGCAGAACATATCCCAGTCCACGTGATCGAAGCAATCTAGAAGCGTGGAATCAGATTGGTCGAACCAGCGTTGAACAGACCTGAGCGCGGAAGCTTCCTGTTTTAGTCTCTGTCTATAGGCTGGAAGCAACAAAATGGAGTCGTGGTCAAATTTTCTGAAAGGAGGGCGGGGGAGGGCCTGATATGCGTCGCGGAATTTAGAATAACAATGATCCAGGGTTTTACCAGCCCTAGTAGCTCAATCGATATGCTGATAGAATTTTGGGAGTGTCGTTTTCAGATTAGCCTTGTTATAATCCCGAGCTACAATGAATGCAGCCTCAGGATATGTGGTTTCCAGTTTACATAGAGTCAAATAAAGTTTGTTCAGGGCCATCGATGTGTCTACTTGTAGGGGGAATATATGCGGCTGTGATTATAATCGAAGAGGATTCTCTTGGTAGATAATGTACAGAAGGACTTGTGTTTCTGTATGTTGTTATGATCACACCACATCTCGTTAATCATAAGGCATACCCCCCGCCGCTCTTCTTACCAGAAAGATGCTTGTTTCTGTCAGCGCAATGTGTGAAGAAACCAGCTGGCTGTACCGACTCCGATAGCGTGTCTCGAGTGAGCCATGTGTCTGTGAAGCAAAGAATGTTACAGTCTCTTATGTCTCTCTGGAATGCTACCCTTGCTCGGATTTCATCAATCTTGTTGTCAAGAGACTGGACATTGGCGAGTAGTATGCTCGGGAATGGTGCACGATGAGCCCGTCTCCGGAGCCTGACCAGAAGATCGCTTTGTCTGCCCCTTTTACAGCGTCGTTGTTTTGGTTTGCCGGCTGGGATCCGATCCATTGTCCTGGGTGGTGAGCAAAACACAGGATCCGCTTCGGGAAAGTCGTATTCCTGGTCGTAATGATGGTGAGTTGACGTTGCTCTTATATCCAGTAGTTCCTGTATGTAATAAAACCTAAGATTACCTGGGGTACCAATGTAAGAAATAACACGTAAAAAAAAAAAAAAAATACTGCATTGTTTCCTAGGAACACGAAGCAAGGCGGCCATCTCTGTCAGCGCCTGAATTCTTTTTTATATCCATTAAAACTCAGTTGTAAGGGATTTCCTCCTCTTCTTCCGAAGAGGAGAGGCGAGAAGGATCGGAGGACCAATATGTGGCGTGGTAAGTGTCCATGGTTCTTTTAATAAGAAATAGTACACATGAACAACTGAATACAAAAAACTATAAATGTGGAATGAACGAAACCCAAAACAGTACCGTGTGGTGAAAAACACAGACACGGAAACAAACACCCACAAACACACAGTGAAACCCAGGCTACCTAAGGATGATTCTCAATCAGAGACAACTAACGACACCTGCCTCTGATTGAGAACCATACTAGGCCCAAACATAGAAATCCCCAAATCATAGAAAAAACAAAACATAGACTGCCCACCCCAACTCACGCCCTGACCATACTAAATAATGACAAAACAAAGGAAATAAAGTTCAGAACGTGACATCAGTTCAGCTGGCGCGCTTCAGTCAATAATCCATTGGTCAAAAGGCATACAAAATGAATCCCAAAGGTTACAAATAAACTTATCCAAGCAAGTCAATCAATGTTTATAATCAATCCTTAGGATTGATCAATCAATCTTAATCAACCCTAGTATGCAAATTAACAATACAATTTAAGACAGAGAATCGTTATTATTATATATTATATTATTGTTATTGTTATATATTATTATTTACCGGAGAAAAAACAAAAAAATAACGCGCTCTCTCGGCCATGTGCATGGAAACACTACAGCCAAAATGGGAGCCCTTAGAAAAACAACATCTTCTCCCTCATTTTTCCAAAAAAACAGCCTGAAACTCTTTCTAAATACTGTTGACATCTAGTGGAAGCCCTATGAACTGCAATCAGGCATGATTTCGACCTATTATATAAGTGCCAGCCATTGAAATCAGTGGTAGGATGAATTTTTTTTTTTGGGGGGGGGGTGGTTTGTCCTCGGGGTTTCACCTGGCATTTCAGTTCTGTTATACTCACAGGCATTATCTTAACAGTTTTAGAAACTTTAATGTTTTCTCTACATATATTATATGCATATCCTAGCTTCTGGGCCTGAGTAGCAGGCAGTTTACTTTGGGCACACTTTTTATCCGGACGTCAAAATACAGCCCCAAATAAGTTTTAACTAACACTTTTAGTTAAGAATGTTCAACACCAGTAGAGGAGCATCAAGATGCTTGAAGGTCCCACTCACATTGGCTACAGAAATCGAGAGCCCTCAGTCCTTGTGAACAGCGAGGGGCCACGTTGGCGGCTCCGTGTGTTTTCCTTGAAGAGGGCAAAAAGGTGGTCAGCTTCTCTAGGAGGCGTCGGTGTCCACTACTACCTCCATTTATAACCCATGATTGTCTGAAGTCCCTGCCATATGTATCTCATGTCTGAGCCATTGAATTGTGACTCCACTTTATCCCTGTAATGTATTTTTGGCTCTTACGGAGGTCGTAGCTGGCCTGTTTGTACTCGCCCGTGCTCCCAGGCACCTTACCGTGGTTAAAAGTAGTGGTTTGCATTTGCATTATTGTGTTTTGGATAAGTTCAAATCTTCACGGAAGGAACAACATCCTCCACTTCCTAATGAACCAAAATACAGTAGGTGTAGTCTTCTATGTTATTCCCAGAGGTGACCCGGGACACATCTTAGTCCACGTGATCCACACAGTTTTGTAGCATGGATTCCGATTTGTCAGATCAATGTTGAACAGACTTTACCACAGGTTCTTCCTGCTTTAATTTCTGTCTTTAGGTGGGGAGGACAGAATGGAGGCGCGATCTGATTTCCTGAAGGCTGGCGGGGGAGGGCCTTGTAGCCTTTTCGGAGAATAGCAGAGGTCAAGCTTCTTCTCTTCATGTGTGGCACAGGAGATGTTTTGGTGAAATATTAGTTAATATTACTTTTCCTCATATTTCCTTTTTTAAAGTCCCCAGCTTCAACTTGATCTGTTGCTTCCAGTTTCCTCAAAGTCCTGTATATTTCCTTGAGTGCCACCGAGGTGATGGCTTGAGAGGGGATATGAACGGCCATGACAATAACGATGTGAATTCTCTTAGGAGGTATTGGGGTTGGCATTTGAGGGTGAGGTATTCCAGATCGAGAGAACAAAAGGTATTCAGTTGTGTACGCTGCCATCGTCACAACATGAGTTGTTAATCATGAAACATACCCCTCCACCTTTGTTTTTCCCATAGAGTTCGTTCTTCATGTTCGTGCGATGTACGGAGAAGCCTGTTGGCATCCTCTGGAAGGAGATCCTCACCCTGAGCATGTCTACTTTATTGTCCAGAGACTGTACATTAGCAAGTATTATACCCAGAAGTGGTGGTTGGTTTGCCATCCAACAGAGTCTGACCAGAACACCAGCTCTACTTCCTCTCCTTCTGCAGCGTCTTTTTGGTAGAGTGTCTGTGAGGAGCTTCTTCATACAGTGCCTTGCGAAAGTATTCGGCCCCCTTGAACTTTGCAACCTTTTGCCACATTTCAGGCTTCAAACATAAAGATATTAAACTGGATTTTTTTATGAAGAATCAACAACAAGTGGGATACAATCATGAAGTGGAACGACATTCATTGGATATTTCAAACTTTTTTAACAAATCAAAAACTGAAAAATTGGGCGTGCAAAATTATTCAGCCCCCTTAAGTTAATACTTTGTAGCGCCACCTTTTGCTGCGATTACAGCTGTAAGTCGCTTGGGGTATGTCTCTATCAGTTTTGCACATCGAGAGACTGACATTTTTTCCCATTGCTCCTTGCAAAACAGCTCGAGCTCAGTGAGGTTGGATGGAGAGCATTTGTGAACAGCAGTTTTCAGTTCTTTCCACAGATTCTCGATTGGATTCAGGTTTGGACTTTGACTTGGCCATTCTAACACCTGGATATGTTTATTATTGAACCATTCCATTGTAGATTTTGCTTTATGTTTTGGATCATTGTCTTGTTGGAAGACAAATCTCCTTCCCAGTCTCAGGTCTTATGCAGACTCCATCAGGTTTTCTTCCAGAATGGTCCTGTATTTGGCTCCATCCATCTTCCCATCAATTTTAACCATATTCCCTGTCCCTGCTGAAGAAAAGCAGGCCCAAACCATGATGCTGCCACCACCATGTTTGACAGTGGTGATGGTGTGTTCAGGGTGATGAGCTGTGTTGCTTTTACGCCAAACATAACATTTTGCATTGTTGCCAAAAAGTTCAATTTTGGTTTCATCTGACCAGAGCACCTTCTTCCACATGTTTGGTGTGTCTCCCAGGTGGCTTGTGGCAAACTTTAAACAACACTTTTTATGGATATCTTTAAGAAATGGCTTTCTTCTTGCCACTCTTCCATAAAGGCCAGATTTGTGCAATATACGACTGATTGTTGTCCTATGGACAGAGTCTCCCACCTCAGCTGTAGATCTCTGCAGTTCATCCAGAGTGATCATGGGCCTCTTGGCTGCATCTCTGATCAGTCTTCTCCTTGTATGAGCTGAAAGTTTAGAGGGATGGCCAGGTCTTGGTAGATTTGCAGTGGTCTGATACTCCTTCCATTTCAATATTATCGCTTGCACAGTGCTCCTTGGGATGTTTAAAGCTTGGGAAATATTTTTGTATCCAAATCCGGCTTTAAACTTCTTCACAACAGTATCTCGGACCTGCCTGGTGTGTTCCTTGTTCTTCATGATGCTCTCTGCGCTTTTAACGGACCTCTGAGACTATCACAGTGCAGGTGCATTTATACGGAGACTTGATTACACACAGGTGGATTGTATTTATCATCATTAGTCATTTAGGTCAACATTGGATCATTCAGAGATCCTCAATGAATTTCTGGAGAGAGTTTGCTGCACTGAAAGTAAAGGGGCTGAATAATTTTGCACGCCCAATTCTTCAGTTTTTGATTTGTTAAAAAAGTTTGAAATATCCAATAAATGTCGTTCCACTTCATGATTGTGTCCCACTTGTTGTTGATTCTTCACAAAAAAATACAGTTTTATATCTTTATGTTTGAAGCCTGAAATGTGGCAAAAGGTCGCAAAGTTCAAGGGGGCCGAATACTTTTGCAAGGCACTGTACAGTCTGAACAAAGGTTCCAGGTCTGGGATCTGCGAATTTGTGGTGATTGATCTCTGATCTAATGTCTAGAAGTTCTTGTCGCTTATAAGAAATAATTCCATGAATGTTCGGAGGAAATAAAGTAAGAATACCACAAAAATGTAAAATACTGCAAAGTTTTAGAAACAGGATGTCTATCGGGAACCATCCTGCATTATTGTTCTCTACATTGATGACACTGAACGCACTCACTCAGCCAGGCTCCTGTCAGGCAGGTTATTGATTGAGACAGGTTGTTGATTGTCAGGCAGATCATTGGTAGCCTTGGCTAAGCTGACTGACTGTGCTGGAGATTGGAAGGTACATGTCTGTGCCAGACTTGTGAATGGGCTGGGCTGCCGTTTGATTGTGACACAGACAAACACATGACTGCGGCTTTAATATTGTGTGATGTGTTGGGGCCCAGGGAGGTGATGTTGGGATTTTAATGGGATTAATTTAATAAACCGACTTGCCTTCAGCCAGGGAAAATAGTTATTCTCAAGCAGTCGCCTAGCAACCTCTGATTGGCTAAAGGAAGTAGGCCCCATAGGCTTATAGTGAATTGGAAGAAATAACCGGAACTAAAGAGAACCAAACTACTGCCCTTTGATTTAGGCAAATGATACCGTGCAATACTAATACGTATCCCCTGGCACACAGATAGGGTTTGATGTCTGATGAGTTTGGTGTCTTGAAGCCTTTTGAAATGATTCAGGGCTATTAGTGGATCACCTGCCACCAGAAAATATTCAATCAGTTGATAAACGACATACAACTCCAAATGATTCTGCTGAGAATGTAGAATATAGAAAATATCTCGTCTTGTCTCCCCCTCCCTTGTTACATAAAGGTACCACAAACAAATCAAATACGCATTTTAGTTAAGTTACAGCAGACTTTTTACTCCATTTGTGTGTTTTATGTGTTAGGTTTGTTTTTGCGGCTTCAGTTCCTAGATCAGCAATTTATTGGTGTCCATTATGTGAGCACAGCCCATTTAACTAGGCAGCTGGCCACTTGGAAGGCTGGATACTGAGCAGACACCTTTGCTGTAGACACCAATTAGCTACTGCAGCACATGAAGGAGAGGGGGAGAGAGAGAGATAAAAAGAGACGGAAGAAGAGGGAGAAAGAAAGTTAGAGAGTGAGGCAAAAAAAAGGAAGAGAGCGAGAGGGAGAAAGAGAAGGGAGAGAGAGAGGGGAGAGAGAGGGAGAGCAAGATGGAGAGAGGCAGAGGGAAAGAGAGAGGCAGAGTGAGAGAGCGAGAAAGAGTTGTGAGGGGAAGAGAGAGACAGAGAGATGGCGAGGGATAGGGAGCGAGACGGAAAGACTGAGAGAGAGGTAGAGGGAGAGAAAGTGAGGGAGACAGAGAGAGACAGAAAGAGAGAAAGAGGGAGAGACGAAAAAAGAGAGAGAGAGCGAGAAAAAGGGAGAGACAGAAAGAGAGAGAAAGCACTGGGTGAAAAGGGTCAATATCAAGGGATATCTTTATCTATATACAGTGTATCTGACATTTTAACAGCTCAAAGGAGTAAACATGCATGTCCTTAATTTCATTCTGGATTGGGGCAGTTTCTACGTGAATTCAATCCGGATGTCAGAAATCTCCCTGCTACTGAGAAATCTCCCTGCTACTGAGTCCAGAGATGTGAGTCCTGGGAGATATCTGGGGTGAGATCCCTTACATCCTGTACATATTTGCTGATTTTTTTAAACTAAGGAAAGGTTATGTGTCAACACGCTGACATATCTAAACTTGTACACATGAACGAATCCACATACTTTCAGAAATGTATCTGTAGTCATTACCTGATCATTTATGTATCAGTATTTCTGACAAAATTCATAATTTCAATAGATACACTATATTTACAAAAGTATGTGGACACCCCTTCAAATTAGTGGATTTTGCTATTTCAGCCACAGTCATTGCTGACAGGTGTATAAAATTCAGCACACAGCCATGCAATCTCCATAGCCAAACTTTGGCGGTAGATTGGCATTACTGAAGAGCTCAGTGACTTTCAACATGGCACCTTCATAGGATGCCACCTTTGCAACAAGTCCGTTTGTCAAATTTCTGCCCTTCTAGAGCTGCTGTATTGTGAAGTTGAAACGTCTAGAAACAACAACGGCTCAGCCGCAAAGTGGTAGGCCACACAAGCTCACAGAACGGGACCGGCGATTGCCAGAGCGCGTAACGCGTACAAATCATCTGTCGTTGGTTGCAACACTACCGAGTTCCAAACTGCCTCAGGAAGCAATGTCAGCACAACCTCCTCGACTGCAGTCCCGTCGATGAGAATGGGGGCGTGCTCGGTCCTATTTTTTCCTGTAGTCCACAATCATCTCCTTTATCTTGATCATGTTGAGGTAGAGGTTGTTGTCCTGGCACCACACGGCCAGATCTCTGTCCTCCTCCTCCTGTCTAGCTGCTGTCGGTGATCAGGCCTACCACTGTTGTGTCATCGGCAAACTTAATGATGGTGTTGGAGTCGTGCCTGGCCTTGCAGTAATGAGTGAACAGTGAGTACAGGAGGGTAATGAGCATGCACCCCTGAGGGGCCCCAGTGTTGAGGCGTGGCGGATGTGTTGTTACCTACCCTTACCACCTGGGGGCGGCCCGTCAGGAAGTCCAGGATCCAGTTGCAGAGGGAGGTTTTAGTCCCAGGGTCCTTAGCTTAGTGATGAGTTTTGAGGGCACTATGGTGTTGAATGCTGAGCTGTAGTCAATGAATAGCATTCTCACATAGGTGTTCCTTTTGTCCAGGTGGGAAAGGGCAGTGTGGAGTGCAATAGAGATTGCATCATTTGTGGATCTGCTGGGGAAGTATGCAAATTGAAGTGGGTCTAGGGTTTCTGGGATAATAGTGTTGATGTGAGCCATGACCAGCCTTTCAAAGCACTTCATGGCTACAGACGTGAGTGCTATCTGTCGGTAGTCATTTAAGCAGGTCACCTTAGTGATCTTTGGCACAGGCACTATGGTGGTCTGCTTAAAAAACATGTTGGTATTACAGACTCTGGGAGAGGTTGAAAATGTCAGTGTAGACACTTACCAGTTGGTCAGTGCTCACAGTACATGTCCTGGTAATTCGTCTGGCCCTGCGGCCTTCTGAATGTTTACATGTTTAAAGGTCTAATTCACATCAGCTGCGGAGAGTGTGACCACACAGTCCTCCGGGAGAAGCTGGTGCTCTCGTGCATATTTCAGTGTTATTTGCCTCGAGGCGAGCATAAAAGTAGTTTAGCTCATCTGGTAGGCTCGCGTCAATGGGCAGCTCTCGGCTGCACTTCCTATTGTAGTCTGTAATGGTTTGCAAGCCCTGCTACATCCAACGAGCGTCAGAGCCAGTGTGGTACGATTCGATCTTAGTCCTGTATTTGACCCTTAGTCCTGTATCAACGTCCAGCGATCAAATGATTTTACCTGTTCAGGTGCCCGAAAATCGTTGTGGTTCTTCACAAGGTGACATATCTAAGCATACATTTACACCATGTTCAGCCTACTCTACAAGGAACGGAAAAGCAAACATCGTCACATTTAATCCAAATTGCTATTTCCAAAGCACGTCTCTGCTATTTCTGTTTTAAAAAATGTATTATAGCAAATCCAGAGATCCAACCACAGCGAGTTTTCTATAAAGATGAAAGCCTATGCCAATCTTTGCAACAAAAAAAAAAGGTTTTATTTAACTGAAAATAAAAGTTGCACACCCTCAATTGTCCTGCCAACCCAATGGATTCAGATGCACCAGTGGCAGTCCAAAGTAGTGTTGGTCTGTGATCCACTCCAAACTGTTATATAAAACAACATAAAACATTAATCAAAATTGTGTTGATATAGCAAGAAATGAATGTCATTTTTCATAACCATACCACAAGTTATCTACTCTACCTGCTTCATTGGGGTGGCATGTAGCCTTGTGATTAGAGTGTTGGACTAGTAATTGAAAGGTTGCAAACCGAGCTGACAAAGTAAAAACCTGCTGACAAGGTAAAAATCTGCCCTGAACAAGGCAGTTAACCCACTGTTCCAGGCCGTTATTGTAAATAACAATTTGTTCTTAACTAACTTGCGTAGTTCAATAAAGGTAAACAAATATGTATAACACCTTAGATATAGTTAAAAGAAGGTTAAAAAAAAATGATGATGAGAAAATGAACTGGAACAAGCCTTGTTGCTAGCTAAGTTAGTTAGCAAGTTATCTTAAATTAACCAGTTATACAAAATACACTGAAACGTTTTTAAATGTTAGCTGTCATCTTGAGGCTTGATGGGGTAAAAAAAAATCCTTATGGGAAGGAAATGTTGTTAAATTGTATCTAGCTAGGCTACCAGTTAGCTTTCATCACCCCTATCAAGCTAGCCCTACTGGCTGCTTGCCAAATTAGCTAATGTTCTTAATTCTAGTTACTAAGATAAATAAAACATCTCAAATAAGCTACTCACTTTAGCGTTAATAACTTCTTTTCGGTATTTTCTGAATAGCTTCTCACTTCTTTGTTTCTCCAGTTGTCAGTTCGAACACACATAATTTACAAACTCATTTGTAGCGCCCCAATTTAAAAAAAATGACAGTTGGAACTCCACAGCAGAAAATAGGTGACTATTGTTGCTAGGCTACCAGTTACAGTGATTTTAGCTTGCAGTTTGTGCCTGACTTAATGGAGATGGAATAGAAAAATGTTTAACTATTGTCTGAATATGTATCATATGTATTTAATATTTGTCAAGTTATGAAACATGTCCTAAAAACTCAAAATAATAATCTGAAATTGTCCTTATTTAGCATATCAAAAACCATATCAAGATCCTGAAATGCACCTCAGTCAAGAGACTATGCATTGTATGTGATTAGAAAAACATACAAATATACTCTGTAGGCCCTCTATCAGTATTTGTCATCATATAGAGAAAATAAGATGTCCATATAGGCCTATCTCAGGATATCTAATGAGGCAATATCTCTTCTCCCTCACCGATCTCCCTGTCTCTTCTCCCTCCCCGATCTCCCTCTCTCTTCTCCCTCCCCGATCTCTTCTCCCTCCCCGATCTCCCTCTCTTCTCCCTCCCCGATCTCCCTCTCTCTTCTCCCTCCCCGATCTCCCTCTCTCTTCTCCCTCCCCGATCTCCCTCTCTCTTCTCCCTCCCCAATCTCTCTCTCTCTTCTCCCTCCCCGATCTCCCTGTCTCTTCTCTATCTCTTCTAATGATATGATTGGGGTGGTAGGGTAGCCTAGTGGTTAGCGCGTTAGGCTAGTAACCGGAAGGTTGCAAGTTCAAATCCCCTAGCTGACAAGGTACAAATCTGTCGTTCTGCCCTTGAACAGGCAGTTAACCCACTGTTCCTAGGCCGTCATTGAAAATAAGAATTTGTTCTTAACTGACTTGCCTAGTTAAATAAAGGTAAATAATAAATAATATCTCAGGATATCTAATGGAGGGAATCATAAAATGATTTCTGCATGATAGAAAAATCTGACCGATCGGCTTGGCAAAATTTGAAATAGTTTTTTTTTTTCATTTGATAAAAGCACAGATTTAGACCTAGAAAAATACACTGCAGGAACAAGGGGAAAGTAATTCTGCTTTAAAAGTTGATGAACTTGTAACCTCAATGGCTTTTGAATGTTTTGGTACACTTACTGGAGAGTTCCTCTTTGTCTACATCCATTCAGCATCATTCACACACTCTTAATCTTTAGCCCCACACATCAATAATTAAAAAGGGGTTGATCCTAGCGTTCTGTCGTAACAACAGCAGTCAAGCATCCAAGCTAACTGGCTAACGTTGGCTAGCTTGCTAGCTACATCCAGACACAAATGAGAGAATAGCTCACTGACCATTTTACTCACCCAAGCAGAGCTGGTTAGGCTGTTTTTTATGTTATCCAGCGTGTTGGTGACTGCAACTGTGCTGCTAGCAACAATTTACACTTTTTGCCAACGTTTACTGACACCGACCATATTCAATGGGTGGTGAGCGTTCGTCAGTTATTTTGAGCGAATGTAGAAGCTACATCTATCAACAGTTGTCACAGTGACAATCTACTGAAATGGTTACATGCATAGTAGACTATTTTTTATGACATGTGGCTAGCTATCTACAGTGATTCTGCCTTTTAAAAGTTGTGCCTTGCAGGCTGCCGTAGAATTCTATGGCATGTTATTTAATTGTCAGTCATTGTTACCATTAATGCTAGTTACTGCTAGTTTGACCAACAGAGGGCATCTTTGAGAAGCATTTGATAGCCTTCTATATTGGCTCTACTAGAGAATATATATTTTTTTGTAAGAACATAATATATGGGTTAGATTTTAAGAAATGTAGCTTGATTAATATGTTGATTAATGCTGTTTCTATTCCAAGAAAATTGAGAAACAAAACCCTCAGGGTTTCCATTAGGATGGAAAATATGGCGCTGCACAACGTGATGGTCGGGATTAGACAACAGTACTATGAGCATAACATTTCCACACACTAATTGTAGTCTAACCAATACTCAAATTGAGATTCAGTGAAAATAAAAATCTCAATGATTTATCAAGACCATTCCCCATGCTTGTCTCAGAGAAGGGCTATATGGTGCTGAAATAGTTGACCACAGCAGGTAGGCTGATGCTTCAAATCCTATTGCTTCTAACTTCAACAAGCTCTTTAAATAAATAAGACCTACACCACTTTTAGCAGCACATTACTCAAAATTAGTGAGACTCATGTCACCTTGGGTAGGCCTACAGTGTATCTAAAGTATTTTTTTTTCAATGTCGAGACTCTACATCAAGAATTACATTTAGATGATTGGAGAATTTCTAAATTAATATCTAAGGTGCATTTTCCATTAGGATCTGAGAGATTATCTAAGAGGCTTTTATATAAATCGAAATAAATTAATAATAGTTGTGCATCGCCCTATGGGACTCCCAATCACAGGCGGATGTGATACTGCCTGGATTCAAACTAGGAACTGTAGTGATGCCTCTTGCACTGATATGCAATGCCTTAGACCACTGCACCACTCGCGAGCCATGATCAATATGACCAATCTATATTGGTCTGCTAATAGCCCATCCATGAAACATTGTTTGCGAAATTCACAGCCTGCTACGCTTGTGAATAACCAGGTTAATAATAATAATAACAGTAATAATTATACTTTTCCCCCCTTCCACTTGTTAAAGGTTCCAATTGATAAAGTTTGTTTTAATCAATTAGAATATTTGATTTTAACAATATTTGTTGTATTATTTGTTTTGTCTTTTCTGGTGGATTAAACTGAAATTGCAACCAACTTTCTATGGCTTGTTTGAAAAATAACGATATTTTGGAGATAATTTTATTTTCAAATAACCTCAAGTGAGCGAGAAAAAGGCCATTCTTGAAAATGAGGTGAAGCATTGTTACCAATTTGTAAATAAAGTCATTTTGTTATTTGGAATGATTTATTTTCCGTTTTTTAGAGGGAGAGAAACTAAAAGTATACCGTCTCCTGGGTATTGTCTTAGAACAGTGTCTTAGAACCACTCAGGTGTGATAAAACCGGTCGGGAGTAGGCTACAGCAGTACAGATGAGCAAAATAATCCTAACATTTCCACACCCTAATTGTAGTCTAAATGTATCTTGGAATTGAAACCTTAGTGTAACAACCGTTTTAGCAAGTAATACTAACAAAATAATACGTGCATTTGTCCAGGGTGATGCGTGTGCAGGACAGAGGAATAGCAGTTCTTACACTATTGTTCTAAATTCAATCACGTTCTTCATCCTCATCATTCAGTTCATTGAAATTGAATTTTGAAGTCGTTCACAATTATCAGTTTCTATTTGGTTTACGTCACCCATTCATTGTCAGTTAGAGACACAGTAGCGCCTTAGGACCCAAAAGCATAATCAGTGCTCTAACTCCCCTTGCTCTGGTCTGGAGCAATGAAGTAGTGATGCAGGGTACCATACTATAGCACAAATTACCTCTAAATCCTGCAGCATAATCACAAAACTTTTACATGAGCAACCACTGTAGGTAAACAATGAACTAGAATCCTAATTTATGATGTTACAACCCTGTATGAATCCAAAGGAAGTCAACCAAACAGGTTCAATGTTAGCTAGCTAACATTAGGCTATACCTAGCAGATCAAATGGCTCCGAGATACGTATGACATTTTTAAACAGATCATACACGTAATGTTAGCTTGCTAGCTAACAGTACACTTTAATTTGAAATTAAAAATACTTTCTGTCAAAAATAGAAAAGTTTGATTTCTGAAAATGTAGCTAGCTAGATTATTTTACCTGTATACATTATCTTCTCCCTACCGCGGTTTGCCATGGTTGCCCTTAGTTTGATTGAAGATGTAATCCGGAGACAGGTGTTTCTCCATTTCCTTAGCTATCATACTCTAATTCCACTGATTTTCAAAACACTTATGCATTTCTGCTACGTGATATATTTTTTTTATAGTCGTGAAAGGATTACCTACACATTCTGACCAGCTCAAATAGACAGAAGTATTCTACATGTCCGACCAATCCGAACTCTTCTCTCTGCATGTCCAGCCTACTCTTTATCTCAGCCAATCATGGCTAGCAGGAAGGTTGCTAACTTTTTCTGTGGCTAAACCAACTAGGCTCGTAATTTAACCATTTTATTGAGAGGAATATGTTAGTTAATGTAGAGACAAACATTTCTGAATATTTTTTTTGTCGTAAAGTTACTTGATGAAAATCGCTAATTAGCAAGTTATCTGATTAGCTAAAATTATCCAGCTAGCTAGTGTTATGAAAGGATAGTTAGTTTGTAATTCATGTTGTTTAATGTTTTAGGGACTCCTGAGAAAACCATTCAAACCAGGCTGTCGTCTTCTGAAACAGTGGATGTAAAGACTCTAGCTAGCTAAAACATTTACTGCAAATTGAATGTTCAATTGTGTAAGCTTGCCTTGCTGTGCAATGCAGCTGAAGTAACATAGCTAGCTAACTATTTACTTGCTTGTTGTGTGGTGGAGGATACAAATAACTCTATGCCTATGGGTGTGTAGCTAGCTACAGTATGTTGCCGATCTGTGTATGGACCCTAAAACATTAGGTTCCGAACTAATATTCATACAAATCTATGAACCTCAGCTATCATAGTTGTCGTATCAACTTCAAGTCTGAATGGCATCAATGAAGCCTATGGAATAGTAGAATATAATAACTTTATTGTGCAACGGATGCAAGCCCTATTTACATGTACTGTATGTCACGACTCCTCCCCTTCCTGTTCGGGTGGCTCCCCTTCCTGTTTGGGTGGCTCCCCTTCCTGTTCGGGTGGCGCTCGGCGGTCGTCGTCACCGGCCTACTAGCTGCCACTGATACTTTCTCCCCTTTCTGTTTATTGGTTTCACCTGTTTGTGTTTAGGCTGATTAGTCGGGCTATGTTATTTACCAGTAGGCACGCCTGCTCTGTGTGGGGGTTGTTTTGTGTAACTTTTGTGCACGTCTGTGGGTTACCTGTTTCCCATTTCCTGCTGGACAGTTTAAGTCCCCGTGTTTGGGGCATTTGTTTTATTGTGCGCCCTGTGTTTTCGTGGGGTTGGCTTATGTTGGCAGTTTTGTGCATTAAACGTAGCACTTCCTGCGCCTGACTTCTCACCCACTACACCCAGAAAGTTACACTGTAGTTTTTACCATGCATGAGATTCCCACATTATTGCCTGTACATTGAATATATTCACTGATCATGCACTCTTCCTTGGCAAATAAAGGTGCGTTTCAGGTATGAATCTCTGAGACATTATTTTTCAGTCATATCAAACTTCATTATTTGAATGATGCTGGGTCTGCATGTATGTATTACAATTGTACACTTCAACAGTGTTTACCACTCCTGCTCCTGGGACATCAATGATTACACATTGTAACTAAGCAATAGACTAGAAACATGATTGATTTGTAATTTATATATACAGAAAAAAACAACATCTGCATTAATCTGAGGACACAGGACAGTATTTCAATGAGATTCTTAATTTCAAACAGTAGAGAATGTGAAACGCTTTATTGAAAGAAGTTCATTATCCAGGTATTATAAATACATAATGCATTATAATTATGATAATTGTAATATTATATTATAAATACAAGTTCAATCTGTATTTCAATGCACGTATGGTGTCCATTATAAAATGAGGAAGAAAGACGAGGTGGGTAGAGAGGTGTAGAGGACAGAAAGGGAAAGAGGTAAGAACAGAGGCAGACAGCAAATGATTAATGAATTACAGTGCTACCCTAATATTCTCTCAGTTCGTCACTCCTAACCAACCTTGGGCCCTCAGTTGGCCCGAAGGTTATCTTAAGCGCGGGTGAGGTGGTGATGACGGGACTGGCTTCCTCTCTCACATCAAAACATACCTGCAGACAAGAGACATATGGATAGAGAGAGAGCATGGAAGAGGGAAAGGAACGAGATGGGAACAACAATTTGTGTTGCAAGTTGGGGAGGGGGGCTAATAGCTGAAAAATAGACTATTCAACCTTTACTAAAGAATCGTTCTAATAGCCGAGCTACGTGTGAAAACCCCCCTCCTATCACAGACCAGATTTGCCATCACGACCAAGGGGTCGCTTGCTACTCAATGTAATTAAGTTATGACTTTTCAAGTAAGTTACCTTACACGTTATGTTGGCTGACAATTTTTCAGCTACGCTGTCCTTACGAACCGCGTAGCATATCATTACAGCAGTATGTACCGGTATGTTAGCTAGCTACCTAACGTTAGTCATTATATATCAAACTTGCCAGTATATGAACTACTGGCCATCTAACTACCCAATGTTTATTGACTTGATTATTCCAGTCGTTCTTAGCTTAGCTAAATGGTATAGTCATTGTGCGTTCTCAATGGACATTTGGGTGCTTTCGTAAATTCGCTCTGGCTATCTATAGGCTGGACAATAGAACGAGTCAAAATTCACCCAAGGCTAACAAATGGCTTAAGAACTTTGGCTAAGCTGGAGCCTGTTTTGACTGGAGTGATGCTTAGAATTCCATTTAGCCTAAATGGCACAAAAAAAAATGGATCCCTTTTTATTTTACCACTGTGATTTTACCACTACAATCTGTTCGTAGGACGAAACTGGAAAAAAAAACTTGTGTAGAAAGTAAACAAACGAGCTCGCTGCCCAGACTTACATAACTACAAAGAGGAGATTCTCCTGATTTAAAATGGTGCCCGACTTGAAAAAAAATCTAAATATACACAGTGAGATATTTGGCGAAATAGAGCGGCATGCCTCTCCATAGGAAAACAATGGGGGGACTCAGCGATCCAAGGGCAAAAAGTATTTTGGGGCTAGAATTTAATGACAACCGAGCTAGCTTCCCAGGCTTACATAATTAGAAAGAGGAGATTCTCATGATTAATATGGCGTCCAACATGAAAAAAATGGAAATATACACATTGCGAGATATTTGCCGAAATAGACAGACATGTCTCTATTTCCCCCATAGCAAACAATGGGAAGACCGCAGAGTTCCAATATAATTTCTTTGTTGTTTACATTTTAACTCTAAAACAACGTGAGCAGGTCTCATTAGCAACAATAGTGAAGCAGGTATTGTGACGTTGAACAATAAGCTGGGAATAGAACGTTCGGAAGGCGAGTTGGTGCCACAGTGATCAATAGAACTAATAGGAGCTGGCAGGGTGAAACATGCACTAAAATAAGGGCTGTTTTTTTTCACGATTACTTCAAAATCATGGCAAGCAGCTTGGAAATATATTATGTCATATTATGAAACTGGGCTCCACGGTGGATACAATGAACTCGTTTTTATCAGAATAGAACGTTGTTAAAAAGTGTATTTGTCCAGCCTACTATCGACACGGATTTCAGAGCACTCTCGTCTGAGTATACCAAAGCGCAGAAAAATTCATTTATGAGCGCTCAACACCCGTTGAATATGGTCGGTGTCAGTAAAAGTCAGAAAAAAAGTGTAATTAAATTGTTTCCAGCAGCACATTTACAGTCACCAATGCTCTGGTTAACAAGAAAATCGCCTTACCAGCACAGCTAGGGCAAAATGGTCAGAGTGGTGTCATTTGTGTCTGGAAGTAGCTAGCAAGCTAGCCAACGTTAGCTTGGGTGCTTGACTGCCGTTGTAAGGCAAGAATGCTCAAATTAACCCTACTCCTCGGCCCGAACGTCCATGGCTCCGAGAGAAAAATGGTCTGAATTTAAAAACTGTCAATCTGACAATACTCTGAATTTTTGAGCGTCACTTTGTACAGCGCCATATTTTCTGTTCCATCCTAACGTAATTCCTTTTTCATTTTTCATGGAATAGAAACACCATAATATAATCAAATTTGGACACACCTACTCATTCCAGGATTGTTCTGTATTTTACAATGTTCTACATTGTAGAATATTAGTGACGGCATCACAACTATGAAAAAACACCAGACTCCAGGGTGCTCTGCATTCTGTAGTACAGACATGGCCTGCCCTCTCTTATGTAAGGAATTAGGCACTTTCCCATGTTTACTAAAGTATGTATTGTAGACTGCACAGTAGCCTAATAAACAAATTAACACATTTTGTTAATAAAATAATTACATAAAATACTCTTTCAAAATGTAGATGTTAATTTAGTTATAGATCCGTAACTTACTATGGAAATAAATATCACTGATTTGCAGAAATATCGGAACAAATTTGTCTAATGAAGGCAAACAATTTGGAATCCTCCAATCCTGTAGCCTACTCCAGACAATCACGTTGTACAACGCATCATTTTCCATTCCATCCTATCGGAACCCTGAGGGTTTCGTGTTTCATTTTTCACCCAAATAGAAACACCATAATTTTAATTACAATTTTTAAGCCAAATTTCTTTAACTCAATCCCATATACTATGTTATTACAAAAAAGGTTTTAAATTCTCTGGAAATGTCAATACGGAATACTATCGAATGCTTCTCAAAGATGCCCTCTGGTGGTCAAACTAGTAATGACTTGCAATAACAGAAAAAATGGCTGACAATTAGATAACGTGCCACCGAATGCTGCAGCAGCCCGCAAGGTGTGCCGCAGTATGATGCAACTTTTAAAGGGGGAACCACTGTAGTCAGTTGTACCACTGAATGCATTCAACTGAAATGTGTCTTTCTCATTTAACCCAACCCCTCTGAATGAGAGGTGAGGTGGGCTGCCGTAGGAGATACGGTTGTTAGTGAAGTTGTGGCAGGAGACCGCATCATGTCAAAAGTAGCCTAGTGGTTAGAGCGTTGGAATAGGAACCGAAAGGTTGCAATTTCAAAACCCAGAGCTGACAAGGTACAAATCTGTCATTCTGCCCCTGAACAGGCAGTCATTGAAAATAAAAATGTCTTAACTGACTTCCCTAGTTAACTTGTTATGGCTGCAATCCTGATATCGGGATAAGTGTCATCAACAACTGCTGAATAGCATAGCGCTAGATACAATAAATATTCATGAAATCACAAGTGCAATATAGGAAAACACAGCTTAGCCTTTTGTTAACCTTTTGAGGGCATGGCAGATTTACGCCCCCTTTGGAGAAATTGGGTACCCCTAGTAAACTGAAAAAAAAAATATCAAAAATTGCTAATATATGCATATAATAATTATTATTGGATAGAAAACACTCTAAAGCTTCTAAAACCGTTGGAATTATGTCTGTAAGTATAGCAGAACTCACAGGGCATGCATTCTTCCAAACTAGTTTTTGTGGCCATGAAAGTTGGAGCAACTTTGACGTCATGGCCCCCACCCTTCCCGACCACTTATGGATCTGGGGACACTTTCCATCTCTTCCACTAGATGTCCTCTTTCTTTAGAGCGTTCAATCGTTCAAATCGCGCGAGAATTGGCCCTATAGGAGTGATTGGAGTAAGTGTCGCGAGAAAAAAACCTGTGCGTTAGGGCGCGAATTGGTCACAGCCATTCCTTTGTTCCAGCACTCCTGGGAAGAGCAAACGATGCCCGGTTGAATTGAAGTTTGTTTTGCACGTCTAAAACATCATAAAGCTTGCTTCTGCACTTAGTTTGACCTGTTTAGTCGACATATAATGTGTAATTTTGAAGTTTTGATGCGCAACTTATCCGGACCGGAGGACGTTTTGGGTGCATTTCAGCTGATGTTATTAGCAGTAGCTAATACAAAGACGCAAGACTTGAAACCAAACGATGTATTGGGTAAGTATGAACCCTTCCAGAACATTCTGAACGAAGACCATCGAAGGTAAGGGAATATTTATGCTTAAATCTGTGTTTCTGTTGACTCCAACATTACGTGGAAATGTAGCTTGGAACTGAGCGCTGTCTCAGCATATGGAATAGTGTGCGATTTCTGTAACGTTAAAAATAAATCTAACACAGCGGTTGCATAAAGAAGCAGTGTATCTTTCTAACTATATGTAGAACATGTATATTTAGCCAAAGTTTATGATGTCTATTTACGTTATCTTGCCGAGCTACCTAGATTTCCTGCGGGCATTTTTGAGTAATTTCTGAACATGAGTACATTGTAAATGGACATTTATGGATATATATGGCATATTATTGAAAAAAAAAAAATGTACTGTGTAACATGTCCTATCACTGTCATCTGATGAAGATTTTCAAAAGGTTAGTGAGCGATTTATTTTTTAATCCTGCTTTTATAATTTTATATTTTCTGGGACAAAATGGCTGCCGCTTGTCTTTGTTTCGGTGGTGGTCTAATATAAATGTGTGGTGTGTTTTCGCCGTAAAACATTTAAAAAATCTGACATGCTGGGTAGATGAACAAGGTGTTTATCTTTCATTTGAGCTATTGGACTTGTTAATGTGTGGAGGTTAAATATTTCTAAGAATATTTTTGCGTTCCATGCGCCACCGTTTGAGCTGAACGGGGGGGAGGATGTTCCTCCAGAGGAACTCCTGACACCTGTCGTGTCAGATTTTGAAATTATGCTTTACAGCGAAAGCGATCCAAGCGTTTGTGTAAGTTTATCGATCGCAAGATAAAACATTAAGGACACTTAGCATCAGATAGCTCCATCACGAAAATCAAAAAAGCAATCAAATTAATCGTTTACCTTTGATGATCTTCGGATGTTTTCACTCACGAGACTCCCAGTTAGACAACAAATGTTCCTTTTGTTCCATAAAGATTATTTTTAGATCCAAAATACCTCAGTTTGTTTGTCGCGTTATGTTCAGAAATCCACAGGAAAGAGCGGTCACGACAACGCAGAGAAATTACAAATAGTTTCCATAATGTCCACAGAAACATGTCAAACGTTTTTTATAATCAATCCTCAGGTTGTTTTTAAAATAAATAATCAATAATATATCAACCGCAAATGTCTTTCACAGTAGGAGATTGAAAAGCAATACCTATCCAAACTGTTGCGCGAGCAAAACTCTTTTGACCACTTGACGCAATGTTATTGTTCTGGCTCATTTTTCAAAATAAAAGCCTGAAACCATGTCTGAAGACTGTTGACACCTTGAGGAAGCGATTGGAAAAAGGAATCTGGTTCATATCCCTTTAAATGGAGCAAAGGGAGGCTATGGAACATGGAGTTTTCAAAATAGAAGCCACTTCCTGCTTTGATTTTCCTCAGGGTTTCGCCTGATAAATCAGTTCTGTTATACCCACAGACAATATTTTGACAGTTTTGGAAACTTTAGAGTGTTTTCTATCCAATACTAATAATATGCATATTTTAGCAACTGAGACTGAGGAGCTGGCCGTTTACAATGGTCACCTTTTCATCCAAGCTACTCAATACTGTCCCTGCTGCCATAAAAAAAGTTAAATAAAGGTAAAATAAAAAAAAATAACACAGTGTTAGCTTTCATTCAGTAACTGTTTTTGTTATTACATAGGTATTACATTGCCTGAAGGATTTGCTTTGCTGCACATTATGCATTCCAAAGGTTTGTTGGTGGGATTTGTAAACATTGTGCAGTCTAGAACGTGATGACGCTCCATAAATGATTCCAAGGACCTTGTTAGTTGACATTTTCATTGACTAAAAGCCAATCTGACTTTAAAAAATTCTTATATGAATGTTGATCTGAATACATTCAACTGTTATTGTTATGCTATTTTATAGTTTTAAAACATATTTGAAGGATAGTGCAAGATTATGGCAGATTTTTTTTTTTTAAATCCACCCAAAGTCAGATGTACTCGAGGATGCATTTTTTTTGTCTCTGCATTTAGTTTGAAGGATGTTGGAATTAGTTTTGCAAGCCAATGCTAACTAGTGTAAGGGAATGTTAGCGCAATGACAACGTCTACAGGTGTGCTAAAATGATGCTTAATTAACAGAATTTTGCACAATCTCTATAATTGTTTGTAACTTTTATTTCATACTTTTTTCTAGGTATATTTCTTAAAACTGCATTACTGGTTAAGGGCTTGTAATTAAACATTGCACTAAGGTCTACATCTGTTTTATTTCGGCGCATGTGACAAATATAACTTGATTCGATTTTTGATTTGATTTAATAAGGTTTGTGCAAGCATAATCAGAAACTTTACTTAGTGCTCGATTCAATAGCTGGCATTTTGATGGTGTCGGAGGTGGAACTGCGTTGTAGCTGTTAAATCCACAAGGCATAATAACTGAAGTGGACATTGCCATTGGCTGCACGGAGTCACATTGAGAGAAATCCCAGTGAGATGTAATATACACCTCAACTATTTTGTTTAACAAGAACTGAACTTTCTGTCAATATCAGATATGTCTACATCCTGGGAAATGCTCTTGTTTCTTACAACCTCAAGGTAATCGCATTAACCTACAGTGCCTTGCGAAAGTATTCGGCCCCCTTGAACTTTGCGACCTTTTGCCACATTTCAGGCTTCAAACATAAAGATATAAAACTGTATTTTTTTGTGAAGAATCAACAACAAGTGGGACACAATCATGAAGTGGAACGACATTTATTGGATATTTCAAACTTTTTTAACAAATCAAAAACTGAAAAATTGGGCGTGCAAAATTATTCAGCCCCCTTAAGTTAATACTTTGTAGCGCCACCTTTTGCTGTGATTACAGCTGTAAGTCGCTTGGGGTATGTCTCTATCAGTTTTGCACATCGAGAGACCAACATTTTTTCCCATTCCTCCTTGCAAAACAGCTTGAGCTCAGTGAGGTTGGATGGAGAGCATTTGTGAACAGCAGTTTTCAGTTCTTTCCACAGATTCTCGATTGGATTCAGGTCTGGACTTTGACTTGGCCATTCTAACACCTGGATATGTTTATTTTTGAACCATTCCATTGTAGATTTTGCTTTATGTTTTGGATCATTGTCTTGTTGGAAGACAAATCTCCGTCCCATTCTCAGGTCTTTTGCAGACTCCTTCAGGTTTTCTTCCAGAATGGTCCTGTATTTGGCTCCATCCATCTTCCCATCAATTTTAACCATCTTCCCTGTCCCTGCTGAAGAAAAGCAGGCCCAAACCATGATGCTGCCACCACCATGTTTGACAGTGGGGATGGTGTGATGAGCTGTGTTGCTTTTACGCCAAACATAACGTTTTGCATTGTTGCCAAAAAGTTCAATTTTGGTTTCATCTGACCAGAGCACCTTCTTCCACATGTTTGGTGTGTCTCCCATGTGGCTTATGGCAAACTTTAAACAACACTTTTTATGGATATCTTTAAGAAATGGCTTTCTTCTTGCCACTCTTCCATAAAGGCCAGATTTGTGCAATATACGACTGATTGTTGTCCTATGGACAGAGTCTCCCACCTCAGCTGTAGATCTCCGCAGTTCATCCAGAGTGATCATGGGCCTCTTGGCTGCATCTCTGATCAGTCTTCTCCTTGTATGAGCTGAAAGTTTAGAGGGACGGCCAGGTCTTGGTAGATTTGCAGTGGTCTGATACTCCTTCCATTTCAATATTATCGCTTGCACAGTGCTCCTTGGGATGTTTAAAGCTTGGGAAATCTTTTTGTATCCAAATCCGGCTTTAAACTTCTTCACAACAGTATCTCGGACCTGCCTGGTGTGTTCCTTGTTCTTCATGATGCTCTCTACGCTTTTAACGGACCTCTGAGACTATCATAGTGCAGGTGCATTTATACGGAGACTTGATTACACACAGGTGGATTGTATTTATCATCATTAGTCATTTAGGTCAACATTGGATCATTCAGAGATCCTCACTGAACTTCTGGAGAGAGTTTGCTGCACTGAAAGTAAAGGGGCTGAATAATTTTGCACGCCCAATTTTTCAGTTTTTGATTTGTTAAAAAAGTTTGAAATATCCAATAAATGTCGTTCCACTTCATGATTGTGTCCCACTTGTTGTTGATTCTTCACAAAAAAAGACAGTTTTATATCTTTATGTTTGAAGCCTGAAATGTGGCAAAAGGTCGCAAAGTTCAAGGGGGCCGAATACTTTCGCAAGGCACTGTATGTTAGCTCAACCATCCTGTGGAAGGGACAGCGATCCAAAATAATTTTTTAATGATTTTTAATTTGAGCTTCATTATTTCTTTATGTAGCCTACACTTCCTTGTTATGAACTTCTAACACCCTTTCTGAAGAAAACAAAATGGGAAAATGTCTTCAACAGTGGAGAATAAATTAATCAGACTTGTTATGACTGCTAAAACTTTAGAAGTTAATCTGAGCTCTGATCTCTTCGTTGGTTGGCTGCTTCTCTCTGCGACTTCTCTTGTTATCTTCCCTCTGTTGGACTGGTGAGAAGGGACAAGGGGAATCCATGCATGGAGAATTGACAGTGTATATGTCATTGTCAGCCGTGTGTGTGTATGTTAGGCTAGCGAGGCTGAATGAAAATACTATTATGTTGATTAGAATATCTCTGGGCTTTTCACTGTTCATCCAAAACTTCCATCTTCCCATTCCCGTCCATACATCAATGAGAACCTATTACAATGCCGTGATCTCCCCCTAGAAATCAGCACAGCAAGATGTCAAGACCCCTGAGGTGTCAAACGATACATTTTAACATGGGGTTTTATGGTTTCCTGCCCCGAAATCCATCACAGCTCATCTCTCAACACAAGGATTGCAGCTAGTATCTATCTCGACCCCAGGAAAGTAGTTTCCTATCAATTTTTTATCATGTGGACAGTTGTAAGGAAAATAAGCTCTGCTATGAGTGATAATGATTATAGACAGAGGAGAGGTTCGACATGATGATGAGAATCTGTGATGTATTCAATGTAAACGTGTTTAGACTCAATGTATATGGACAATACATACAGCATAGAAATCTCCTTTTTAGAATAGATGTGTTTCCCAAATGGAACCCTATTCTCTACATACTGCACTACTTCAACCAGAGACTATGGGTTCTCATCAAACGTAGTGCACTAAACATGGAATAGGGTGCCATTTGAGACGCAAACCTGTAACACATTCCTTTCAGTATTTATTGAATGCATTTTCTCTGTCTCTGACTGACTCAGCCAAAATCAATCTGTTTCCAGCAATGGTTTAAAATATGTATTTTTTGACTGTTTTGAACATGTATGAATGTATGAATATGAATAGTAGCCTACCTACAGTACATAGTTGTCACAGGTCAGGGTTTGTTCCTGGAGTATACTACCTGTGGTTGCCACTGGAGAGCACCTTTGGTTTTCCTCCAGGATCCAGGTGACCCCGATTGGGTTTATTGGGATCACCGGCTGGATGATTATTGAGGTTCCTCTGTGGACTGGGCCAGTTGCTCAGGACTCATGTTTTGTTCAGTGTTTCTCGTGTGTACTTGCTTTGTTGTTTCGCGATGAATACCTTAAGTAAATATTCTGGATTTCTCTACGCCTCGGTCCAATTTCGTACTCGCACTATGGTCACAATAGTGTTATAGCATCTTAGTAGCGTTGCATCAGACTGTCGGTTATGTGAAACCTTTTTGTTGACAGTGTGTCTTTACTGAATACATTTAACTAAATTAGTAAGGTGTCCAATCACCGGAGTGGATGAAAACGCGCTTTGGTGATGACATTTCACCTAACCATTCAGCTGGGTCTTTATTTAGCATATCATTAGCATCGTATCCCAGAAAGTCCAATTTAATGAATACATGCAGTAATAATCACGCTCTTGTTGACATAGTGGTGCAGGTTTCTCCCAACAACTTTTAAAGATTTAACATTTTGTGGTCGTCGTCTTCAAAGTAGTTTCCGAAGGTCACAAATAAGCAAAATTAGCACGAGCTGAATTAAATGTAAAAGGCTTTTAAACCCCCCCAGTAACTACAAGGTTGCTAGATCAAATTCCCGATGTGACAAGGTAAAAATCTGTCTTTATGCCCCTGAACAAGGCAGTTATCCCACTGTTCCTAGGTTGTCATTCTAAATAAGAAAGTGTTCTCATCTGAATTGCCTAGTTAAATAAAAATAATACAAAACATATACAAAAGAACAAACATAGGAAGCGAGAGAGACATCTAAGGATTGATGAAAGCAGAGGGCTTAAAAAAAGGGGGAGTAATCAGGGATGAAGTCCAGGTGTGTCTAATAACGGGCACAGGTGTGTCGAAGACCGCCATGAATCTCTCATAGGAACCCAAGCTCCTCCTCTCAGCCAGACGGCCGTAGCCCACTCCAGCGCCCGTTCAGTCAGCAGGGAAATGACCTTGGACAGCTCGGTGGTGGGGTCTCTCTGTCTGATAGGCAAAATAAAGGGAGCACTGGAGAAGGAGGCCAAGTTAGTTTGATGGAGTGCCTTTCAGATTTTTCAGGAAGGGACAGTCGGGCATCGCTGACCTGTACGGACAGCTGGGTAGGCTGGGAGGCTGGGTGACTGTGAAGACCTGTGGTAGGAGGCCCTCTGATAGGTGTCGAGGTGGTCGAGGTGGATTTAAAAATAAACGTAAGTATTCAGACCTTTTACTCAGTACTTTGTTGAAGCACCTTTGGCAGAGATTACAGAGTAATTTCTTCTTGGGTATGAAGCTACAAACTTGGCACACCTGTATTTGGGGAGTTTCTCCCAATCTTCTCTGCCGATCCTCTCAAGCTCTGTCAGGTTGGATGGGGAGCATGGCAGCACAGCTATTTTCAGGTTTCTCCAGAGATGTTCGATCGGGTTCAAGTCTGGGCTCTGGCGGGCCGTTCAAGGACATTCAGAGACTGGCCCCGATTCCACTACTGCGTTGTGTTGGCTGTGTGCTTAGGGTTGTTATTCTGTTGGAAGGTGAACCTTTGCCCCAGTCTGAGGTCCTGAGCACTCAGAAGAAGGTTTTCATCAATGATCTCACTGTACTTTGCTTCATTCATCTTTACCTCGACCCTGACTAGTCTCCCAACGCCTAACGCTGAAACACTTCCCCACAGCACACTGCCACCACCATGCTTCACTGTACGGATGATGCTAGGTTTCAACCGGACATGATACTTGGCATTCAGGCCAAAGAGTACAAATCTAGGTTTCATCAGACCAGATAATCTTGTTTCTCATGGTCTGCAAGTATTGAGGTGCCTTTTGGCAAACTTCAAGCGGGCTGTCATGTACCTTTTACTGAAAAGTGGCTTACGTCTGTCCACTCTACCATAAAGGCCTGGTTGGTGGAGTGCTTCAGAGATGGTTGTTCTTCTGGAAGGTTATCCCATCACCACAGAGAAACTCTAGAGCTCTGTCGGAGTTACCGTCGGGTTCTTGGTCACAACCCCGACCAAGGACTTTCTGCCCCAATTGCTCAGTTTGGCCGGGCAGCCAGCTCTAGAAATAGTATATTTGGTTCCAAATGTTTTCCTTTTACTAATGATAGAGGCTGTTCTTGTGGACCTTAAATGCTGCAGAAATGTTTTGGTGCCCGGGGCTCTACAGACAATTCCTTTGACCTCATGGCTTGGTTTTTCCTCGGGAGTGCACTTTCAACTCTGAGACCTTATATAGACAGGTGTGTGCCTTTCCAAATCATGTCCAATGAATACAATTTACCACAGGTAGACTCCATTCCCGTTGTAGAAACATCTCAAGGATGTAAATAAATGGAAACAGGATGCACATGAGCTCAATTTCGAGTATCATACTGTAGCAAAGGGTCTAAATACCTATTTAAATTAGGTATTTCTGTTTATTTTTAATAAATTAGCTAACACTTCTAAAAACAACTCGGTCCAGGAGTATTCGTGTCTTTTGGATTTTCCGCTGTGCAGCGTATGTCCCAGTACATTTTGGAGTGTTTTACGCCTGTGTTCGGCGTCACCCTCTTTGTGCGCTGTGATTGTACGGAATAAAGTGTTTTTTTTCCCGAATCCTCTGCTCTCTGCGCCTGACTCCACACCCATCACTCTTCGAAGCCTGACAGAAAAAGTCAAGGGGTCTGAATAGTTTCCGAAGGCAAATATTTAATATCAATAGTTTTTTGTCTGTTTGCACAATGGTCGACCTGGTTCATGTGAGTTTTGCTGAATAGTCACATGGGCAGACCTGGTTTATCAGAGTATTGGGACATAGCCACAGGTGGAAACCAGGTTGGTATTGTCATTTGGGGCTGAGATATGCTGGCATATATCTGGTTTATATTATATCCTCCTGATTTCTGCTTACAAGCAAAAACTAAAGCAGGAAGTACCAGTGACGCACTCGATAAGGAAGTGGGTCAGTTGACACAGATGCCACGCTTACAGGGCTATTTTGATAGCACAGACTGGAACGTTGTCCAGGATTCATCCAATGGCATTATGGAGTATTCCACTTCTGTCAACGGCTTCATCAACAAGTGCATGACGACGTTGTCCACACAGTGACCGTGCGTACATATCCCAACCAGAAGCCATGGATTACACGCAACATTCGCAATGAGCCAAAGGCTCTCCGAACCCTTATAAGAAATCACGCTACTCCCTCAGATGAACCATCAAAAAGGCAAAGCATCAATACAGGACTAAGATTCAAACCTTCTGCACTGACTCTGATGCTTTTGGATATGGCAAGGCTTGCAAACTACTTTTGGATATGGCAAGGCTTGCAACTGTGTTCACACTTTACATAGCTAATATGAGGAAGACTTTAATCCTCCATAGTCACGGTAGTCCGAACGTGTTATGGTAACTTTGAAAATGACACAATATCTAGAAATACTAAGCCATTACTATGTAACACCATGTTACTGCAGTAATTTTTGTGATCAATAGTCATGCCAGTTTTGTCTTCCCATTTGCGTCCGTCACACCTCTCTTGCTCCTGAGGTACAAAGCCGCAATCATCTAGCTGCTATATAGAAACTGTTTGTTCTAATTATAACAATTACAAACAGGAGCTTTGTCCAACTGGAAATAATGTTTGACCTTGAGCTAGAGCTCTGGCTTGAGCTTCCTGACTAGGTCTGGAGCCAGGGTTAGGGCTCTGGCTGGAGATTCCTGACTAGGTCTAAGATGGTCTAAGAGGTCTAAGATGACCACAGTATAAAACCTGTGGTCATCTTGGTAACTAGGAGGCTGAGATCTATCTATCAGCCCCTACAGTATAAAACCTGTGGTTATCTTGGTAGCTATGGGCTGAGATCTATCAACTACAGTATAAAACCTGTGGTCATCTTGGTAGCAACAGGCTGAGATCTATCAACTACAGTATAAAACCTGTGGTCATCTTGGTAGCTAGGTGGCTGAGATCTATCAACTACAGTATAGATCTTGTAGTCATCTTGGTAGCTAGGAGGCTGAGATCTATCCATCAGCCACTACAGTATAAAACCTGTGGTCATCTTGGTAGCTAGGGAGCTGAGATCTATCCACTACAGTATAAAACCTGTGGTCATCCTGGTGGCTAGGAGGCTGAGATCTATCAACTACAGTATAAAATATGTGGTCATCTTGGTAGCTACGGGCTGACATCTATCAACTACAGTATAAAACCTGTGGTCATCTTGGTAGCTAGGGAGCTGAGATCTATCCACTACAGTATAAAACCTGTGGTTATCTTGGTAGCTACGGGCTGAGATCTATCAACTACAGTATAAAACCTGTGGTCATCTTGGTAGCTAGGAGGCTGAGATCTATCGATCAGCCCCTACAGTATAAAACCTGTGGTCATCTTGGTAGCTAGGGAACTGAGATATATCCACTACAGTATAACACCTGTGGTGTCTTGGTAGCTACGGGCTGAGATCTATCAACTACAGTATAAAACCTGTGGTCATCTTGGTAGCTACGGGCTGAGATTTATCAACTACAGTATAAAACATGTGGTCATCTTGGTAGCTAGGGAGCTGAGATCTATCAACTACAGTATAAAACCTGTGGTCATCTTGGTAGCTAGGAGGCTGAGATCTATCAACTACAGTATAAAATATGTGGTCATCTTGGTAGCTACGGGCTGAGATCTATCAACTACAGTATAAAACCCGTGGTCATCTTGGTAGCTACGGGCTGAGATCTATCAACTACAGTATAAAACCTGTGGTCATCTTGGTAGCTAGGAGGCTGAGATCTATCAACCACAGTATTAACAAGTTTTCTAGCATTGAGTGATTTTGTATCACCCTTTGGTAAGCTCATAGTTAGCAGTGACGTATGTTTGTCAAAGTATGATATGCAGTAAGTTGAAAAATAGCAAAAATAACACTTTATAGTTTTTAAAGTTGAGTTTAATACTGTCTCAGTTTTTTTAATGTAACAATGTTTTCCCACAGATTGGACATCTCTGAGAGGGCATTCCAAGAAGGTGTTCAGAGAGAGAGAGAGAGCACTGCACATAAAACCTGTTATTATTTCTGAACTAAAGTCAGCGTGTCTCGACCTTCAAGCACCTTTTTGATTTGGTGAATAGAAACATCAAAGAAAAAAGAATGAAATACAATCTGCTGACTTCTAAACCCCTTAAAAAAAAAACGTATGTCCCTTTATTGGAACACTTTGAGCCAACCGTAGACAAAAGGACAGATCCCAAAGGGTCCAAATGAAGTGAACTACATAGGGAATAGGGTGCCATTTGGGATGCAGTTATATATTTTCCTCTCAGAAGTTAGACAGGAGAAATGTCTAAAAGCGTCAAAAGTTCTAGTATAAGTGTTCTTTCTCAAGATATTTTACTCTTCATCAATTAAACATTTGGGGCAGTTTACAGCCATTTCAGTTAGGATGTTTGTAATAAAGGCTAAGCTGGCTCGGTAGGCTATGCAGGCTAGGTAGGCTAGATAGGCTAGGTAGACTAGATAGGCTAAGCAGGCTCGGTAGGCTATGCAGGCTAGGTAGGCTAGATAGGCTAGGTAGACTAGATAGGCTAAGCAGGCTCGGTAGGCTATGCAGGCTAGGTAGGCTAGGTAGGCTAAGCTGGCTAGGCAGGCTATGCAGGCTAGGTAGACTAGATAGGCTAAGCTGGCTAGGCAGGCTATGCAGGCTAGGTAGACTAGATAGGCTAAGCTGGCTAGGCAGGCTATGCAGGCTAGGTAGACTAGATAGGCTAGGTAGACTAGATAGGCTAAGCAGGCTCGGTAGGCTATGCAGGCTAGGTAGGCTAGATAGGCTAGGTAGACTAGATAGGCTAAGCAGGCTCGGTAGGCTATGCAGGCTAGGCAGGCTATGCAGGCTAGGTAGGCTATGCAGGCTCGGTAGGCTATGCAGGCTAGGTAGGCTATGCAGGCTAGGTAGACTATGCAGGCTAGGCAGGCTATGCAGGCTAGGTCGGCTAGATGGGATAAGCAGGCTAGGTAGAAAATGCAGCCTAGGCAGGCTAGGTAGAGTAGGCAGACTAGGTAGACTAGGTAGGCTATACAGGCTAAGGTGGCTAGGTTGGCTAGGCAGGGTAGGTAGGCTAGATCGGCTAAGCATGCTAGGTAGACTAGGCAGTCTAGGCAGGAAAGGCAGACTAGACAGGCAAGGCAGGATAGGTAGGCTAGGCAGGGTAGGCTAGGCTAGGTAGGCAGTCTGTGTTTACAGTATGTGAGTTAATGTGTGTGTGTGTGTGTGTGTGCGCGTGTGTGTGTGTGTGTGTGTGCGTGCATGTGTGTGCGTGTGTGTGTGTGTGTGTGTGTGTGTGTGTGTGTGTGTGTGTGTGTGTGTGTGTGTGTGTGTGTGTGTGTACAGTTTGTGTGCACGCACACAAATGGGCGGCACCGTATTCATCAATATATGTTAAAATATCACCAACATATGTTGAACAAGGGAGTCATTGGAATGGAGTCAATGGAATGGAGTCAATGGAATGGAGTCATTGGAATGGAGTCAATGGAATGGAGTCATTGGAATGGAGTCAATGGAATGGAGTCAATGGAATGGAGTCATTGGAATGGAGTCAATGGAATGGAGTCATTGGAATGGAGTCAATGGAATGGAGTCAATGGAATGGAGTCATTGGAATGGAGTCAATGGAATGGAGTCAATGGAATGGAGTAAATGGAATGGAGTCATTGGCATGGAGTCATTGGAATGGAGTCAATGGAATGGAGTCAATGGAATGGAGTCAATGGAATGGAGACATTTAAATGGAGTCAATGGAATGGAGTCAATGGAATGGAGTCATTGGAATGGTGTCAATGGAATGGAGTCAATGGAATGGAGTTATTGGAATGAAGTCAATGGAATGGAGTCAATGGAATGGAATCAAACACATCAAACACCTGGTTTCTAAGCTGTTGATACCATTCCATTCACTCCTGCCATTATTATGAGCCATCCTCCCCTCAGCAGCCTCCACTGGTAGCCTTGGAAATAAGGTTTATAAAATGAATAACTTGCTAACATCATCACTGAGACTCATTTAGATAAATAATTTGATGATACAGGAGTAGCAACACAGACATATAACATCAACAGATGAGACAGGAATGCCTATGGTGGAGGTGTTGCTGTATATATTCAGAGCCATACTCATTTAAAGTTTAGAGAGGATCTCATGTAAAATGCTGTTGAAGTGTTGTGGTTGCAGGTTCACCTAAAGCCTCTTCTTTTGGGGTGCTGCTATAAGTGCTGACAGTCAGTATTTGGATAATATGTGTAAAATGTTTGATAGTGTGCGTGATGTTGACAGAGAAGTCTATTTTCTGGGTGAACTGTTTCTATTCAAGCTGTCCGCTTATTAAGAGGAAGTTGCTTATTGTAACCAGTGCCTGTAATCTGGTTCAGATTATTAATCAATTTACCAGGGTGTTTACAAACAGTACAGGAACTAGATCATCCATGTGTGTTGGATGAAATATGGATCACATGTTTACCAATGCTGTAGATCTATGCTCCATACCCATTGGATGTACTGACCCTAATATTGTGACCATGTCTAGAACTGCCAAAGTTCCAAAGGCTGGGACTGAAATAGTGTTATAATGTATCATATCAACAGTTTTGTACTCTGATGTCGAAGATATAAAACATATGTGTTGGTCTGATGTGTGTAATGAGGAGCATCTGGACATGATGCATTTATGAAATCGTTTTTTTCCCAGTTATTTATAAGCATGCACCTATTAAGAAACTGACTATTAGAACTGTTAAGGCTCCGTGGATTGTTGAGGAATTGAAAAACTGTATGGTTTGAGAGGGGGATGAGACACAATTAGTGGTGAATATGTCTGATTGACTGACTTACTGTAAATTTTGAAATGACATTATTAAACTGAACAAAAATAAGAAATTGTAATCTGAAAATAACATAAGTGACAAGGTATGGTGAAAAATACTTTTAATTCATTTTGGGCAGTTATTCATCTCCATATTTTATTGAATCAGATGTCTTCTTTAACACAAAACCTTTTGATGTTGCCAATTAATTGATTGACCATTTCATTAGCAAAGTAGGTCAATTTAGGTATGCAATGCAAAAACAAACTGTGAGCCATCACGTTCATGCATAACATACCTATTAATAAGGGGAAATAATTGTATTCCAGAATGTTGTTAGCTTGGGTGAGGTGGAAAAATTAGTTAATTAATAATGAGAAACCACCTGGTATTGAAACTTAGATTGGAAGCCACTGAGGTAGCAGACGTTATTGCCACTCCTATTTGTCATATCTTTAATCTGTGTGGAGAAAAATGATGTCCTCAGACCTGGAAGGAAGCCAAAGTCAATCCTCTACCCGATAATGGTAAAGCACCATTTAGTGGTTCTAACAGCCGACCAATAGGCTTATGCCGACTCTTAGCAAACTTTTGGGAAAAATTGCGTTTACAATGCTATTTCTCAGTAAACGAATTAACAACAGACTTTCAGCATGTTTATGGAGAAGGGCACTCGACATGTACTGCTGTGACAGAAATGACTGATGATTCGTTGAAGTAAATCAATAATAAGAAGATTGTAGGAGCTGTACTGTTAGATTTCAGAGCAGCCTTTGATATTATTGACCATAACCTGTTGTTCAAAAACGTATGTCTTATGGCTTTTCAACCTCTACCATTTGTGGATTCAGAGCTACCTATCTAATAGAACACAGGATTTTAGTTAATGGATGATTCTCTAATGTTTAACATATAACGTGTGGTGTACCGCATGATAGCTCTCTAGGCCCTTTACTATTTTTTATTTTCACTAATGACCTGCCACAGGCATTAAAACCTATTCAGGCTAGGGTCTTTTTTTCAGAATTTCCGCCTGACTGACGTGCCCAAAGTAAACTGCCTGTTTCTCAGGTCCAGAAGCCAGGATATGCATATAATTGGTATCATTGGAAAGAAGTTTGTAGAAATGTTAAAATAACGTATGAAACTATAACACAATTGATATGGTAGCCGAATATCCAAAGAAAAAACAACCAGAAATGTTTCTATTGAACATACTTCTTTCCATATGAAATATTATACTGTAGTTTAATTACATTTTAGGGAACCTGAGGATTAAATAGAAACATAGTTTGACTTGTTTGAACAAAGTTCAGCGGTATCTTTTTGGATTCCTTTGTCTGCATGTTGAACGAGTGGATTACTGAAATCGATGTCGCCAACTTAAGAAGGCCAGTTTTATTGCCTCTTTAACCAGAACATCAGTTTTCAGCTGTGCTAACATAATTGCAAAATATTTTTCTAATGATCAATTAGCCTTTTAAAATGATAAACTTGGATTAGCTAACACAACGTACCATTGGAACACACGAGTGATGGTTTCTGATAATGGGCCTCTGTACGCCTATGTAGATATTCCATTAAAAATCAGCCCGTTTATAGCTACAATAGTAATTTACAACATTAACAATGTCTACACTGTATTTCTGATTGGTCTGATATTATTTAAATTAACAGACCACAAATGTGTTTTTTTTTCAATAACACAAACATTTCTAAGTGACCCAAAACGTTAGTGAGTACATATCTATCTATTTATTTATGTTTACATGTATTTCTTTTCTGGACTCCGACATCGCTCCTTCTGATATTTTCATAATTGATTTTTTTTCACTTTTTTGAATGAAGTGTACTGTGTTGAGCTCTGCTAGGTATTACTGATTGAGCTAGAAACACAATCATTTCACTGCACATTTGTGTACGCGACCAATCATCTTTGATTCGATTTTAATTATTGTAACTTAACATTCATGTACATGTTTCTTACAGCCTTTCACCTTTAAAGTTTGACCTATGATTAGGCAATAAGGCACGAAGGACCTGTGTGGTTTCTCCAGGGAGTGCCTAAGAACAGCTAGGTTCTATAATGGTGAGAGGCAATCAATAAATATATAAATACATTTAATAAATGATAAATTATCTAATAAATAAATAATAATTTAATAAATAAATAATGATTTAATAAATTATAAATGATTTAATAAATCATTTAAATTTGGCAACAAGAACCTCAGCAAATAAGGATTTGAAAAATAATGTGTAGACAGGTAAAAAAAAAAACAGCTGATTGTCAAGTCAATAATATAGTTATGGAGGATAGCCAACTTCTCCTTTACTAGCTAGCCAACTAGCCAACGTTACTTCTCCTTTACTAGCTAGCCAACTAGCCAACTAACACACAATCTCTTCAAATAGCTGAAAACTATGTTCATTTTCATTTGGTTTACCTTAGTATCTATATTGCCATTCATTTAGATATATCCATTTTAATGACCCTGATACATTAATTCACCTGGTATAGAGAAGCTGTCATGGCATAGTGGAGATTCCGCAAGGTCGGAAAATCACACAGTGAGGCTTATATTAACCCCACGCTGTGCCAAACTAAATGCCAGGCTTATATTAACCCCCCGCTGTGCCAAACTAAATGCCAGGCCTAAATTAACCCCCCGCTGTACCAAACTAAATGCCAGGCTTATATTAACCCCCCGCTGTACCAAACTAAATGCCAGGCTTATATTAACCCCCCGCTGTACCAAACTAAATGCCAGGCCTAAATTAACCCCACACTGTGCCAAACTAAATGCCAGGCCTAAATTAACCCCCCGCTGTACCAAACTAAATGCCAGGCTTATATTAACCCCACTCTGTACCAAACTAAATGCCAGGCTTATATTAACCCCACTCTGTACCAAACTAAATGCCAGGCTTATATTAACCCTTCGCAGTACCAAACTAAATGCCAGGCATGTAGCATGGGGAAATATGTTATTTTCTTCCCCAGGGGAAATTATAAATTGACTGGTTGGGCTGTGGGACAGTGGATGCGCCGGTTGTGGTGCTATAACTCTTTGCTATCAACCAATCAGCATCCAGAATCTAAACAACCTGTTTTATAAAATGCATTGCATGCTTGTGATTCTGCCCAGTGAGCAAATATTGTATTTTAGCTTCTGTTGTGTTTGTTTACTGGGGCTGCCCAAACTCCACTCCACAGCTTGACAGGGAACTTTGGGGGGGGAGAAAGCAAATTAATCAACATGAAAATAATGCCAATAAAATGTTTGCTCATTAATTTCAGCCTTCTTCCCCTAGAGAGGAGTTCCGTTGTTTGTTTGTTTTACCCACAGTGTGTGTGTGTGTGTGTGTGTTTTGTTTTTCCTGCAGCCAATGATCAATCAGGTCTCTGCTGCTGAGGATGCTCGCAGAAACAAAGGGAGAGAGAGCACAGTTTCACACCACACACACACACACACACACACACACACACACACATGCACACAGCTCAGTCCAGTCCAGGCCAGCCGACAAAACAACCAGCCAAACAATTCCCAGCCAACAGCAAGGCCAGTCATAAACAAAACTGTCATCATCATTTTACAACCGTTTCTCACATTGTTGTTGTACCTGCTGAAAAAGCGCCAAGAAAGAACCATCTTGGAGCCAGAAATTCCCAGTGATTCAGCAACGACTGTATGAAAATAACACTCAGTGGAAATAGTAACCAAATAATAACCACATATTTACCAAATATTAACCAAATATTAACTAAACAATAACCAAATATTAACCAAATATTAACCAAATATTAACCAAATATTACCTAAATAATAACCATTATTAACCAAATATTAACTACATAATAACCAAATATTAACCAAATATGAACCAAATGTTAACCAAATAATATCCAAATATTAACCAAATAATAACCAAATATTAGCCAAATAATACCCAAATAGTGCCAGTGCCACATGAACTGTCTATGGATGAGCGGACTGCGTCACAGTGGTTGTATTAACATTATTCCCGAGAATGACATTTCATTCAATTGACTTCTCATCTCACAACACAAATGTATACACCTAGAAGGACAGTTATTCAATCTTATGACTAGCCATTCATCTTGCCATGCACTGCTACTTAATATAACGTAGCTACTGGTCTCTCCTCTCTGTCTCCTCAAGTCTCTCCTCTCTGTCTCCTCAGGTCTCTCCTCTCTGTCTCCTCAGGTCTATCCTCTCTGTCTCCTCAGGTCTCTCCTCTCTGTGTCCTCAGGTCTGTCCTCTCTGTCTCCTCAAGTCTGTCCTCTCTGTCTCCTCAAGTCTCTACTCTCTGTGTCCCCAGGTCTCTCCTCTCTGTCTCCTCTCTGTCTCCTCAAGTCTCTCCTCTCTGTCTCCTCAGGTCCTTACTCTCTGTCTCCTCAGGTCTGTCCTCTCTCTCCTCTCTGTCTCCTCAGGTCTGTCCACTCTGTCTCCTCTCTGTCTCCTCAGGTCTCTCCTGTCTGTCTCCTCTCTGTCTCCTCAAGTCTCTACTCTGTGTCCTCTCTGTCTCCCCAGGTCTCTCCTCTCTGTCTCCTCAGGTCACTCCTCTCTGTCTCCTCAGGTCTCTCCTCTCTGTCTCCTCAGGTCTCTCCTCTCTGTCTCCTCAGGTCTCTCCTCGCTGTCTCCTCAGGTCTATCCTCTCTGTGTCCTCAGGTCTGTCCTCTCTGTCTCCTCAAGTCTCTACTCTCTGTGTCCTCAGGTCTGTCCTCTCTGTCTCCTCTCTGTCTCCTCAGGTCTCTCCTCTCTGTCTCCTCAGGTCTCTCCTCTCTGTCTCCTCAGGTTTCTCCTCTCTGTCTCCTCAGGTCTCTCCTCTCTGTCTCCTCAAGTCTCTACTCTCCTGTCTTCTTTCTTTCACCTCTTCTTTCCCCCCAGAAGTGTAAGACTCCACCTTCCAGAAGCTACGCTACTGACTAGCTGATTGTTTTATTTTCACATGAAATTTAGAATTTAGACTTTCTTGATGTATACATTTAATGAATTTCAATTTACAGCTTACATAAGGAGAATGTTAGGAGTGATATTTCATTCATATTGCAAAGAGATAGGTAGGTATATACTCTTTGATACTGTGGGAATCAATGTTCTAGAGGATGATGTCCTCTGCTCTGCCACGTAACCTAGCTACATTGAAACAGCTTCTTTCAGACTCTTTCTGAAGTACGGATGAATCATATATGAGTCCAAAAATGCACCATATACCCTATATAGTACACTGCTGTTGACTACAACCAATAGGGCTCTGGTCAACAGTAGTGCACTGCTAAAAGGGAATATGGTGCCATCTGGAACACATGGAATGTATACGTCCATCACTGAAGGGTCTTGCCTGGGCTACAATCCAAATGGCAACCTATTCCCTGTTTATTCCACAGGTGGGTCTAACCGTGGATGCTGATTGGTTAAAACCGCATTCCAGCTAGAATCTATTCCACAAGTTACCACCGGCTAAATCTATGACGTTAAAATGCCTATTTATTTATTATTTTCCATCTGACTGCGCAATTCAATGTCTTATCAGCCCAGCAGGGCAATTTACAGTGCCTTGCGAAAGTATTCGGCCCCTTTGAACTTTGCAACTTTTTGCCACATTTCAGGCTTCAAACATAAAGATATAAAACTGTATTTTTTTGTGAAGAATCAACAACAAGTGGGACACAATCATGAAGTGGAACGACATTTATTGGATATTTCAAACTTTTTTAACAAATCAAAAACTGAAAAATTGGGCGTGCAAAATTATTCAGCCCCTTTACTTTCAGTGCAGCAAACTCTCTCCAGAAGTTCAGTGAGGATCTCTGAATGATCCAATGTTGACCTCAATGACTAATGATGATAAATACAATCCACCTGTGTGTAATCAAATCTCCGTATAAATGCACCTGCACTGTGATAGTCTCAGAGGTCCGTTAAAAGCGCAGAGAGCATCATGAAGAACAAGGAACACACCAGGCAGGTCCGAGATACTGTTGTGAAGAAGTTTAAAGCCGGATTTGGATACAAAAAGATTTCCCAAGCTTTAAACATCCCAAGGAGCACTGTGCAAGCGATAATATTGAAATGGAAGGAGTATCAGACCACTGCAAATCTACCAAGACCTGGCCGTCCCTCTAAACTTTCAGCTCATACAAGGAGAAGACTGATCAGAGATGCAGTCAAGAGGCTCATGATCACTCTGGATGAACTGCAGAGATCTACAGCTGAGGTGGGAGACTCTGTCCATAGGACAACAATCAGTCATATATTGCACAAATCTGGCCTTTATGGAAGAGTGGCAAGAAGAAAGCCATTTCTTAAAGATATCCATAAAAAGTGTTGTTTAAAGTTTGCCACAAGCCACCTGGGAGACACACCAAACATGTGGAAGAAGGTGCTCTGGTCAGATGAAACCAAAATTGAACTTTTTGGCAACAATGCAAAACGTTATGTTTGGCGTAAAAGCAACACACCATCCCCACTGTCAAACATGGTGGTAGCAGCATCATGGTTTGGGCCTGCTTTTCTTCAGCAGGGACAGGGAAGATGGTTAAAATTGATGGGAAGATGGATGGAGCCAAATACAGGACCATTCAGGAAGAAAACCTGATGGAGTCTGCAAAAGACCTGAGACTGGGACGGAGATTTGTCTTCCAACAAGACAATGATCCAAAACATAAAGCAAAATCTACAATGGAATGGTTCAAAAATAAACATATCCAGGTTTTAGAATGGCCAAGTCAAAGTCTGAAAACTGCTGTTCACAAATGCTCTCCATCCAACCTCACTGAGCCCGAGCTGTTTTGCAAGGAGGAATGGGAAAAAATGTCAGTCTCTCGATGTGCAAAACTGATAGAGACATACCCCAAGCGACTTACAGCTGTAATCACAGCAAAAGGTGGCGCTACAAAATATTAACTTAAGGGGGCTGAATAATTTTGCACGCCCAATTTTTCAGTTTTTGTTTTGTTAAAAAAGTTTGAAATATCCAATAAATGTCGTTCCACTTCATGATTGTGTCCCACTTGTTGTTGATTCTTCACAAAAAAATACAGTCTTATATCTTTATGTTTGAAGCCTGAAATGTGGCAAAAGGTCGCAAAGTTCAAGGGGGCCGAATACTTTCGCAAGGCACTGTATATATGAGATCTACACTATAAAAAACATCTACACATTATCTCATTATCTCATATCTCACATTTCTCCATATGGAATTATTAGTACAAAAATGTATTTTTCTCGACATAGGTACAGTGTGAATGTCACGACTTCTACCGAAGTCGATGCATCTCCTCGTTCGGGCAGTGCTTGGCGGTCGACGTCACCGGTCTTCTAGCCATCATTGATCCATTTTTCCTTTTTCCATTGGTTTTGTCTTGTCTTCCCACACACCTGGTTTCAATCCCATTCATTACCTGTTATGTATTTAACCCTGTGTTTGCCCTCATGTCTTTGTCAGAGATGGTTAGTTATTGTTTTGGTGTTGTTTGTATTGGTGTTGTCGGGTCCTCGTACCCACGGTGTTTTGTGTCATTAAACTACTCCATTTTACCAAGATAAATGATCCTGCGCCTGACTTCCTTGCCACCAATACACACGCCTCTGATAGTTGAATATACATACAGACAGACATACATATACACAGACATACAGACAGGCAGATGGACGGACGGACGGACAGACAGACAGACAGACAGACACTCCTCTTCCTCTTCTCAGAACCTCCTCTTCCTCATGGGAACAGACCAGTCAAACCTCAATTCCAAATCGAATAGCTAATTTTTCCATGGTATGGCCAACTTAAAGCAATTCCAAATCTAACAGCTAATTTATCCGTTATATGGCCATCTTAAAGCAATTCCAAATCTAACAGCTAATTTATCCTTGGTATGGCCATCTTAAAGCAATTCCATATTTTAGCTCGTTAGAAACCCAGCCCCGGGGCCAATAGACCTGAGAGGGTTTTAATGATGTCATAACAGTACATGAGTCATAACATCATTTGATGTCAGTTCAAGTAAAGCGTTATGATATTTTTTTAGGTCAAGATATTGGTGAGATCCGTTCAAGCAAACCATCTGTAGATCTGGACGGCTACGCCAACAACCTTGCCCGAGGGGAGAGAAATCTGAGAGTCGGTTAGACAGGCATTTAAATCACTGGAGACGTTAGAACAACGTTCAACTCTTGCTCTCTCTCTTGTAAGTTTACTTTTTTATTTCGCGCTCTGTCACAGCCAAATTCCCAAGTACACTCAGCTTTGCTAGGCCTATATTATGGTCATTTCATATCTGATAGTGTAATTGGGAGAGATGGACACAGAGGAATGTTAGACAGAGAGGGATGTCAGATAGAGGGATGTTAGAGGGATGTTAGACAGGGGAATGTTACTGCCACTGTTACTGACACTGTTACTGCCACTGTTACTGCCACTATTACTGACACTGTTACTGACATTATTACTGACACTGTTACTGCCACTGCCACTGTTACTGTTACTGTTACTGTTACTGTTACTGTTACTGTTACTGTTACTGCCACTGTTACTGTTACTGCCACTGTTACTGTTACTGCCACTGTTACTGTTACTGTTACTGTTACTGTTACTGCCACTGTTACTGTTATTGTTACTACTACTGTTACTGACACTGTTACTGTTACTGTTACTGTTACTGTTACTGCCACTGTTACTGACACTGTTACTGCCACTGTTACTGTTACTGTTACTGTTACTACTACTGATACTGACACTGTTACTGTTGCTGTTAATGTTACTGTTACTGCCACTGTTACTGTTACTGTTACTGTTACTGTCACTGTTACTGTTACTGTTACTGCTACTGCCACTGTTACTGTTACTGCCACTGTTACTGTTACTGCCACTGTTACTGTCACTGTTACTGCTACTGTTACTGTTACTGTTACTTTTACTGTTACTGCCACTGTTACTGTTACTGCCACTGCCACTGTTACTGACACTGTTACTGCCACTGTTACTGTTACCGCCACTGTTACTGTTACTGCCACTGTTACTGTTACTGCCACTGCTACTGCCACTGCTACTGTTACTGCCACTGTTACTGTTACTGCCACTGTTACTGCCACTGCCACTGTTACTGCCACTGTTACTGCCACTGTTACTGCCACTGTTACTGTTACTGACACTGTTACTGCCACTGTTACTGACACTATTACTGACACTGTTACTGACACTATTACTGCCACTGTTACTGCCACTGTTACTGTTACTGTTACTGTTACTGCCACTGTTACTGACACTGTTACTGCCACTGTTACTGCCACTGTTACTGTTACTGTTACTGCCACTGTTACTGTTACTGCCACTGTTACTGTTATTGTTACTACTACTGTTACTGACACTGTTACTGTTACTGTTACTGTTACTGCCACTGTTACTGTTACTGTTACTGTTACTGTTACTGCCACTGTTACTGTTATTGTTACTACTACTGTTACTGCCACTGTTACTGTTGCTGTTAATGTTACTGTTACTGCCACTGTTACTGTTACTGTTACAGTTACTGTTACTGTTACTGTTACTGCTACTGCCACTGTTACTGTTACTGCCACTGTTACTGTTACTGCCACTGTTACTGTCACTGTTACTGCTACTGTTACTGTTACTGTTACTTTTACTGTTACTGCCACTGTTACTGTTACTGCCAATGCCACTGCCACTGTTACTGACACTGTTACTGCCACTGTTACTGTTACCGCCACTGTTACTGTTACTGCCACTGTTACTGTTACTGTTACTGCCACTGCTACTGCCACTGCTACTGTTACTGCCACTGTTACTGTTACTGCCACTGTTACTGTTACTGCCACTGTTACTGCCACTGCCACTGTTACTGCCACTGTTACTGCCACTGTTACTGCCACTGTTACTGTTACTGTTACTGACACTATTACTGACACTGTTACTGACACTGTTACAGACACTGTAACTGTTACTATTACTGTTACTGTTAAGGTTACTACTACTGTTACTGTTACTGTTACTGTTACTGTTACTGTTACTGCCACTGCTACTGTTACTGTTACGGTTGTTGACACTGTTACTGACACTATTACTTACACTGTTACTGTTACTGTTACTGCCACTGTTACTGTTAATGTTACTGCCACTGTTACTGTTACTGCCACTGTTACTGTTACTGCCACTGTTACTGTTACTGTTACTGTTACTGTTACTGTTACTGTTACTGCCACTGTTACTGCCACAGTTACTGTTACTGCCACTGTTACTGCCCCTGTTACTTTTACAGTTACTGTTACTGCTACTGCCACTGTTACTGTTACTGTTAATGTTACTGTTACTGTTACTGTTACTGCCACTGTTACTGTTACTGCTACTGTTACTGCCACTGTTACTGTTACTACTACTGTTACTGCCACTGTTACTGCCACTGTTACTGTTACTGCCACTGTTACTGCCCCTGTTACTTTTACAGTTACTGTTACTGCTACTGCCACTGTTACTGTTACTGTTAATGTTACTGTTACTGTTACTGTTACTGCCACTGTTACTGTTACTGCTACTGTTACTGCCACTGTTACTGTTACTGTTACTGTTACTGCCACTGTTACTGCCACAGTTACTGTTACTGCCACTGTTACTGCCCCTGTTACTTTTACAGTTACTGTTACTGCTACTGCCACTGTTACTGTTACTGTTAATGTTACTGCTACTGCCACTGTTACTGTTACTGTTTTTGTTACTGACACTGTTACTGCCACTGTTACTGTTACTGCCACTGTTACTGCCCCTGTTACTGTTACTGCCACTGTTACTGTCACTGTTACTGTCACTGTTACTGCCACTGTTACTTCCACTGTTACTGTTACTGTTACTGCCACTGCCACTGCCGCTGGTACTGTTACTGCCACTGTTACTGCCACTGTTACTGACACTGTTACTGCCACTGTTACTGTTACTGCCACTGTTACTGCCACTGTTACTGTTACTGTCACTGTTACTGTTACTGCTACTGTTACTGTTACTGTTACTTTTACTGTTACTGCCACTGTTACTGTTACTACCACTGCCACTGTTACTGTTACTGCCACTGCCACTGTTACTGACACTGTTACTGCCACTGTTACTGTTACTGCCACTGTTACTGCCACTGTTACTGTTACTGTTACTGCTACTGTTACTTTTACTGTTACTGCCACTGTTACTGTTACTGTTACTGCCACTGTTACTGTCACTGTTACTGTTACTGCTACTGTTACTGCTACTGCCACTGTTACTGTCACTGTTACTGTTACTGCTACTGTTACTGTTACTGTTACTGCCACTGTTACTGTTACTGTTACTGTTACTGCCACTGCCACTGTTACTGTTACTGCCACTGCTACTGTTACTGTCACTGTTACTGTTACTGCCACTGTTACTGCCTCTGTTACTGTTACTGCCACTGCCACTGTTACTGCCACTGTTACTGTTACTGCCACTATTACTGTTACTTCCACTGCCACTGTTACTGCCACTGTTACTGTTACTGCCACTGCCACTGCCACTGTTACTGTTACTTTTACTGTTACTGCCACTGCCACTGTTACTGCCACTGTTACTGCCACTGCCACTGCCAATGTTACCGCCACTGTTACTGTTATTGACACTGTTACTACCACTGTTACTGCCACTGTTACTGCCACTGTTACTGCCACTGTTACTGCCACTGTTACTGCCACTGTTACTGCCACTATTACTGACACTGTTACAGTCTGCAAGATTAGAGAGATCTGCCGTAGTGTATTTTGGATGGAAAGACACATTGGGATGCTAGAAAGTTACTAATTATTTTCGAGCCCAACCTATCAGATCACATGAAGCCACAGTTACCGCGCATGGCTAGAGAGAGAGAGAGAGAGAGAGAGAGAGAGAGAGAGAGAGAGAGAGAGAGAGAGAGAGAGAGAGAGAGAGAGAGAGAGAGAGAGAGAGAGAGAGAGAGAGAGAGAGAGAGAGAGAGAGAGAGAGAGAGAGAGAGAGAGAGAGAGAGAGAGAGAGAGAGAGAGAGAGAGAGAGAGAGAGAGAGAGAGAGAGAGAGAGAGAGAGAGAGAGAGAACACTCACAGAGAATAATTTTCCAGCTCCCTGACAGAAAACAGGCAATTTGGAGGTCAGGCCAGTTTAAAGTGTTAATTAGGGCAATATTTCAAGTCCCTGTGTTTCTCTGCCAGATAAATCAATGGGTTCTAGAGGACTAGAAAACAAAACAAATAAAACCAGAGAGGGCCAGAGGCTGATCAATCCCTTGGTCTTAATTATTATCTCTGTCTTCTGTTTTGAGAAAGAGAGTGAGACGGAGACTGAGAGGGAGAGAGAGAGATAGAGACTACTTTGTCAATGGTAGGTTATCGCGGGACTCTTTGGGGAGAGCCACAGCACAGTAGACTATATGATCACAGACATTGACCCCTTCTCTGTCAGCTCATTCACCGTCAAACCACTAACTCCTCTGTCTGATCACAGCCAAATTACATTGTTCCTCAACAGAACAGACATGGAAACAACCACACATTCACAACCCAGTAAGCTGTACATCAGAAATTCATACAGATGGGCCCAAAACAGCACAGAAGAAAACCAGAAAGCAACCAGTAACCAAAATATCCAAACACTCTTAGATAACTTTCTGGATACCACATTCACTCACAGTAAAGAAGGCATCAATCTGCAGAACAAAACATCAACTATATATTCAGGCAAACGTTCACTCACAGTAAAGAAGGCATCAATCTGGCAGTAAAAAACATCAACTATATATTCAGACAAATGTTCACTCACAGTAAAGAAGGCATCAATCTGGCAGTACAAAACATCAACTATATATTCAGACAAACGTTCACTCACAGTAAAGAAGGCATCAATCTGGCAGTACAAAACATCAACTATATATTCAGACTAACGGCAAAAGAAGCACAACTGAAATTGATAAAAACAACAAACAAAAAGACCACAGATGACAACTGGTTTGATGCAGCTTGTAAAATTATAAGGAAAAAACTTAGAACACTGTCCAACCAAAGTACAGAGACCCAAATAATGGTGAATTATGCCTTCATTACTGTGAGACTTTACAACTCTATAAATGTACATTGTGAACCAAAAAAAAAACAGTACAACATCAAGCAGCTGACACCAATCCATAAACACAAACAACTTCTGGAAAAAAAAATGTAAAAAAGAAAAAATCTTAACAATAAGAATTAGCGATACAAAATGGTGAAATACGGATAAACCATTTTTAAAACACTCTACAACTCCGTTCAAATGAACACAAACGCAGAACAACGCTAAATTCATGAGAAGTTGAATGGATTAGAAAAATCTATAAAGCACATTCAAAATACTGCCTCATTGCCTGCATCCGTAATGGGTCAGCGGTCAAACGACCTCCTCTCATCACTGTAAAACGCTCCCTGAAACACTTCAGCGAGCAGGCCTTTCTAATCGACCTGGCCGGGGTATCCTGGAAGGATATTGACCTCATCCCGTCAGTAGAGGATGCCTGGATATTTTTTAAAAATGCCTTCCTAACCATCTTAAATAAACATGCCCCATTCAAGAAATTTAGAACCAGGAACAGATATAGCCCTTGGTTCTCCCCAGACCTGACTGCCCTTAATCAACACAAAAACGTCCTATGGCGTTCTGCATTAGCATCGAACAGCCCCCGTGATATGCAGCTGTTCAGGGAAGCTAGAAACCATTATACACAGGCAGTTAGAAAAGCCAAGGCTAGCTTTTTCAAGCAGAAATTTGCTTCTTGCAACACTAACTCAAAAAAGTTCTGGGACACTGTAAAGTCCATGGAGAATAAGAACACCTCCTCCCAGCTGCCCACTGCACTGAAGATAGGAAACACTGTCACCACTGATAAATCCACCATAATTGAAAATTTCAATAAGCATTTTTCTACTGCTGGCCATGCTTTCCACCTGGCTACTCCTACCCCTGTCAACAGCACTGCACCCCCAACAGCAACTCGCCCAAGCCTTCCCCATTTCTCCTTCTCCCAAATCCATTCAGCTGATGTTCTGAAAGAGCTGCAAAATCTGGACCCCTACAAATCAGCCGGGCTAGACAATCTGGACCCTTTCTTTCTAAAATTATCTGCCGAAATTGTTGCCACCCCTATTACTAGCCTGTTCAACCTCTCTTTCGTGTCGTCTGAGATTCCCAAAGATTGGAAAGCAGCTGCGGTCATCCCCCTCTTCAAAGGGGGGGACACTCTTGACCCAAACTGCTACAGACCTATATCTATCCTACCATGCCTTTCTAAGGTCTTCGAAAGCCAAGTCAACAAACAGATTACCGACCATTTTGAATCTCACCATACCTTCTCTGCTATGCAATCTGGTTTCAGAGCTGGTCATGGGTGCACCTCAGCCACGCTCAAGGTCCTAAACGATATCTTAACCGCCATCGATAAGAAACATTACTGTGCAGCCGTATTCATTGATCTGGCCAAGGCTTTCGACTCTGTCAATCACCACATCCTCATCGGCAGACTCAACAGCCTTGGTTTCTCAAATGATTGCCTCACCTGGTTCACCAACTACTTCTCTGATAGAGTTCAGTGTGTCAAATCTGAGGGTCTGTTGTCCGGACCTCTGGCAGTCTCTATGGGGGTGCCACAGGGTTCAATTCTTGGACCGACTCTCTTCTCTGTATACATCAATGAGGTCGCTCTTGCTGCTGGTGAGTCTCTGATCCACCTCTACGCAGACGACACCATTCTGTATACTTCCGGCCCTTCTTTGGACACTGTGTTAACAACCCTCCAGGCAAGCTTCAATGCCATACAACTCTCCTTCCGTGGCCTCCAACTGCTCTTAAATACAAGTAAAACTAAATGCATGCTCTTCAACCGATCACTACCTGCACCTACCCGCCTGTCCAACATCACTACTCTGGACGGCTCTGACTTAGAATACGTGGACAACTACAAATACTTAGGTGTCTGGTTAGACTGTAAACTCTCCTTCCAGACCCATATCAAACATCTCCAATCCAAAGTTAAATCTAGAATTGGCTTCCTATTTCGCAACAAAGCATCCTTCACTCATGCTGCCAAACATACCCTTGTAAAACTGACCATCCTACCAATCCTCGACTTTGGCGATGTAATTTACAAAATAGCCTCCAATACCCTACTCAACAAACTGGATGCAGTCTATCACAGTGCAATCCGTTTTGTCACCAAAGCCCCATACACTACCCACCATTGCGACCTGTACGCTCTCGTTGGCTGGCCCTCGCTTCATACTCGTCGCCAAACCCACTGGCTCCATGTCATCTACAAGACCCTGCTAGGTAAAGTCCCCCCTTATCTCAGCTCGCTGGTCACCATAGCATCTCCCACCTGTAGCACACGCTCCAGCAGGTATATCTCTCTAGTCACCCCCAAAACCAATTCTTTCTTTGGCCGCCTCTCTTTCCAGTTCTCTGCTGCCAATGACTGGAACGAACTACAAAAATCTCTGAAACTGGAAACACTTATCTCCCTCACTAGCTTTAAGCACCAACTGTCAGAGCAGCTCACAGATTACTGCACCTGTACATAGCCCACATATAATTTAGCCCTATCAACTACCTCTTTCCCAACTGTATTTAATTTATTTATTTATTTTGCTCCTTTGCACCCCATTATTTTTATTTCTACTTTGCACATTCTTCCATTGCAAAACTACCATTCCAGTGTTTTAATTGCTATATTGTATTTACCTTGCCACCAAGGCCTTTTTTTGCCTTTACCTCCCTTCTCACCTCATTTGCTCACATTGTATATAGACTTGTTTATACTTTATTATTGACTGTATGTTTGTTTTACTCCATGTGTAACTCTGTGTTGTTGTATCTGTCGAACTGCTTTGCTTTATCTTGGCCAGGTCGCAATTGTAAATGAGAACTTGTTCTCAACTTGCCTACCTGGTTAAATAAAGGTAAAATAAATAAATAAATAAAAAATACATCGGACTCCCTACCTTACTGACCAGGAGCTCTATAAGAAACGTCAAGCCCTCAAATGTAAAAAAGCATGCAGACCTGGTGGCATCCTAAATTAAATGCTCAAACTCACTAGTGCAAAATTTCAATTGGCTTTAATTTGATCCTGAGTGTACGTTATTTCCCTGACATCTGGAATCACAAACTCATAACCCCAATCTTTAAGAACGGAGACAAATTTGACCCTAACAATTACAGAGGTATTTGTGTGAACAGTAACCTGGTTTCTGTCATATTATACATGGAGGAGTTATAAACTTACTTAATAACCACAATGTCTTGAGTAAAAGCCAAATTGACTGAAACGCTGATCATATTTACACCCTACACACCCTGATAGATAAACATGTCTACCACCATAAGACCAAAATGTACGCTGGCTTTAAAGCATTTGATTCTATTTGGCATACAGGAAAAAATATTGAAAGTGGTGTAGGGGTTAAACATATGACATAATTAAACTTGTTACAGCTTGGGTTCTTTGTTTCTCAATTTCCGTCTGACTGACGTGCCTGAAGTAAACTGCCTGTTGCTCAGGCCATAAAGCCAGGATGTGCATATAATGGTACCATTGGAAGGAAAACACTTTGAAGTTTGTGGAAACAGCACATGGTCTACAGCAGAGCCTGGAGGAGCTAGAGCAGTACTGCCAGACCTGGGCCCTGGCAGTAAACCCCCACAGCACATGGTCTACAGCAGAGCCTGGAGGAGCTAGAGCAGTACTGCCAGACCTGGGCCCTGGCAGTAAACCCCCACAGCACATGGCCTACAGCAGAGCCTGGAGGAGCTAGAGCAGTACTGCCAGACCTGGGCCCTGGCAGTAAACCCCCACAGCACATGGCCTACAGCAGAGCCTGGAGGAGCTAGAGCAGTACTGCCAGACCTGGGCCCTGGCAGTAAACCCCCACAGCACATGGCCTACAGCAGAGCCTGGAGGAGCTAGAGCAGTACTGCCAGACCTGGGCCCTGGCAGTAAACCCCCACAGCACATGGCCTACAGCAGAGCCTGGAGGAGCTAGAGCAGTACTGCCAGACCTGGGCCCTGGCAGTAAACCCCCACAGCACATGGCCTACAGCAGAGCCTGGAGGAGCTAGAGCAGTACTGCCAGACCTGGGCCCTGGCAGTAAACCCCCACAGCACATGGCCTACAGCAGAGCCTGGAGGAGCTAGAGCAGTACTGCCAGACCTGGGCCCTGGCAGTAAACCCCCACAGCACATGGCCTACAGCAGAGCCTGGAGGAGCTAGAGCAGTACTGCCAGACCTGGGCCCTGGCAGTAAACCCCCACAGCACATGGCCTACAGCAGAGCCTGGAGGAGCTAGAGCAGTACTGCCAGACCTGGGCCCTGGCAGTAAACCCCCACAGCACATGGCCTACAGCAGAGCCTGGAGGAGCTAGAGCAGTACTGCCAGACCTGGGCCCTGGCAGTAAACCCCCACAGCACATGGCCTACAGCAGAGCCTGGAGGAGCTAGAGCAGTACTGCCAGACCTGGGCCCTGGCAGTAAACCCCAAAAATACTAAAATAATATTTTCCAGAGAGGATCCAGATCTCAGGGAAATAGACCAAAGTTCTAAATTTGTATAAAATATATAGAGTACTGCACACACTACAACTACTACTTAGGTTTAATAATAAGCTCAACTGGACAGCTTTATGATGCAGTGAATGAACGGGCTAGGCATCCCGCTAGCGGGACAACTTCCGATGAAACTGGAGGGCGTGCAATTCAAATAAACAATCATAAAAAATTATGGAACCTCATGGAACCTCCACCTACAGTCACATACCTCTTTACCTCCACCTACAGTCACATACCTCTTTACCTCCACCTACAGTCCCATACCTCTTTACCTCCACCTACAGTCCCATACCTCCACCTACAGTCACATACCTCTTACCTCCACCTACAGTAACATACCTCTTACCTCCACCTACAGTAACATACCTCTTTCACTCCACCTACAGTAACATACCTCTTTCACTCCACCTACAGTCACATACCTCTTTACCTCCACCTACAGTCACATACCTCCACCTACAGTCACATACCTCTTACCTCCACCTACAGTAACATACCTCTTTACCTCCACCTACAGTCCAATACCTCTTTACCTCCACCTACAGTCACATACCTCTTTACCTCCACCTACAGTCCAATACCTCTTTACTTCCACCTACAGTCCCATACCTCCACCTACAGTCCCTTTACCTCCACCAACTGTCACATACCTCTTTACCTCCACCTACAGTCCCATACCTCCACCTACAGTCAGATACCTCTTTACCTCCACCTACAGCCACATACCTCTTTACCTCCACCTACAGCCACATACCTCTTTACCTCCACCTACAGTCACATACCTCTTTACCTCCACCTACAGTCCCATACCTCTTTACCTCCACCTACAGTCACATACCTCTTTACCTCCACCTACAGTCACATACCTCTTTACCTCCACCTACAGTCCAATACCTCTTTACCTCCACCTACAGTCACATACCTCTTTACCTCCACCTACAGTCCAATACCTCTTTACCTACACCTACAGTCCCATACCTCCACCTACAGTCCCTTTACCTCCACCTACAGTCCCATACCTCTCTACCTCCACCTACAGTCCCATACATCCACCTACAGTCACATACCTCTTTACCTCCACCTACAGTCCCATACCTCTATACCTCTACCTACATTCCCATACCTCTTTCACTCCACCTACAGTCCCATACCTCTTTCACTCCACCTACAGTCACATACCTCTTTCACTCCACCTACAGTCACATACCTCTTTACCTCCACCTACATTCCCATACCTCTTTCACTCCATGGGGAGTTGAGTGTAGCAGGGTGTTGCGTTTCCTCCACCAAGAGGCATGTGTAACAGGTACCAATTATATGCATATCCTGGCTTTATGGCCTGAGTAACAGGCAGTTTACTTTGGGCACATCATTGAGGTCGGAAATTAAGAATAAAGGGGTCTAGCCCTAATAAAACAATTTCATATTCCTATTAAAATTTGACTAAAACTAATTGAATGTGTCATTGAACCAATTGCACTTCATGGCAGCGAGGTATGGGGTCCACTTGCAAAACAAGATTTCACCAAACGGGACAAACAGCCAATTGCAACCCTGAAGAGTTCTGTAAGATTATCCTACATGTCCAGAGGAAAACTACAAACAATGCATGCTGGGCAGAATTAGGCCAATCCACTAATGATAAACTCAAAAGAGCAATTAAGTGCTAGAAACATCTAAAATACACTGCCCCTGTCTCATATCATTACCAAGCCCTGGAATACCAAGAGCTGAGCATAGAAAATAGTCCCCTCATCCAGCTGGTCCTGTGGCTAAGTTCACAAACCTGTTCTACTAACACACTGAACCCTCAGGACCAGAACATCCTATCAATAAGAATAAAACAAGTTACAACACATTCAAAACAAAACTACATTGCTTATTGGGAAGCACAAGCACAAAGCAAAATGCGGTGCTAGCTATTAGACCGTGGTTACTGATCAAAACCTTGTAAAAACCCTGACAAAGTACAGGCTCAGTGAGCACAGCCTTGCCATTGAGAAGGGTAGACACAGGAACACCTGTCTCCCTGTAGAGGAAAGGCTGTGCAACCACTGCACAACAGCAGAACATGAGACAGAGCTACACACCTGAACAAATTTTAAAAATATAAAAAAATTAGACTGTCATTTCCCAAAGACCTCTCTCATGAGAGGAGGCTCCCATCCTGTTGGGGGAGGACGCAGAGAGCTGTGGGTTGGCAGCCACCACATTGCTACCTGTCATAATATGAGGGACAATGTCTGACAGACCAACCAACCTGCACATGTCATCTATGCTTATTGTTATTGTTGAATGTATGGTTATTTTGACCCTTGGTTTTTGTTGTTACTGTTGTCCCGTTGACAATTTTGACTCTTATTATTTTAATATTGTAAACATCCAAAGTAAGCTTTGGCAATATGGGCATTGTTACGTCATGCCAATAAAGCAAAGTGAATTGAACTGAGAGACAGAAAGAGAGAAAGAAATGCTGCTGTGGAAATAAAGTCTGATTATTTCCAGTGTCTTTGGACAAAAGCTCCATCAAATCATCTTTTTTCCCCTCGTCTCCCCTCGTCTCCCCTCGTGCTTCGTGGGTCATTATTACAACCACTCATGATGAATGAATGACTCATAAAAGGAAGACGCGAATATAGACACTAGTATCTATAATATAAAAATGATGATCATCTGAGATGAATGTTTCCTGTCAAGTCTAGTTCATTATAGAAAACACTTTTGGTATTTTTCACTGTGACAAGAGTGCAAAAGAAAAGCCACTGTAAACTGTAAAAGAGTACTGCTAGTCAAATCAACGTTTATTTATGATACCACTTGTAAGCTACACAATAAAATTAAATGGCTACTCACAATAAAGATCTCCTTGCAAACAGTGCAATGATTTTAAACTTGTTGTCAAGCCCTGATCTGTTTCATGTGTCTTGGTGATTGTCTCCACCCACCTCCAGGTGTTTCCTGTTTTCCCCATTAGACCCCAATGTATTTATCCCTGTTTTTCCTGTCTCTCTGTGCCAGTTTCAATTGTTTTCCCCATTAGTCCCCAGTGTATTTATCCCTGTGTTTCCTGTCTCTCTGTGCCAGTTCCTCTTGTTTTCCCCATTAGTCCCCAGTGTATTTATCCCTGTGTTTCCTGTCTCTCTGTGCCAGTTCTTCTTGTTTTCCCCATTAGACCCCGATGTATTTATCCCTGTGTTTCCTGTCTCTCTGTGCCAGTTCCTCTTGTTTTCCCCATTAGTCCCCAGTGTATTTATCCCTGTGTTTCCTGTCTCTCTGTGCCAGTTTTTCTTGTTTTCCCCATTAGTCCCCGGTGTATTTATCCCTGTGTTTCCTGTCTCTCTGTGCCAGTTTTTCTTGTTTTCCCCATTAGTCCCCAGTGTATTTATCCCTGTGTTTCCTGTCTCTCTGTGCCAGTTTTTCTTGTTTTCCCCATTAGTCCCCGGTGTATTTATCCCTATGTTTCCTGTCTCTCTGTGCCAGTTCTTCTTGTTTTCCCCATTAGTCCCCGGTGTATTTATCCCTATGTTTCCTTTCTCTCTGTTGTTTTCCCCAAGAGGAACTGCCTATCCCCTTGTACTGTTTGGACTCAGTACTGATCACTGAACCCTTGCCTGTTCTGACCTCGAGCCTGACTATCCCCAGTTACTGTTTGGACTCTGACCTGGTTTATGAACTCTCGCCTGTCCCTGACCTGCCTTTTGCCTACCCATTTTGGTGTAATAAGTATCGGAGCTCAAGCATCTGCCTCCTGTGTCTGCATTTGGGTCTCACCTTGTGCCCTTGTAGTTGTTATATTGGGAGATTTGACTGATCAACAAGTCAGGTTGTTGAGATCTTTGATTGATCAAGTCATGTTGTTATATTGAGATCTAGGGAGGGAGGGAGGGAGGCGAGGCTGAGAGCCCAAGCTGTCTGATCTGACTCCTCAAACCAGCTAGGCCACTGCATACCTCACTAAGTAGTCACTTACATAGCAGAGAGAAATAGAGAACAGAGGCAGGGAATACCCCTCTAAAATTAACAACATTTTCTTTCTATACAGTACATATCATGTAAATATTTCACTCAATTTAATTTCTATTTGTATGTATTTATATGTATTTGTATTTACATTAGGCTACAAATAGTTATATCAAGTAGTCATAGGTCTATTAGACTAACACCTACTGATAATTATATCAAGTAGTCATAGGTCTATTAGACTAACGCCTACTGATAATTATATCAAGTAGTCATAGGTCTATTAGACTAACACCTACTGATAATTATATCAAGTAGTCATAGGTCTATTAGACTAACACCTACTGATAATTATATCAAGTAGTCATAGGTCTATTAGACTAACGCCTACTGATAATTATATCAAGTAGTCATAGGTCTATTAGACTAACACCTACTGATAATTATATCAAGTAGTCATAGGTCTATTAGACTAACACCTACTGATAATTATATCAAGTAGTCATAGGTCTATTAGACTAACACCTACTGATAATTATATCAAGTAGTCATAGGTCTATTAGACTAACGCCTACTGATAATTATATCAAGTAGTCATAGGTCTATTAGACTAACACCTACTGATAATTATATCAAGTAGTCATAGGTCTATTAGACTAACACCTACTGATAATTATATCAAGTAGTCATAGGTCTATTAGACTAACACCTACTGATAATTATATCAAGTAGTCATAGGTCTATTAGACTAACACCTACTGATAATTATATCAAGTAGTCATAGGTCTATTAGACTAACGCCTACTGATAATTATATCAAGTAGTCATAGGTCTATTAGACTAACACCTACTGATAAGTATACCATAAGTATATTAGGCTATAACCTACTAATAGCTATACCACGTGGTCACAGGTCTATTTAAAAAAAAAATATTTTTCCACCTTTATTTAACCAGGTAGGCTAGTTGAGGAAAAGTTGTCATTTACAACTGCGACCTGGCAAAGATAAACCAAAGCAGTGTGACACAAACAACAACACAGAGTTAAACAATGACTGAACAAGCATACAGTCAATAATACAATAGAAAAAATAAAGTATTTATACAGTGTGTGCAAATGGCGTGAGGAGGTAAGGCAATGAATAGGCCATAGTAGCGAAGTAATTACAATATAACAAATTAACAGTGGAGTGATAGATGAGCAGATGATAATGTGCAAGTACAAGTATTGGTGTGCAAAAGAGCAGAAAAGTAAATAAAAACAATATGGGGATGAGGTAGGTAGATTGGATGGGCTATTTACAGATGGGCTATTTACAGCTGCAGCAATCGGTTAGCTGCTCAGATAGCTGATGTTTAAAGTTAGTGAGGGAAATTTAAGTCTCCAGCTTCAGCGATTTTTGCAATTATTTCCAGTCATTGCCAGCAGAGAACTGTAAGGAAAGGCGGCCAAAGAGGTGTTGGCTTTGGGGATGACCAGTGAAATATACCTGTAGCGTATGCTACGGGTGGGTGTTATCGTGACCAGTGAGCTGAGATAAGGTGGAGCTTTACCTAGCATAGACTTATAGATGACCTGGAGACAGTGGGTCTGGCAACAAATATGTACCAAGAGCCAGCCGACTAGAGCATACAGGTCGCAGAGTTGGGTGGTATATGGGGCTTTGGTGACAAAATGGATGGCACTGTGACAGACCGCATCCAGTTTGCTGAGTAGAGTTTTGAAGAATATTTTGTAAATGACATCGCCGAAGTCGAGGATGGGTAGGATCGGTAGGATAGTCAGTTTTCCGTGTGTATGTTTGGTGGCGTGAGTGAAGGAGGCTGTGTTGCGAAATAGGAATCCGATTCTAGATTTTATTTTGGATTGGAGATGTTTAATATGAGTCTGGAAGGAGAGTTTACAGTCTAGCCAGACACCTAGGTATTTGTAGTTGTCCACATATTCTAAGTCAGAACTGTCCAGATTAGTGATGCTAGTAGGGCGGCCGGGTTGAAAAGCATGCATTTAGTTTTACTAGCGTTTAAGAGCAGTTGGAGGCCACGGAAGGAGTGTTGTATGGCATTGATGCTCGTTTGGAGGTTTGTTTAACACAGTGCCCAAAGAATGTCCAGATGTATACCGAATGGTGTCGTCTGTGTAGAGGTGAATCAGGGAATCACTTGCAGCAAGAGCGACATCGTTGATATATACAGTGAAAAGAGCCAACCCGAGAATTGAACCCTGTGGTACCCCCACAGAGACTGACCCCTGTTTATCGTAAGGAGCCAAGGAGGAAACCAGAACCAGAGCCGGTGTTGGAGGTGAGCGAAGCAGAGACTGTGAAGGAGTTAATGGGGAAATTGGAGGAGAGAGTTATGAGGGAGTTGCTGTGTTGGTTCATTAGGCACGGAATTCGCCCAACGGAGCGTGTCAGGGATTTGATGACACCTGGGTCAGCGCTCCATACTCGTCCTGAGGTGCGTGTTAGTCGGCTGGTGAAGATTGTGCCAGCCTCACGCACCAGGCCTCCTGTGCACCTCCCTAGCCTTGCACGTCCTGTGCCAGCCCTGCTCTCAAGATCTCCAGTAGGCCTTCACGGTCCGGTCCATCCTGTGCCACCTCCACACACCAGCCCTCCGGTGGCAGCTCCCCGCACCAGGCTTCCTGTGCGTGTTCTCGGCCCAGTACCTCCAGTGCCAGCACCACGCACCAGGCCTTCAGTGCGTTTCGCCTGTCCAGCGCTGTCAGAGCCTTCCTCCTCTACAGCGCTGCCAGAGTCTCCCGCCTCTCTAGCGCTGTCAGAGCCTTCCTCATCTACAGCGCTGTCGGAGTCTCCCGCCTGTCCAGCGCTGCCGGAGCCTTCCTCCTCTACAGCGCTGCCGGAGTCTCACGCCTGTTCTGCGCTGCCGGAGTCTCCCACTTGTTTAGCGCTGCCAGAGCTGCCAGTCTGCATGGAGCAGCCAGAGCTGCCAGTCTGCATGGAGCAGCCAGAGATGCCAGTCTGCATGAAGCAGCCAGAGCTGCCAGTCTGCATGGAGCAGCCAGAGCTGCCAGTCTGCATGGAGCAGCCAGAGCTGCCAGTCTGCATGGAGCAGTCAGAGCTGCTAGTCTGCATGGAGCAGCCAGAGCTGCCAGTCTGCATGGAGCAGCCAGAGCTGCCAGTCTGCATGGAGCAGCCAGAGCTGCCTGTCTGCATGGAGCAGCCAGAGCTGCCAGTCTGCATGGAGCAGTCAGAGCTGCTAGTCTGCATGGAGCAGCCAGAGCTACCAGTCTGCATGGAGCAGCCAGAGCTGCCAGTCTGCATGGAGCAGCCAGAGCTGCCAGTCTACATGGAGCAGCCAGAGCTGCCAGTCTGCATGGAGCAGCCAGAGCTGCCAGTCTGCATGGAGCAGCCAGAGCTGCCAGTCTGCATGGAGCAGTCAGAGCTGCTAGTCTGCATGGAGCAGTCAGAGCTGCCAGTCTGCATGGAGCAGCCAGAGCCGCCAGTCAGCATGGAGCAGCCACAGCAGCCAGAGCCGCCAGTCAGCCAGGATCCGCCAGAGCCGTCATTCAGCCAGGATCCGCGAGTCAGCAAGGATCTTCCAGATCCGCAAGTGAGCCAGGATCGGCCATTCAGCCAGGATCGGCCATTCAGCCAGGATCTGCCGGAACCGCCAGTCAGCCAGGATCTGCCAGAACCACCAGCCAGCCATGATCTGCCAGAGCCAACTACCCCCTGAGCTTCCTCTCAGTACTGAGCTTCCTCTCAGTCCCGAGTTACCCCTCAGTCCCGAGCTACCCCTCAGTCCCGAGCTCCCCCAGTCCCGAGCTGCCCCTCAGTCCCGAGCTACCCCTCAGTCCCGAGCTACCCCTCAGTCCCGAGCTGCCCCTCAGTCCCGAGCTGCCCCTCAGTCCACTGGGGCCCTTGGTGAGGGTTACTAGGCCAAGGTAGGCGGCGAGGGTCGCCAATCAAAGGATGCGATGCATGCGGACTAAGACTTTGTTGGAGTCGGGTCCATGTCCCGCGCCGGAGCTGCCACCGTGGACAGACGCCCACCCGGACCCTCCCCTATGGGTTTTGATGTGCGGCCGGGAGTCCGCACCTTGGGGGAGAGGGTTCTGTCACGGCCTGGTCTTAGTATTTTGTGTTTTCTTTATTATTTTGGTCAGGCCAGGGTGTGACATGGGTTTATTTATGTGGTGTGTTTTGTCTTGGGGTTTTCGTAGGTATTGGGATTGTGGTTTAGTGGGGTTCTCTAGCAAAGTCTATGGCTGTCTGGAGTGGTTCTCAATCAGAGGCAGGTGTTTATCGTTGTCTCTGATTGGGAACCATATTTAGGCAGCCATATTCTTTGAGTGTTTCGTGGGTGATTGTTCCTGTCTCTGTGTTAGTTTGCACCAGATAAGGCTATTTAGGTTTTTCCACGGTTCTTGTTTTTGTATACTGTTCGTGTTTTCATCTTTATTAAATATGTATAAAAATAACCACGCTGCATTTTGGTCCTCCTTTCCTTCGACGGAAGAAAGCCTTAACAGCTGAATAGTCCCACAAAAAATTATCATGTGCCAAAACTCAACCGAGCCATTAGACAGGGTATAATGTTATGCTTTGATTAAGACAAAATACAAGAAAGACTAATAGTTAGTTAACACCATCTGCTCTGATTCATTCACCAAACTGGAATCCAAGAAGACCTAAATGAATATTCCCATGAAACTGACGGAGATCAATCAAATGATTTGCACGGTGATGCAGTTTGGACGTGAATAAAGTGAAGAAACTAATTCACGATTGACAGCGATGATGATCGCTTTGGAAATTAGATAGCCTATGCAGTTAGGGGCGGCAGGTAGCCTAGTGGTTAGAGGCAGGCACCCTAGTGGTTAGAGGCAGGCACCCTAGTGGTTAGAGGCAGGCACCCTAGTGGTTAGAGGCAGGCACCCTAGGTGGTTAGAGGCAGGTAGTCTAGTGGTTAGAGGTAGGTAGTCTAGTGGTTAGAGGCAGGTAGCATAGTGGTTAGAGGCAGGTAGCCTAGTGGTTAGAGGCAGGTAGCCTAGTGGTTAGAGGCAGGTAGCCTAGTGGTTAGAGGCAGGTAGCCTAGTGGTTAGAGGCAGGTAGCCTAGTGGTTAGAGGCAGGTAGCCTAGTGGTTAGAGGCAGGTAGACAAGTGGTTAGAGGCAGGTAGACAAGTGGTTATAGGCAGGTAGTGTTGGACTAGTAACCAAAAGGTAGCTGGATCAAAATCCCAGAGCTGACAGGGTAAAAACTTGTTGTTCTGTCCCTGAACAAGGCAGTTAAACCCACTGTTCCCCGGTAGGCTGTCATTGTAAATAAGAATGAGATTTTTACTGAGTGTCCTAGTTAAAATGAAAAAAGATGCCTAACTTGGTGTTTGAGGGTATTAAAACTAGAAAATGTTATTTGACAATATGTACGGGCATAGGCAGACGTTCCAATTGGAGGATGCATTTTATGCATATTCTATAACGATAAGCTATTCGATTGGCTACATTTGTCAGTACAAATTTTGGAAATTATGACGCCATTTACTTTATTTATAGTGCGCTCTAAACACTTAAAAAACAGAACACTACAGCAGTGACAATAAGTCCAACCTGGTAGAGTAGAGTTGTAGAGTAATAAGTCCACCCTGGTAGAGTTGTAGGGTGCTAAGTCCACCCTGGTAGAGTAGAGTTGTAGGGTATTAAGTCCACCCTGGTAGAGTAGAGTTGTAGGGTATTAAATCCACCCTGGTAGAGTAGAGTTGTATGGTATTAAGTCCACCCTGGTAGAGTAGAGTTGTAGGGTATTAAGTCCACCCTGGTAGAGAGTAGAGTTGTAGGGTATTAAGTCCACCCTGGTAGAGTAGAGTTGAAGGGTATTAAGTCCACCCTGGTAGAGTAGAGTTGTAGGGTATTAAGTCCACCCTGGTAGAGTAGAGTGGTATGGTATTAAGTCCACCCTGGTAGAGTAGAGTTGTAGGGTATTAAGTCCACCCTGGTAGAGTAGAGTTGTAGGGTATTAAGTCCACCCTGGTAGAGTAGAGTTGTAGGGTATTAAGTCCACCCTGGTAGAGTAGAGTTGTAGGGTATTAAGTCCACCCTGGTAGAGTAGAGTTGAAGGGTATTAAGTCCACCCTGGTAGAGTAGAGTTGTAGGGTATTAAATCCACCCTGGTAGAGTAGAGTTGTATGGTATTAAGTCCACCCTGGTAGAGTAGAGTTGTAGGGTATTACGTCCACCCTGGTAGAGTAGAGTTGTAGGGTATTAAGTCCACCCTGGTAGAGTAGAGTTGAAGGGTATTAAGTCCACCCTGGTAGAGTAGAGTTGTAGGGTATTAAATCCACCCTGGTAGAGTAGAGTTGTAGGGTATTAAGTCCACCCTGCTAGAGTAGAGTTGTAGGGTATTAAGTCCACCCTGGTAGAGTAGAGTTGTAGGGTAATAAGTCCACCCTGGTAGAGTAGAGTTGTAGGGTAATAAGTCCACTGTATCTCTAGCACCTCCGCCTTTCCATTCTCTCTCTCTCTCTTTCGCTCTCAATCTGCCCTCCCTCTGTTCAGAGTTCAGGTGGGACTCAGTGAGTACAGTAAAAGGGATTTGTTAAACCTTTAAAAGCTTTAAAAGGTTTTTGAATGGGATTTCAGACCATTATTTCAGAACATTGGCAGTCACTTCTCAACATGCATAATCATCTGTCATGTAATTGTGTGATTCAAACAGTTTGTGGATTTGAGAGTGAGGATAGAGAGAGAGAGAGAAGGAGAGAGAGAGAGTAGGAGAGAGAGAGAATGATAGAGAGAGAGAGAGAGAGAATGAGAGTGAGAGAGTGAGAGAGAGAGAGGAGATTCAGAGAGAGAGGAAAGAGAGAGAGAGACAGAGAGAGAGAGAGAGAGAGAGAGAGAGAGTAGAGAGCGAGAGAGAGAGAGGAGAGAGAGAGAAGGAGAGAGAGAGAGGGAGAGAGAGAGAGAGGGAGAGAGAGAGAGAGAGAGAGAGAGAGAGAGAGAGAGAGAGAGAAAGAGAGAAGGGGAGTGACACATAGAGATAGAGAGAATGTTGGACGAGATAGCAACAAGGAAGTCTGTCTGATAAACAGTATTAAAAGAAAACAAGAATATGACCACAGATGCCCGGTCCTCCCACCCCGCACTGACACACACACACACACACAATCCGCCGCCCCCACTCTTCTTGTGTTGTGTTGTGAACAATCATCAACAAGGAATCCAGCATTTAGTACCAGTCACAGGTTTATTTCCTGACAGGGAAACAGTATGGGTTGAAATGCAGCCTCCAAGGATCATTCTACTCTCGCTGGTTTGACGCTTGTTGACTAGGGTTACCATAGTTACCAAAAATAATAAATAAAAAAAGTTTATTTTTCAAGGGCTGCATCGCAGCGCTAGCTGTGCCACCAGAGACTCTGGGTTCGCGCCCAGGCTCTGTCGCAGCCGGCCGCAACCGGGAGGTCCGTGGGGCGACACACAATTGGCCTAGCGTCGTCCGGGTTAGGGAGGGTTTGGCCAGTAGGGATATCCTAGTCTCATCCCGCACCAGCGACCACTGTGGTGGGCCGGGCGCAGTGCGCGTTAACCAAGGTGGCCAGGTGCACAGTGTTTCCTCTGACACATTGGTGCGGCTGGCTTCCAGGTTGGAGGCGCGCTGTGTTAAGAAGCAGTGCGGCTTGGTTGGGTTGTGTTTCGGAGGGCGCATGGCTTCCGACCTTAGTCTCTCCCAAGCCCGTACGGGAGTTGTAGCAATGAGACAAGATAGTAATTACTAACAATTGGATACCACGAAGTTGGGGAGAAAAGGGGGTAAAAAAATTAACAAAAAATAAGAAGTTTATTTGTCACTTTCCCCAAATACAACAGGTGTAGACAATACAGTGACATGCTTACAATCCCTTAACTCCTTAAGGCTGAAATTCCGTTGACGGGAAGGGAACACCTGCCCTACAGCCAGTGAAAGTGCAGTGTGCCGAGTTCAAACAACAGAAATCTCATAAATAAAATTCCTCAAACATACAATTATTATACACCATTTTACAGATAAACTTGTTGTTAACTTCTTATGGAGTTATACAAGTACAAACCTTTATATAATCTAATATGATGTGTTTTTTTTTTTTTGGTTTGTGTTCTTGTTCTTTCCCGAGTTGATAATAATATCATTAATCAGACAATCAAACTAATATTTTAATTGGCGGTCAAAACATTTTCTATTTCTAGGTATAGATCATGGCTTCTCTCTCTCTCTCTCTCTCTCTCTCTCTCTCTCTCTCTCTCTCTCTCCTAGACCCAGGTTCTGAGATTCACAACTTTTGCACAGAAAAAAGCTCTTCAAAACATTCCATAGTTCTGTTCTGTGAAGGTACACAAAGTTGTACAAGATCTTCAGTTTCTTGGCAGTAGAATAGCCTTCATTTCTCAGAACAAGAACAGACTGACGAGTTGCAGAAGAAAGTTCTTTGTTTCTGGCCAAACCCCAAACAACGAATGGATAGAGTGGCAACGGGAATCATCAATAATATCTCTGTTACACACAGGTAGAAAAACACACACATATGCATTGTCCCTCGCCAATTATGCCAGATGTCATGTTATTTTTGTTATACGTGACACATTTCATCACGTCACTACTTCACAGGAGATTTGATTGTTATGTGTTTTTAGTTTTTTTATTATCAAAATGCGTTTTTGGGGGCATTGAAATAAAATATAAAACATGCAAAACCTTTGATGAGCTTCTTTTGTTGGCACTCCAATATGTCCCATAAACATCCCAATTAGTCCTTTTGTTCGATTAATTCCGTCCATATATATCCAAAATGTCCATTTATTTGGCGCGTTTGATCCAGAAAAAAACAGCTTACAAAAAACGCAACGTCACTACAAAATATTTCAAAAGTTGCCTATAAACTTTGCCAAAATATTTCAAACTACTTTTGTAATACAACTTTAGATATTTTTAAACGTTAATAATCGATCAAATTGTAGACGGGGCAATCTGTATTCAATACAGGAATGAAAACAAACCAGCGCTGCTTTTCACGTCGCAACTCACAAAAGTTTCTCAAGTTCCTAGGTGGACTACTTCTTCATTGCATAAAGGAATAACCTCAACCAAATTCCAAAGACTGGTCACATCCAGTGGAAGCGGTATGAACTGAAAATAGGTTCCTATGAAATATCCTTTGGCAAAGACAATTCAGGGAACAGAGAGGGGGGGAAATTCTGAACAGTTAGTCCTCGGGGTTTTGCCTGCTACATAAGTGCTGTTATACTTACAGACATGATTCAAACAGTTTTAGAAACTTCAGAGTGTTTTCTATCCAAATATATGAATATGCATATTATATGCATATCTTATATTCTTGGCATGAGTAGCAGGAAGTTGAAATTGGGCACGCTATTTATCCAAAAGTGAAAATTCTGCCCCCTATCCCCAAGAGGTTTTAAACCACTTGAGTATTGCTTTAGCAGTATGCTTAGGGTCATTGCCCTGTTGGAAGGTGAACCTCCGTCCCAGTCTCAAATCTATGGAAGACTGAAACATGTTTCCCTCAAGAATTTCCTTGTATTTAGCACCATCCATCATTCCTTCAATTCTGACCAGTTTCCCAGTCCCTACCAATGGAAAAACATCCACACAGCATGATGCTGCCACAGCCATGATTCACTGTGGGGATGGTATTCTCGGGGTGATGAGAGGTGTTGGGTTTGCGCCAGACATACTAGTTTCCTTGATGGCTAAAAAGCAACATTTTACTGTCATCTGACCCGAGTACCTTCTTTCATATGTGTGGGGAGTCCCCCACATGCCTTTTGGAAAACACCAAATGTGTTTGTTTATTTCTTTCTTTACCTGTTAAGTCTAGGCGCTATTTCATTATTGGAAATAATCTCCCTCTGTGGAGATTTGCAGTTCTTTAAGGGTTATCTTTGGTCTCTTTGTTGCCTCTCTGATCAAACCCCCCCTTACCTGGTCCGTGAGTTTTGGTGGGCGGCCCTTTTTTTGGTGGGCGGCAGGTTTGTTTTTGTGCCACATTTTTTTTTTAAATGGATTTAATGGTGCTCCGTGGGACGTTTCTGATATTTTGATAACTCAACCCTGATCTGTACTTCTCCACAACTGTGTCCCTGACATGTTTGGAGACCTCCTTGGTCTTCATGGTGCCACTTGCTTAGTGGTGTCTGAGGCCTTTCAGGTGTATTCAGTTACATTCGGAGGTTTACATACTCTTAGGTTGGAGTCATTAAAACTCATTTTTCAACCACTCCATACATTTCTTGTTAACAACTATAGTTTTGGCATGTTGGTTAGGACATCTACTTTGTGCATGCACAAGTAATTTTCCAACAATTGTTTACAGATTATTTCATTTATAATTCACTGCATCACAATTCCAGTGGGTCAGAAGTTTACATACACTAACCTGCAGGGTTGAAATATGCTTACCCTTTTTGTTTACTGCTGGTGTAGATGGTGCTATCAGATAATAGCTTCTTATGCTTTCGCCGAAAAGCATTTTTAAAATCTGACATGTTGGCTGGATTCACAATGAGTGTAGCTTTAATTGAGTATCTTACATGTGTGATTTAATGAAAGTCTGAATTTTATAGTATTTTATTTGAATCTGGCACTCTGCATTTTCCCTGGCAATTGGCCAGTTTGATACATTTGCGTTATTATTATTATAAAATATTTTTATCTGGATACTTTCAAATTTTAGCAAATACATTTATGGATTTTTTTTCTCATTTTGTCATAGTTGAAGTGTACCTATGATGAAAATTACAGGCCTCTCTCATCTTTTTTTAAGTGGGAGAACTTGCACAATTGGTGGCTGACTAAATACTTTTTTCCCCCCACTGTATAGATAGATTATATGATGCGCCCTATCCAACCTGACAGAGCTTGAGAGGATCTGCAGAGAAGAATAGGAGAAACTCCCCAAATACAGGTGTGGCAAGCTTGTAACGTCATACCCAAGAAGACTCAAGGCTGCATTCGCGGTCAAAGGTGCTTCAACAAAGTACTGAGTAAATTGTCTGAATACTTATGCAAATGTGATATTTCTGATTTTTGTTCTTAATACATTTGCACAAAAAAAAAAAAAAAAAAAAAAAAAAAAAAAAACGTGTTTTTGCTTTGTCTTTATGGGTTAATGATAGATGAGCGGGAAAAACACAATGTAATACATTTTAGAATGAGGCAACAAATGTAGAAAAAATGTTGTCTGAATACACCGTAGAACCCTTTTTGGTAAAGGATTCTTCAAAGGGTTGTCCCTTAGGGGTCTGCCGAATAACCCCTTTAGGCTACAGATAGCACATTTTACAATGCACCATCAGCCTCTTGTTTCTGACTCGATCATAAACCATTCTACACTCCAAGCTATTTTTTCCATGAAGTTTATAACAACAGAGGAAAATAAAAGGTTGCCCTTTTTTTGGGGTTGGGGGTGTGTTCTTGATCATCTTCATTTCTATATGTCACACATGTCAGTAAATATGGTTGATGGTGGTTCAACACATGCCTAGGGTATAGCTGACCACACCTGAGTCCAAACACTATTTGAAATCTTTAAAAAAAATACTACAGCTGTTTTTGATTGAGTCTGACTTTTGCAAAATAACCAATAGAATATTCCCTAAAGTGTAAACCCTGCCCATCTGGCACTCCAGGCTGGTTGAAGCACACTCAAAAGAAAACAGAGTGAGAGGGAGAGAGTATTTTATTTTATTTTACTGCTAATGGCTTAATAGTTGTATAGTTAAATGCAAATAATTTCCTTCTTTCTAACCTAGACCTAGAAAATTAGAACCAAGCCCCCTTCCTCGTCCACTGTAGGCCGATACCCACTAATTATCAAAATCCAGAAAAGAGCCATTACATTCTACAACCACCTAAAAGGAAACGATTCCCAAACCTTCCATAACAAAGCCATCACCTACAGAGAGATGAACCTGGAGAAGAGTCCCCTAAGCAAGCTGGTCCTGGGCAAGCTGGTCCTGGGGCTCTGTTCACAAACACAAACATACCCCACAGAGCCCCAGGATAGCAGCACAATTAGACCCAACCAATCATGAGAAAACAAAAAGATAATTACTTGACATATTGGAAAGAATTAACAAAAAAAACTGAGCAAACTAGAATGCTATTTGGCCCTAAACAGAGAGTACACCGCGGCAGAATACCTGACCACTGTGACAGACCCAAACTTAAGGAAAGCTTTGACTACAGACTCAGTGAGCATAGCCTTGCTATTGAGAAATGCTGCCGTAGGCAGACATGGCGCTCAAGAGAAGACAGGCTATGTGCTCACTGCCCACAAAATGAGGCGGAAACTGAGCTGCACTTCCTAACCTCCTGCCCAATGTATGACCATATTAGAGAGACATATTTCCCTCAGATTACACAGATTACACAGAATTCGAAAACAAATCCAATTTTGACAAACTCCCATATCTACTGGGTGAAATACCACAGTGTGCCATCACAGCAGCAAGATTTGTTACCTGTTGCCACGAGCAGAGGGCAACCAGTGAATAACAAACACCATTGTAAATACAACCCATATTTATGCTTATTTATTTTATCTTGTGTCATTTAACCATTTGTACATTGTTAAAACACTGTATATATATATATATATATATATATATATATATATATATATATACATATATATGTATATATATATGACATTTGTAATGTCTTTATTGTTTTGAAACTTCTGTATGTGTAATGTTTACTGTTAATTTGTATTATTTATTTCACGTTTGCATATTATCTACCTCACTTGCTTTGGCAATGTTAACACATGTTTCCCATGCCAATAAAGCCCCTTAAATTGAATTGACAGACAGACAGACAGACAGACAGACAGACAGACAGACAGACAGACAGACAGACAGACAGACAGACAGACAGACAGACAGACAGACAGACAGACAGATAGACAGAGAGACAGAGAGACAGAGACAGAGAGACACAGAGACAGAGAGACAGAGAGACAGAGAGACAGAGAGACAGAGACACAGAGACAGAGAGAGACATGACCTTCAGGCCCTATCCCACCCAGGCCCAATTGCTTCTGCCAATTGTAAGTCCGGCCCGAAATCAGAAATAACTTCCTTTGTTAGTAAATCCATTAGCTGCTCCTCTCTGTCTGTCACACACTCCCTGCACTCTGCTCATGGCGGCTCTGAGTCTGAGTTTCCATAGCAACTGCTCTGCTTGTGTTGCTCTGCTCAGTGACAAGACATGAGAGAGCAGTTGGCTGTTAACTACTTTTCGTCACTCAAATCTCCAACAAAACTCAAAGAATATTATTATTTTGTGTGAAATAATCTATCCTGTCTTGTATTTGACGAGGTTGAAGCACTTCTGACACCATGTTTTGACAAAGGTCAAAAGTAAATAAATACGATCTTAGTTAGATGTGATTTGTACTGAACAGATGAGTACGTGAAAATGGCTCAGCTTAATAATGTTAGTGAGACCCAAGCCCTACTCGTACCCTAGTTATTGATGAAAAAACAGGCCCTACCCGACCCTAAATCGATGAACTGTGTAATGTCGAAGCCCGTCGGGCTCTGGCAACAGAGCTATAGAGATAGATTGCCATCCGAAAAAATTAACACCCCTAGACTTTTTTCACATTTTCTTGTGTTACAGTTTGAATTTAAAATGGATAACATTTAGATTTTTCTGTCACTGGCCTCCCCACAATATTTCATAATGTCAAAGTAAAGTCATGTTTTTTGAAATGTTTACAAATTAATTCAAAATTAAAATCTGAAATTTCTTGAGTCAATATGGTATGGCAAGCCTAAATAAGTTCAGGAGTAAAAATTTGCTTAACAAGTGTACCGATTCCATGGGACATGGTTGATGATCTGATACGCAAAACAACGCCAGATTCAAAACGTGTTCTATTTAAATTATTATACACAATTATTGCAACCAATTGAATGATATATACATACACTACCGTTCAGAAGTTTGGCGTCACTTAAAAATGTATTTGAAAGAAAATCAGTTTAAAGGTAGGCCTTGAAATACATCTACAGGAACACCTCCATTTGACTCAAAATATGTCAATTAGCCTATCAGAAGCTGCTAAAGCCATGACATAATTTTCTGTAATTTTCCAAGCTGTTTAAAGGCACAGTCAACTTAGTGTTTGTAAACTTCTGACCCATTGGAATTGCTATACATTGAGTTATAAACGTGAAATAATCTGTCTGTCAACAAATGTTGGAAAAATTACTTGTGTCATGCACAAACTATAGTTTGTTAACAAGAAATTTGTGGAGTGGTGGTAAAATGAGTTTTAATGACTCCAACCTAAGTTTATGTAAACCTCTGACTTCAACTGTAGCCTATAGATATAGATACAGTGGGGAGAACAAGTATTTGATACACTGCTGAAGGTTTTCCAACTTATAAAGTATGTAGAGGCCTGTAATTGTTATCATAGGTACACTTAAAAAAAAAATAATAATCCAGAAAATCACATTGTATGATTTTTACGTAATTAATTTGCATTTTATTCCATGACATACGTATTTGATCACCTACCAACCAGTAAGAATTCCGGCTCTCACAGGCCTGTTAGTTTTTCTTTAAAGCCCTCCTGTTCTCCACTCATTACCTGTATTAACTGCACCTGTTTGAACTCGTTACCTGTATAAAAGACACCTGTCCATACACTCAATCAAACAGACTCTAACCTCTCCACAATGGCCAAGACCAGAGAGCTGTGTAGGGACATCAGGGATAAAATTGTAGACCTGCACAAGGCTGGGATGGGCTACAGGACAATAGGCAAGCAGCTTGGTGAGAAGGCAACAACTGTTGGCGCAATTATTAGAAAATGGAAGAAGTTCAAGATGACGGTCAATCACCCTCGGTCTGGGGCTCCATGCAAGATCTCACCTCGTGGGGCATCAATGATCATGAGAAAGGTGAGGGATCAGCCCAGAACTACACGGCAGGACCTGGTCAATGACCTGAAGAGAGCTGGGATCACAGTCTCAAAGAAAACCATTAGTAACACACTACGCCATCATGGATTAAATGTAGGGCACTATGTAGGGCACTATATAGGGAATAGGGTGGCATATTGGACATTGTGTCACCCACACGCACTGTGATGTTTCTGTGGTGGAACTATTGTAGTCCGGAGCGATGAACATATTTGTTTTCTACTCGTGATTATTAAATGAATAATTGACCCACGTAAGCTCAATTACTTGTGAGAGAAATCCTAGATAGAAATCCTGTCAAGCAGAGAGAGGTCAAATCAAGAACGAATTGTAGGGAATTATAGTTTTCGATAGGCAAATATTCAACCTGCACAGATAATTTGGTAATTAACTACAATGACCAGAATCCATTTCTTCTATTCTTCCCAGCATCCGCACACAGACCTCATGAGAAAGGAATGTACACAACACAGTGACCAGAAGGATAGAGACAGTTCGGGAGGTATAGCTATACTAACCGATTGATTGTTGTAGCAGTCTTGAAATAATGCCTCATGTCTTAGCAGTCTTGAAAGTATGCCTTATGTCTTAACAGTCTTGAAAGTATGCATTATCTCTTAGCAGTCTTGAAAGTAGGCCTCATGTCTTAGCAGTCTTGAAAGTAGGCCTTATGTCTTAGCAGTCTTGAAAGTATGTCTCATGTCTTGGCAGTCTTGAAAGTATGCCGTTTGCACTATCTTTAGAACGACTAAAATAGTGATTTAGTCAGACAACTCTGCAGCAATGGACAGCTGTGGCAACCCAATGATCATGGGCTGCTCTTTAACTATCCAAAAGGAGCATGGCTCGTTGGGGAGCACAGAGATAACATTAGATGTTTGCCTTTCTGTCTGGCTGCTACTGCCTGAACAGACATGAGATGTTATCTTCAAATAAAATCAAATAAAAAAAGAAGTAATGTTTACAACTGAAAGATTTAAATAAAGTAAAGTGAATGAAATATTGTTAATAAGTGATAAGCAGTAATGGACCGTCACAACCATCGTTTGGTTCTTAGTAGCCCTTTTATTGCAGTCAAATGGGTGGAATGTTATTAATATTTGTCCTAATTAATAATTATTATTATTTCAAAAAACCTGCTAAAAATCTGGTATTTCTATGTCAAACGGTTTTGTTAAGTAAAGTAAAGTATAATATATTTAAAGTAAAATATATTTGTTTAAGACGTACCTGCTTTTTAAAAGTGTTTTTATTCTATGTTGTTAGGGACAACGAAATGTTTTACATTTTCAAGTAAAAATCTGAAGTATTTTCAAGTTCACATTTCAAGATATTTCACAATTAGTTTAATGAATAATTTTTTTTGGGGCGATGCAAAACCCATCCGACCTCATAAAGCACTAATCACTCAGCACTAACCAATTGTTGAGCTTTGTTAAGGCATAAATGCAAACCAGATAGAATCTGAATTGAATAGCTGTTGTATATAATATTTATATTCTATCTAAAATGTTGAACTCACATTGTACGATGATCCATAGATTGCATCACAAATGTCACCCTATACCCTCCTTAGTGCACTACTATACTACTCCTATAAGAGTAGTGCACTACGTAGGGAATAGGGTGCCATTTGGGAGACAGCACTAGTTTAGTAGGAGCGGATTTGGATCACTCAGGAGAAGAAATAAAACAATTTCACTCACATACAAAGGTTTGGAATAAGCCTATACATCATCAACCAACACTCACATTCTCCTAAACCACCTGGCCAACTTTATGTGCATACATGTACGTGACCTATGACCTGACCTTTGACATTAAGGTCGTAAATCAAAACCTCACATTTCTGAGTGAACGAAATGCATTCCTTCTAATTACTGATGTTCTTGCCAAATTCCACCCTATTCCTTATGTCGTGCTGTTGACCCGGACCGTAATGACTAATTATCTCCCAGAGGACTTCAAACTTGTTGATATTAAAAGGTGCATAGGCCGTTGTCTACACTTTGTGTGTGTGTGTGTGTGTGTGTGTGCGTGTCCGCGTGTGTGTTCATAGCGTGTGAAAACCACTGCGTGGAATGCAGAGGGCTTAACTCTAAAAGGAGATGGCGTTGCCATAGCAACACACAGTGGGGGGGGGGGGGGGGGGTGGCGTTTAGGCCTAGGTGGTAGTGGATGGGAGTGGAATAACGTTTGAATCTTATTGGATAATGTGATAATTATTCCGATTGCTTCGCAGGTCATGCCTGGCACTCACTGTTTAGTGATTGAATTCCAACCACATAGCCTCAGCCTAAATATTCATCCATTAATATTAGATTTTATTTATTTATTTGATAAGGATGATGCGCAAAGCTGCAACGTGCTGCAGGATTGCCACAGGATAAGTTGGCCCTTTGGGCAAATACAATTCAATGCAATACAATAGTGGCAGCCAGCCATACAAACAAAGGCACACTAGATAACACTAGGAATTGTTCCCTTACCATCTATTTCAAATCCAAACATGGCACTGACTGTATTCATGAATGCCATTTTCCTGCTGAGGGGTCGTCTTCTGCTTTCACAGTTAAGTGCCAAGCATAAGTGCTGTTAACTCTTAGCAGGCTACAGGAAATGGAGTATAGCTGCAGTACTGTATTACTATATCAAATCAAATCAAATTGTATTTGTCACACACACACATGGTTAGAAGATGTTAATGGTCACATGGTTAGCAGATGTTAATGCGAGTGTAGCGAAATGCTTGTGCTTCTAGTTCCGACAATGCAGTAATAACCAACAAGTAATCTAACCTAACAATTCCAAAACTACTGTCTTGTACACAGTGTAAGGGGATAAAGAATATGTACATAAGGATATATGAATGAGTGATGGTACAGAGCAGCATAGGCAAGATACAGTAGATGGTATCGAGTACAGTATATACATATGAGATGAGTATGTAAACAAAGTGGCATAGTTAAAGTGGCTAGTGATACATGTATTACATAAGGATAAGGATATTACCATTATACTATAATATTACCATTGTATTACCTCTTACCGGACATGGAGAATAACTGTATTACTGTATTACTATATTACCATTATACTATAATATTACCATTGTATTACCTCTTACCGGACATGGAGAATAACTGTATTACTGTATTACTATATTACCATTATACTATAATATTACCATTGTATTACCCCTTACCGGACATGGAGAATAACTGTATTACTGTATTACTATATTACCATTATACTGTAATATTACCATTGTATTACCCCTTACAGGACATGGAGAATAACTGTATTACTGTATTACTATATTACCATTGTACTATAATATTACTCTTGCGTGCTCCCGAGTGGCACAGCAAGAGTTGCTAGAGGCATCACTGCAGACCCCGGTTCGATTAGGGCTGGGGGTGGTGGTGGGGGTGGGGGAAGACTAGGGCTGGGGGTGGGGGTGGTCGTGGGGGAAGACTAGGGCTGGGGGTGGTGGTGGAGGAAGACTAGGGCTGGGGGTGGTGCTGGCGGAAGACTAGGCCTGGGGGTGGTGGTGGTGGTGGAGGAAGACTAGGGCTGGGGGTGGTCGTGGGGGTAGGGGAAGACTAGGGCTGGGGGTGGTCGTGGGGGTAGGGGAAGACTAGGCCTGGGGGTGGTGGTGGGGGTAGGGGAAGACTAGGGCGGGTGGTGGGGGTGGAGGAAGACTAGGGCTGGGGGTGGTGGCAGGGGTGGGGGAAGACTAGGGCTGGGGGTGGTGGTGGGGGTAGGGGAAGACTAGGGCGGGTGGTGGGGGTGGAGGAAGACTAGGGCTGGGGGTGGTGGTGGGGGTGGGGGAAGACTAGGGCTGGGGGTGGTCGTGGGGGTTGGGCGCATCTCTGAGTTTGAGCCCCAGAAACATCTCTGAGGTTGAGCCCCAGACACATCTCTGAGGTTGAAACTGCCCTCCGATAATCTACTTACTAGCAAAGGCTCTGATTTAGTGTCATCATTACCTTGTTTTAATTTAAAGTGAACCGCTCTGGCATGCTGCTAACTATCATCTCAAGTAGATCTCACACACACACACATATCTATAAACACACACAAACACACTCACAGAGCTATAACACACACACACACACACACACACACACACACATACACACACACACACTTGCTCAATCACACACAGAGCTATAATACACACACACACGCACACACAGGTGCACACACACACACATCCTCAATCAGACAGCCAATCAGGCCCAAATGACACAATGAGTTGAGTGAATATAATACGCAGTGTTTTGAAACCTGGAACAATGTACTTTATTGTCACTGGGAGAGTTACCAGAATATATATGACACAGTACTGTAATATATATACCATCTGTGTGAATCAGCCCACGTAGCTGTAACCTGGATGGGTTTTAGTGTTATTGGCTCTACCTACCCTTCCTAGTGCACTACTTTAGGGCTCTGGTCATACATAGTGCACTATAGGGAAAAGGGTACCATAGGGCTCTGGTCAAACATAGTGCACTATAGGGGAAAGGGTGCCATTTGGGATGCTGTGTAGTAAATCCACCAAATTCACAAATAGTATAGTAAGAATCAGTGACAGGTCAACACAACAGACGTGGTTATTTTCCCACAACCCACTGTGATAGTATCCTGTGTTATTTCCCCATAACCCACTGTGATAGTATCCTGTGTTTAGTGGTGTGGTCTCTGAACACCGTACAGCCCACTGTGATAGTATCCTGTGTTTAGTGGTGTGGTCTCTGAACACCGTACAGCCCACTGTGATAGTATCCTGTGTTTAGTGGTGTGGTCTCTGAACACCGTACAGCCCACTGTGATAGTATCCTGTGTTTAGTGGTGTGGTCTCTGAACACCGTACAGCCCACTGTGATAGTATCCTGTGTTTAGTGGTGTGGTCTCTGAACACCGTACAGCCCACTGTGATAGTATCCTGTGTTTAGTGGTGTGGTCTCTGAACACCGTACAGCCCACTGTGATAGTATCCTGTGTTTAGTGGTGTGGTCTCTGAACACTGTGTACTGAATAACGTGTTGCGGTAGTTATGTGGATATTGAAGAGACGCTCTGAAGGCTCCAGGGCCGATGATTCTCTCTTATAGTAGAGAGTTAGTGTTTATGCCAAACGGCACCCTATTCCCTATTCAATGCACTACTTTAGACCACATTCCAGGGCTCCACACAGCCCACTAAATATAGAATAGGGCTCAATTTGGGAGCCTCACAGCTGAGGAGTTGACACCCTAGCGGGAGTGTACCATGTGACTCAAATACTCCATTTCCTAACCTTAAGACAATACGTTGCTATTACATTATGTAAATTTCGTATCTGACTGTCTACCACTGGCAGTGATTAATTGTGGCCTATCTAGAAGCAACAATGAACAAAGAAGACAGGGAAGGACGGAGGGAGGGAGGGAGGCAGGGAGGGTGACAGGGAGGGAGGGAGGGATGGAGGCAGAGAGGGAGGCAGAGAGGGAGGGAGGGAAGGAGGCAGAGAGGGAGGGAGGGAGGGAGGCAGAGAGGGAGGGAGGCAGAGAGGGAGGGAGGGAGGGAGGGAGGGAGGGAGGCAGGGAGGGAGGGAGGGAGGGAGGGAGGGAAACTTGCTTCCCTTTGGTCGGTGTGAAGGGAGAAGAAAGGCTGCAACAGACTAGACTACCTGCCAGTTCAGGAAGGACAACGATAAAGCTCTGCTCCTAATTAAGACTCATTGGAGATTTGAGACGCAAAACGAATGCAACAGAAAATAATGCTTAGAGCTGTAACAGGTGGTGGAACTATGGAATGTTTTGAAGGAGGGAGGGAGGCAGGGAGGGAGGGAGGCAGAGAGGGAGGCAGAGAGGGAGGGAGGGAAGGAGGCAGAGAGGGAGGGAGGGAGGCAGAGAGGGAGGGAGGGAGGGAGGCAGGGAGGGAGGGAAGGAGGCAGAGAGGGAGGGAGGGAGGCAGAGAGGGAGGGAGGGAGGCAGGGAGGGAGGGAGGGAGGGAGGGAGGGAGGGAGGGAGGCAGGGAGGGAGGCAGAGAGGGAGGGAGGGAGGCAGAGAGGGAGGGAGAGAGGGAGGGAGGCAGGGAGGGCGGGAGGGAGGGAGGGAGGGAAGGAAACTTGCTTCCCTTTGGTCGGTGTGAAGGGAGAAGAAAGGCTGCAACAGACTAGACTACCTGCCAGTTCAGGAAGGACAACGATAAAGCTCTGCTCCTAATTAAGACTCACTGGAGATTTGAGACGCAAGACGAATTCAACAGAAAATAATGCTTAGAGCTGTAACAGGTGGTGGAACTATGGAATGTTTTGAAGAGCTTTTTTCTGTGCAAAAGTTGTGCATCTCAGAACCTGGGTGTAGGAGAGTGAGTGAGAGAGAGAGAGAGAGAGAGAGAGAGAGAGAGAGAGAGAGAGAGAGAGAGAGAGAGAGAGAGAGAGAGAAGCCATGATCTATACCTAGAAAGGTCCACCTTATTGAAAATGTTTCGACCGCCAATTAAAATATTAGTTTGATTGTCTGATTAATGATATTATTATCAACTCGGGAAAGAACAAGAACACAAACCAACAAAAACATTTAAAAAACACATCATATTAGATTATATAAAGGTTTGTACTTGTATGCATCTGTAAATGTAGAGTTTAATGTGATCTAGAGTTTTTGCCACTTCCAGTAACACAAGTGACATGCAGATAGGAATAAGTCATTTCACTCTGAGTATTTAAAACACCTCCTCTGAATGTGCACTGTCTTGTCTTCTTACAGATTGTTGAGTGCATTTTTAGTAACAGCATCTGTTTGTGGTTGTAAAAAGATAGATATGAAAAACAAAAGTTTTTAACAATGTCTTGGTAAATAGTATGGTCTGCGGCTTACCATGAGGTATTCTAACTCAGAAAACCCTTGTGCAATTATGTTAGCACAACTGAAAAACTGTGGTACTGATTAAAGAAGCAATATAGCTGGTCTTCCTCAGACTAGTTGAGTATCTGGAGCTTCAGCGTTTGTGATTTATATTCAAGGGTTAAAATGGCCAGAAACAAAGTTGTTTCTTCTGAAACTCGGTGATCTCTTCTTGTTCTGATAAATGAAAGCTATTCCATGTCAGAAATTGCCAAGAAACTAAAGATCTCGTACAACGCTGCAAACTGGCTCTAAACAGAATATAAAGAGGAGTGGGAGGCCCCTGGGGGCACAACTGAGCAAGAAGACAAGTACATTAGAGTGTCTAGTTTTAGAAACAGATGCCTCACAAGTCCTCAACTGGCAACTTCATGAAATAGTACCCGCAAACACCAGTGCCAATGTCAACAGTGAAGAGGCGACTCCGGGATGCTGGCCTTCTAGGCAGAGGTCCTCTGTCCAGTCTCAATGTCAACAGTGAAGAGGCGACTCCGGGATGCTTGCCTTCTAGGCAGAGGTCCTCTGTCCAGTATCTGTGTTCTTTCGTACGTCTTAATCTTTTATTTTTAATGTCCCATCTGAGATATGACATTTTCTTTGCAACTCTGCCTAGAAGGCCAGCATTCCGGAGTCGCCTCTTCACTGTTGACGTTGAGACTGGACAGAGGACCTTTTCCTAGAAGGCCAGCATTCCGGAGTCGCCTCTTCACTGTTGACGTTGAGACTGGACAGAGGACCTCTGCCTAGAAGGACAGCATCCCGGAGTCTCCTCTTCACTGTTGACGTTGAGACTGGACAGAGGACCTCTGCCTAGAAGTACAGCATTCCAGAGTCGCCTCTTCACTGTTGATGTTGAGACTGGACAGAGGACCTCTGCCTAGAAGGACAGCATTCCGGAGTCGCCTCTTCACTGTTGATGTTGAGACTGGACAGAGGACCTCTGCCTAGAAGGCCAGCATTCCGGAGTCTCCTCTTCACTGTTGATGTTGAGACCGGACAGAGGACCTCTGCCTAGAAGGACAGCATTCCGGAGTCACCTCTTCACTGTTGACGTTGAGACTGGACAGAGGACGTCTGCCTAGAAGGACAGCATCCCGGAGTCTCCTCTTCACTGTTGATGTTGAGACTGGACAGAGGACCTCTGCCTAGAAGGACAGCATTCCGGAGTCGCCTCTTCACTGTTGACTTTGAGACTGGTGTTTTGCGGGTACTATTTAATGGAGCTGTATTTAACTTAGGGCTAGGCCCCTTTTTTCTCAATTTCTGCCTGAATAGCGTGCCCAAAGTAAACTGCCTGTTGCTCAGGCCATAAAACCAGGATGTGCATATAATTGGTACCATTGGAAGGAAAACACTTTGAAGTTTGTAGAAATGTTACAATAATCTAGGAGACTATAATACAATAGATATGGTAAGAGAAAATCCAAAGAAAAAACAACCGGAATATGTATTTTTTGATGCTCTTACAATAGAAAGTATAGGGGCACACTGAATCTAGCTCCCAGGATGCAATTCCTATGGCTTCCACAAGGTGTCAGTAGTCTATGTCTATGTTCAAGGTTTCAGGCTTGTAACTTCAAAAACGAATAAGAAATATCAGTTTTAGTACAAGGACACAGTCTTGGAAATGTGTGTATGCTCACTCGATGAAAACAGAACGCACCTGCTAAAATCGGATTCCTCTTTCCGTAAGAAATATTATAGTTTGATTTACATTTTAGGGTATCTGAGAAGTTAATTGAAACATATTTTGCTTTGTTGAAACAAAGTTTCGGGGTAGATTTTCGGATTCCTTCCTCTGCATGTTGAACGAGTGGATTACTCAAAACGATGGCGCCAACTAAACTGCCTTTTTGGGATATAAAGAAGGATTTTATCTAACAAAACGACACTACATGTTACAGCTGGGACCCTTTGGATGACAAACGTGAGGATAATTTTCAAAAAGTAAGTGAATATTTAATCGCTATTTGTGAATTTCTGGAACCTGTGCCAATGGAAAAATATTTTGATAAGGGGCGCCATCCTCAAACAATCGCATGGCATGTTTTTGCTGTAATGGCTACTGTAAAGCGGACAGTGTAGTTAGATTAACAAGAATTTAAGCTTTCAACCAATATAAGACACTTGTATTTACGTAAATGTTTAATATCCATAATTTATATGATTACCTATTTGAATTGAGGGCCCTCCAGTTTCACTGGAATTTAAGACTTGGCGTCTGCCTCTGCCTTGCTTTGGACTGAGGAGCTGATGGCTCTAGTTCACATTACATATTTCCTCTACCTTGCTTTGGACTGAGGAGCTGATGGCTCTAGTTCACATTACATATTTCCTCTGCCTTGCTTTGGACTGAGGAGCTGACGGCTCTTGTTGGAAATGCTTGTTACGCCCTGCTCTTCCCACCATGCGCGCACACACACACACACACACACACACACACACACACACACACACACACACACACACACACACACACACACACACACACACACAGACACCTTCTGACTCCTGTAAGATTACGTGGTTGATTGAGTAGTTTTGAATTATTACTTTTTATGGTGATATTGGAGTGCAGTCAAGTGCAATGTTTATCAATGATTGACTGATGTTCACATTTTGTGAAAAAGCCAACAAATTTTCTCATTCTTTGGATTGAATACTTGTTTATCCTCCATGAATATGAATTGTAGAGGAAACATCATTGAACATTCCTGTAGTAGAATACCACCCATGTTTCAGTAGGAGAGGAGAACAGGCAGGCGTGTCCACAGAACTATTAATGAGTTCTAGAACTATTTCATTCTAGAGGAATAGAACCTTAGAGAGGAATTCTGATTTGAATCTCCGGCACAAACATAACATTATTAGCCTGGTACCAGCCTGTTAGTGTTCAATTACGAAGCCTTGTTACACCAAACAGTGTCAAGGAGCGACTTCCACCTAACGTTCTGGGAACAAAAAGATGTTCGCTGGGGCAGTCTCTCTTTTAACAAACTATATCATGTTATCATCACTACTAACCACCAAAAGTGTTTCCTTAATAATGTAGCTAAACTTTCATTCATATCCACTACGTTTCCAGTATATCTGGACTTCTCAATCACATTGCTAACACACCACGTCTTGCTACATCACGCAAAACCAAACCTAACAGGTGTAATTTCATTATAAATAGAGACCATTATGGTTATAATATATTGAATTTATCACATCGGCCATCTTTCTTTCATGTGTCAGTTGAAAAACGAGTTTGATTTACTGTGTTTCTAACACTAAATAATGTCCTTATTCCTGATTTTATTAAATCATAAAATACATTACCCACTATAATGTAGTCTAGAGTTAAAATCAAATATAGTTGAGGGGAAAAAAGATTGGGATTGAATTGTTATATCCCCAGAATGTCATTTGCATTTAGTTATTGCGGAAGAGATTTATACAGTGAGCTTGATAACTACATGTGGAAAGAGAAAACAATAGATTGATGGATGTGGACAAGATGACTGACACATAACTCGATAGACATACTGTACCCACCATATGGCTTTAAAACATCTTCCGGATTCAGCCTTTGTTAGTACAACAGAGGACGAAAGGCTCTGCACTGTTGAGGAAGAACTTCAGACGATATGTGTCTGGAGGCTGTTGGGTGGATACTGTACTACCTGTTACCCACTCAAATGTTCTAGTACCTCTATTGGCTGAATGTTCTAGAACTGCTGTTCACACATGGCTTAATGTTCTAGAACTGCTGTTCACACATGGCTTAATGTTCTAGAACTACCATTCACACATGGCTGAATGTTCTAGAACTGCTGTTCACACATGGCTTAATTTTCTAGAACTGCTGTTCACACATGGCTGAATGTTCTAGAACTGCTGTTCACACATGGCTTAATGTTCTAGAACTGCTGTTCACACATGGCTGAATGTTCTAGAACTGCTGTTCACACATGGCTTAATGTTCTAGAACTGCTGTTCACACATGGCTGAATGTTCTAGAACTGCTGTTCACACATGGCTGAATGTTCTAGAACTGCCGTTCACACATGGCTGAATGTTCTAGAACTGCCATTCACACATGGCTGAATGTTCTAGAACTGCTGTTCACACATGGCTGAATGTTCTAGAACTGCCGTTCACACATGGCTGAATGTTCTAGAACTGCTGTTCACACATGGCTGAATGTTCTAGAACTGCTGTTCACACATGGCTGAATGTTCTAGAACTGCCGTTCACACATGGCTTAATGTTCTAGAACTGCTGTTCACACATGGCTGAATGTTCTAGAACTGCTGTTCACACATGGCTGAATGTTCTAGAACTGCCGTTCACACATGGCTGAATGTTCTAGAACTGCCGTTCACACATGGCTGAATGTTCCCTTGGCTGTTGTGTTTTTAGGAACAATATATTCTGCGTCAAAACAATATGTTGGAACATTAGCAAAAATCTCTACATTTGAATGTATTCCTACATGTTATAGGGGTTGAATTGGTTTATTTTCGTGTCAAAACACTGAGGATGCTCTAAAAAAAACACCATAGATTCTTTACCATGGTTTATTCCCATTAAACCACAGTGAACTAGGAGAATAATTTGTGAATACAGCCTTTAAAGAAAAACATCAGAAGCAGAGGAAAATAATAATTTATTTCCAGCTTGAATCCTTTTCTCATTCCGTGTTACTACATTACGTTTGCAAATTATCAATCAGAGCTTTTTTTTTTTTACTTTTAGTTTAATAAAACATTTTGCAACATTTTTTGTTCGTCGTCGGGAGACTTAACTTCTGTATACCACATCCCTTCGAAATCTCTTCAACCATATGAGGTAAATAATGCATGAATCCCAGCCTCTAGAGGTGGTGGTGAATGACATCTAACCAGCATGCACCGCACACTTTTAAAAGTAAGATTTTATTTATATTTCGTTTAAGGTAAGACCCAGGTGCAGCCAGTGTCAAAATAACAATGTTTATTATTCGAACAGGGGCAGGCAAAAGGACAGGTCAAGGTCAGGGTCAGGGTCAGGCACAGGCTCAGGGTCAGGGGCAGGCAAAAGGACAGGTCAAGGTCAGGGTCAGGGTCAGGGTCAGGGTCAGGCACAGGCTCAGGGTCAGGGGCAGGCAAAAGGACAGGTCAAGGTCAGGGTCAAGGTCAGGGTCAGGGTCAGGCACAGGCTCAGGGTCAGGGCAGGAAGAAGGGGAAACTAGGAAACAAAAATAATCGAGAGACCGAGGAAAAACGCTGATAGGCTTGAAAAACAAAAACAAACTGGCAACAGACAAACAGAGAACACAGGTATAAATACACAGGGGATAATGGGGAAGATGGACGACACCTGGAGGGGGGTGGAGACAATCACAAAGACAGGTGAAACAGATTAAGGTGTGACACTTTTCAATATGGGACATTGATAAGGTAAACCATTCAGCACTAAAGAACACCTTTTGACAACTTAAACCGCATCAGCGACCATCTCATTGTCCATAACTACAAATGTAATAGGTCAATCTCCATCCAATGTCATGTCTTTCAGCAGTCAAACAAAACAAAGGCACAGATCACACACATACACAGTCAGGACACAGGCGCAGAACACACACACACACACACGCACGCACGCACGCACGCACGCACACACACACACACACACACACACACACACACACACACAAACACAGTCAGGACACAGGCACGGAACACAGAAACACACATACACAGTCAGGACACAGGCACGGAACACACACACACAGTCAGGACACAGGAAAACCATCTGCCTGCGTGCCTGCACACACAAACACATACACACACACACTTAACTGGCCCAATTCCACGAGGCTAGTGATGGTGAGGTTGAATGCAAAGACGACTGATCAGTGCAGGCCAGGCCCAGCTTTGTCGCTGGTGGTTGATCAGTTGTCACAGTGCATAGACAAACATTGGTGTTAGAATGGCCTTACTGAAAAGCTCAGTGACTTTCAACTATGCACTGTCATAGGATGCCACCTTTTCAACAAGTCAGTTCATCAAATTTCTTCTCTGCTAGAGCTGTCCCAGTCAACCGTGAGTGCTGTTATCATTAAGTGGTAATGTCTAGGAGCAACACATGGCTCAGCCGCAAAGTGGTATTCCATACAAGTGCAAAGAACAAGCGCACAGATTTGGATCGCCAAGTGCTGGAGCGCGTACTGTATAAACATTGTCTGTCCTTATTTGCAACATTCACTACCAAGTTCCAAACTCCTGCACTGACGCTTTGCTTGTTTGATGGTTCGTCTGAGGGCATAGCGGGATTTCTTATAAGCGTCTGGATTATTGTCCCGCTCCTTGAAAGCGGCGGCTCTTGCCTTTAGCTCGATGCCATGATTACAGATAACCTTTGTTTGCATTGTATTCATCATAGGAGGCAGGTAAAGCCAATATCATTAAACCAGGGACGGTCTTCTTCATTTCCCATTTACCAAGACAACACAACATAAAAACACAGCAAAAGCCTGAGAAAAAAAGTGTGAGAGAGGAGATATCTGACAATAGTAGTTAGCTCTTTCATGTGCTCCAAGTGTTCTACTTCAGCTAGAGTGAAGTCTATTTGTCTGTCAGTCATGGGTCTGTGTGTGGGAACATTCCTGGGTCTGTGTGTGGGAACATTCATGGGTCTGTGTGTGAGAACATTCATGGGTCTGTGTGTGGGAACATTCATGGGTCTGTGTGTGGGAACATTCATGGGTCTGTGTGTGGGAACATTCATGGGTCTGTGTGTGGGAACATTCATGGGTCTGTGTGTGGGAACATTCATGTGTCTTCCTGTCAACATTTCGTACGGTGTAACACCCCAGGCCTTTATTAAACACCCCAGGCCTTTAATAACACCCCAGGCCTTTAATAACACCCCAGGCCTTTAATAACACCCCAGGCCTTTAATAAACACCCCAGGCCTTTAATAACACCCCAGGCCTTTAATATCACCCCAGGCCTTTAATAAACACCCCAGGCCTTTAATAACACACCAGGCCTTTAATAACACCCAGGCCTTTAATAACACCCCAGGCTTTTTTTGACACTACTGCACATTTTCATTAACACCAGTGGTAAATAACCCAACCAAGATTTATTGGTGGAGTGGCATGCCTTAGCTAACCCTTGTTTAATGGGGGAGGCAGGTAGCCTAGTGGTTAGAGGGTTGGACTAGTAACCGGAAGGTTGCAAGATTGAAACCCTGAGCTGACAAGATGAAAATCTGTCATTCTGCCCCTGAACAAGGCTGTCATTGAAAGTAAGAATGTGTTCTTAACTGACTTGCCTAGTTAAATAAAGGTATCATGAAATGGATTGATTAGCTTGAGCTCTCTCAATAACCCCATTACTCTGGGGGTGGTAGATGGACACAAACGTCTGGTCCACTCCCATCATTACCAGTGAAGTGGTTGTCTGCAGATAAAACCTCAGGAACAACAAATCTATTCTCTCCCTCATTAGTAGCTTTGCTACTGCATCACAGTGTGTTGTGGGAAATGCCTCCACCCACCCCTGGTGTACCTGTCAGTAAGGACTAAACAGTACCTTTTCCTTTGTTTTCTTTCTGCAAGATGTATAAAATCCATGGCAAGATGGACAAATAGTCCTCTTGACGTAGGGAAATGACCTGGTTTCAGAGGTGTCCCTTTGGCAATGTTGAATTGCATGCAAGTAGCACGTCGAAACAGAAACTGTTACACATGCTGAGTCAAATTAGGACAAAACTAATCCAAAGAAATTGCTTGTATCATATCCCACCCTTAATAAATGGGCCATACCATACCATGGTCTGCCAGACAGTCTGTCTCCAAGTTTTAGAAACGGGGTCAAGTCTACAACCCTGCAGTTTCCATACCAAATGAGAACCAACATCCAAAGCCTGTTAAGATGCCAAATGTGTCTTTCCCAACAGTAGCAGAGAAGAACATGGAGTGGCTTTGACACTTCGAGGCAGCCAACATAGCAGCGTCATCTGCCACGGCGTGACCCATATTCAACAAAATATTTCCCCCCGGTGTGAGCAGCAACCTTCAAAATAGCCAAAGCAGAGAGCAGCTTCATAGCCTCTATGAGATCTAAAACCATAATTCAATAAGGAATAGGACTTCCACAAGAAATGTGGAAACCCCTTCTCCTCCAGACACCACACCAGGAGAAACTAACCCCTATTGCATAAGCAGAATCAAGGAAAATGGTAACCTTTTTCCCTTCTCCCATTTTACAGGCAGTGGTAGGTGCCAAAAGTTCAGCCTGTTGAGATGAGAAGGTATCTGGAAATGTTTGTTGTATGTGAGTGGTTCTATCAATTGTCACAATACAAAACCCTGCATGTTTCTTCCCTGTAGTTAGATCTATATATGCAGAACCGTCAACGAAAAGCTCCAAGCATCATCAGTCAGAGAGGTCAGGCCCAGCCTTTTCATTGGTGTGGGACCCACTGTCTCTGCACTGCCTTAGATTGAATCTGTCATGGTGCCCCATGATTTTGTCACAATCAGGTTCTATGTAATGTGGACTGAGTGACTTATCTGTATGGTACTGTAGAAAAACCCAGTTCTATCTCCGTATACAGGTAGTAGAACCGAACATAGGATGATATACCCAACACAGTTCTATTCCCGTATACAGGTAGTAGAACATACCAGGATGATATACCCAACACAGTTCTATCCCCGTATACAGGTAGTAGAACCGAACATAGGATGATATACCCAATACAGTTCTGTTCCCGTATACAGGTAGTAGAACCGAACATAGGATGATATACCCAATACAGTTCTATTCCCGTATACAGGTAGTAGAACCTAACATAGGATGATATACCCAACACAGTTCTATATACAGGTAGTAGAACCTAACATAGGATGATATACCCAACACAGTTCTATATACAGGTAGTAGAACCTAACATAGGATGATATACCCAACACAGTTCTATTCCCGTATACAGGTAGTAGAACATACCAGGATGATATACCCAACACAGTTCTATCCCCGTATACAGGTAGTAGAACCGAACATAGGATAATATACCCAACACAGTTCTATATACAGGTAGTAGAACCTAACATAGGATGATATACCCAACACAGTTCTATCCCCGTATACAGGTAGTAGAACCGAACATAGGATGATATACCCAACACAGTTCTATCCCCGTATACAGGTAGTAGAACCTAACATAGGATGATATACCCAACACAGTTCTATCCCCGTATACAGGTAGTAGAACCTAACATAGGATGATATACCCAACGCAATTCTATCCCCGTATACAGGTAGTAGAACCTAACATAGGATGATATACCCAACACAGTTCTATATACAGGTAGTAGAACCTAACATAGGATGATATACCCAACACAGTTCTATCCCCGTATACAGGTAGTAGAACCTAACATAGGATGATACACCCAACGCAGTTCTATTCCCTCTTCTTCTTTAGTTTCACTACATTCATTCAAATCAAATTATTTTATATAGCCCTTCGTACATCAGCTGATATCTCAAAGTGCTGTACAGAAACCCAGCCTAAAACCCCAAACAGCAAGCAATGCAGGTGTAGAAGCTCGGTGGCTAGGATTTTCCTAGCCACCGTGCTTCTACACCTGCATTGCTTGCTGTTTGGGGTTTTAGGCTTGGTTTTAGGCCTAAAACAGCAAACAGAAAGCAATGCAGGTGTAGAAGCACGATGGCTAGGAAAAACTCCCTAGAAAGGCCAAAACCTAGGAAGAAACCTAGAGAGGAACCAGGCTATGTGGGGTGGCCAGTCCTCTTCTGGCTATGCCGGGTGGAGATTATAACAGAACATAGCTAAGATGTTCAAATGTTCATACATGACCAGCATGGTTGAATAATAATAAGGCAGAACAGTTGAAACTGGATCAACAGCACGGCCAGGTGGACTGGGGACAGCAAGGAGTCATCATGTCAGGTAGTCCTGGGGCATGGTCCTAGGGCTCAGGTCCTCCGAGAGAGAGAAAGAAAGAGAGAAGGAAAGAATTAGAGAACGCACACTTAGATTCACACAGGACACCGAATAGGACAGGAGAAGTACTCCAGATATAACAAACTGACCCTAGCCCCCCGACACATAAACTACTGCAGCATAAATACTGGAGGCTGAGACAGGAGGGGTCAGGAGACACTGTGGCCCCATCCGAGGACACCCCAGGACAGGGCCAAACAGGAAGGATATAACCCCAACCACTTTGCCAAAGCACAGCCCCCACACAACTAGAGGGATATCTTCACTAACCAAGCTACTCTAAATGGTTCCATATGTGTGGTAAATAACCACAATTGGTTTCAATTGTATTTTAACTTCAGTACGGGGGTCTCCCTGTCTCCTCACTTGTGGATGTAATGGAAGAGTGTCACACCCTGACCATAGTTTGCTTTGTATGTTCTGTGTTTTTTTTGGTCAGGGTGTGATCTGAGTGGGCATTCTATGTTGGATGTCTTGTTTGTCTGTTTCTGTGTTTGGGCCTGATATGGTTCTCAATCAGAGGCAGGTGTTAGTCATTGTCTCTGATTGGGAGCCATATTTAGGTAGCCTGTTTTGTGGGTGATTGTTCCTGTCTTTGTGTTTGTTACACCAGGGCTGTTTTTCACATTTCTTGTTTTTGTATATTGTTCTATTTTCATCGTTATTAAAGATGTATCAAAAGAACCACGCTGCGTTTTGGTCCGCCTCTCCTTCAACAGAAGAATCCTGTGACAAAGAGTAAACTCACAACAATTGTATTTTAACTTCAGTACGGGGGTCTCCCTGTCTCCTCACTTGTGGATGTAATGAAAGAGTAAACTCACAACATGTCTTTCCCAATACGCAATTCACAAATGTATCCCTTTCTTGTACTAGTCTTAAAGAGTTGTTGTCTATACCAGTCTAGATTTATATCAGTACATAGACATTCTTGTTATTGACCAGCATATATCCATTCACTGTTGTCAAATGCACTCAACTCATACAACAACTGTCCCACACCAAATCTATAATCACACCAATTATATCAACACAAAACCAATGTCTTCCCTCAGGTAAGAACACAATATATAAACCTAATTCCTTCCCCTATGGCTTCCACATGGTGTGAACAGTCTTTAAACATAGTTTCAGGCTTTTATTAAAAAAAATGAGAGAGAATGATCACATCGCGTCAGTGGATAGTTAGGTGTCTACAGATGTGTGCATGCGCGAGCACTCTCTCTTCTATTGAAAAGGCTACCGTCCGGTTGACATATAATCCATTATTTATATTAAAAACAACCTGAGGATTGATTAAAAAAAAAACGTTTGACATGTTTCTACGAACTTTACGAATACTATTTGGAATTTCCGTCTGTCCATCGTGACCTGCACGACCCTGTGGATTACCAAACAAAATGCACCAGCCAAATGGAGAGTTTTGGATATAAAAATAATTTTTAGCGAACAAAACAAACATTTATTGTGAAACTAGAAGTCTCGTGAGAGCAAACATACAAAGATCAAAGGTAAGGGATTCATTTTATTTCTTTTCTGACTTTCGTGACCAATCTACTTTGCTGCTAGCTGTTTGTAATGTTTTGTCTGCTGAGAGAGATGTACTCACGTAATCGCATGGTTTGCTTTCACCGTAAATCCTTTTTGAAATCTGACACGCCGGGTGGATTAACAACAAGTTAAACTGTGTTTTGGTGTATTGCACTTCTGATTTAATAAAAATGTAATATTTTTAGTAATTTATTTTGAATTTGGCGCTCTGCAATTCACCGGATGTTGATGAAAATGATCCCGCTAAAGGGATCGGTGCTCCAATTAAACAGCATGGACAATTCCTTAAAATGATGTAATGGCTTTAGAAGCTTCTGATAGGCTAATTGACATCAGTTGAGTCAATTGGAGGTGTACCTGTGGATGTATTTCAAGGCTTACCTTCAAACTCAGTGCCTATTTGCTTGACGTCATGGGAAAATCTAAATAAATCAGCCAAGACCTCAGAAAAAAAATTGTAGACCCCCACAAGTCTGGTTCTTCCTCCGGAGCAATTTCCAAACGGCTGAAGTTACCACGTTCATATGTACAAGCGATAGTACGCAAGTATAAACACCATGGGACAACGCGGACATCCTACCGCTAAGGAAGGAGACGCGTTCTGTCTCCTAGAGATGAACGTACTTTGGTGCAAAAAGTGCAAATCAATCCCAGAAAAACAGCAAAGGACCTTGTGAAAATGCTGGAGGAAACAGGTACAAAAGTATCTATATCCATAGTAAAACGAGTTCTATATCAACAAAACCTGAAAGGCCGCTCTGAAAGGAAGAAGCCACTGCTCCAAAATCGCTATAAAAAAGCCAGACAACTGCAAAGTCCAAAGATTGTAGTTCTTGGAGAAATGTCCTCTGGTCTGATGAAACAAAAATAGAACTGTTTGGTCATAATGACCATCATTATGTTTGGAGGAAAAAAGGGGAGGGCTTGCAAGCCGAAGAACACCATCCCAACAGTGAAGCACGGGGGTGGCAGCATCATGTTGTGGGGGTGCTTTGCTGCAGGAGGAACTGGTGCACATAGATTATGTGGATATATTGAAGGAACATCTCAAGACATCAGTCAGGAAGTTGAAGCTAGGTCGAAAATGGGTCTTCAAATGGCCAATGACCCCAAGCATACTTCCGAAGTTGTGGCAAAATGGCTTAAGGACAACTAAGTGAAGGTATTGGAGTGGCCATCACAAAGCCCTGACCTCAATCCTACAGAAAATGTGTGGGCAGAACTGTAAAAGCGTGTGCGAGCAAGGAGGCCAACAAACCTGACTCAGTTAGACCAGCTCTGTCAGTAGGAATGGACCAAAATTCACCCAATTTATTGTGGGAAGCTTGTGGAAGGCTAGCTGAAACGTTTGACCCAACTTTTAAAGGCAAAGCTACAAAATACTAATTGAGTGTATGTAAACTTCTGACCCACTGGGAATGTGATGAAAGAACGGGACCAAGGCGCAGCAAGTGTATAGTTCCACATCTTTATTCCAAAGTGAAATTCCAGCAATAAATAAATAAATAAATAACGAACAACTAAACATGACTACGTGGGGCACATGCACAAACACAAAATAATATCCCACAAACACAAGTGGGAAAATTAGCTACTTAAATAGGATCCCCAATTAGAGACAACGATTACCAGCTGCCTCTAATTGGGAATCATACAAAACACCAACAAAACACCAAAAATGTAACTAGAATAGGAATTTTGGTCCATTCCTACTGACAGAGCTGGTGTAACTGAGCCAGGTTTGTAGGCCTCCTTGCTCGCACACGCTTTTACAGTTCTGCTCACACATTTCCTATAGGATTGAGGTCTGGGCTTTGTGATGGCCACTCCAATACCTTCACTTTGTTGTCCTTAAGCCATTTTGCCCCCTAGACAAATAAATAATTATCTCTACTATTATTCTGACATTTCACATTCTAAAATAAAGTGGTGATACTAACTGACCTAAAACAAGGAATTTTTACTAGGATTAAATGTCAGGAATTGAGAGAAAGTGAGTTTAAATGTACTTGGCTAAGGTGTATGTAAACTTCCGACTTCAACTGTACATACTGGTATGAGTCATCAACCACACAGTGCTTTTTACTAATTTCAGACTTTTGGTTTAACAGGTGCTAATTAATTTATAGTGCTGTGTTTATAATTTTTATTTGACTAGACAAGTCAGTTAAGAACAAATTCTTAATTTAAATGACAGCCTAGGAACGTTCTGCCTGCTCAGGGGCAGAACGACAGACTTGTCAGCTCAGAGATTTGAACTTGTAACCTTCCGGTTACTAGTCCACCGCTTTAACCACTAGGCTACCCTGCCGCCCCAAGATCATCCAGACGCAGTGGTCACTCACTCCTGGCGAGCTCGCCAAATGTTAGGTGGTCCTTTGCATGGGGGGTGATGTACGTTTCCATTAACAATCAGTCTTCCAGATAGATGACACAGACACAGAAACCTTGGTATAAAACTCTTTAGTAATAAAATGCAATTGCAGACAGACATTCACATACAGAATACCTCAGTATACTACTAGTAAAAATCTGTGTGGAGAAACCGGAGACAACACTCTTTATACAACCTACCGTCAATTATATCTTAACATTGTTGCACTGTATTTGCCACAAAGTATCTAAATTGAGAAAAACATGTCTAGACAGTGTTTTCTCTCTTAACTGTCTTGTCCTTGAGGCTTTGTGACTCAGCAGGTGTAGACAATTCTCAACCTGAGAACTAAAGCAGTACACGTCCATTTACCCAGGATTTTTCCATCATTGCGCATTGCAAGCATACAAAGGTTATCACATATATATACAGTAATCATGGCATTCTTCCAGTTTGTGATGAGTAAATCGCTGTTCTGATATCCAGAAGTTATTTTCGGTCATAATAGATGGTAGCAGCAACATTATGTACAAAATAAGTTACAAAATAAGTTATAAACAATGCAAACATTTTTAAAATAGCACAGTTGGTTAGGAAAAATAAAATGTCATCCTGTTCTGTGCCATCTTATCCGTTGAACAAACTATGTTTTCTCTACTACCCCCACAAGTGTCTCGGTACCGAGCCAAACATGTGTATATCCACGCCAAAGGTATACAGGTCATTCCATAATATTGTTTGCAGATATTTCTTATATCTCTCAGACATAGGAAAGACACTGTGTGTTTTGACTGTCTCTCTATCCATGTATGAATCTGCTTTTCAATGCGTTTTCATTGGCTAAAAGCAGTACGGCCAAATTAAAATGTTCCCATTGGGGTCCTAAAATTCCAAATCCAATAGTTAAATCATCCTTGGTATGACCATTATAAAACAATTTCATGTGTTAGCTTAGAATTAAGACGCTATGGGGTATGAAGGAGCTACTTTTTAATGAACCGTTCGATGACGAGAACCAGATTCATTCTCTATGATTGAGTACTGTACGTAGTTATGTTCTGTAGTTTTAGTGCTTGTGGAAATCACAGAGAAAAATGTCAATCTGCCCAGGTATTCCTCAGCACCGTCATCGCCTGTCTGTATGAAGCACTGACACTGCCTAAAAATACCACAGTCGGCAGAAAGAGAGTCATCCCCACACTGTTATTTATTGATTTTGCACCCCGGTATCTCTACTTCCACATTCATCTTCTGTACATGTTATACTCCAGTTAATAGCTACATTTTAATTATTTCGCCACTATGGCCTATTTATTGCCTCACCTCTCTCACCTCTCTTGTCTTACCTCATTTGCACACCCTGTACGTAGACTTTTCTTTTCTACGTTTGTTTTACTCCATGTGTAACTCTGTGCTGTTGTTCGTGTCGCACTGCTTTGCTTTATCTTGGCCAGGTCGCGGTTGTAAATGAGAACTTGTTCTCAACTGGCCTACCTGGTAAAATCAATAAGTCATTGAAAATAGTGTGTGTTTGTGTGTGTCGGGGGATGTATGTTTGTTTGTGTGTGTGTGTGTGTGTGTGTCGGGGGATGTGTCTGTGTGTGTGTGCATGAGTGTGTGTGTATGTTGGGGATGTGTGTGTGTGTGTGTGTGTGTGTGTGTGTGTGTGTGTGTTGCTGGATGTGTATGTGATTGTGTGTGTCGGGGAATGGGTTTGTGTTTGTGCGTTTGTATGTGTGTGTGTGTGTCAGGGAATGTGTGTGTGTTTGTGTGTGTGTGTGTGTGTGTGTGTGTTCAGCACCACAGATAAATTATTAGACTGTATTAGTGACTTGAATACTTGGATGGCTCACAACATCCCCGAGCTAAATCAAGACAAGACCGAGGTACCTATTATAGAAGCCAAAGCACAGAGAGATAATCTTACCGCACATTTTAATTCACAATCAATAAAAATAAAACACCAGATTAAAAACCTGTTGTCATTTTAGATTCTGAACTGAATTTTGAATCACACATTAAGGAATTTGTCCAAATGAGCTTTTTACCACCTGGGGAACATTGCCAAGGTCCGTTTCTCTCTCAGGCTGATACAGAGAGTCTCATCCAGGCTTTTATTCACTAGCAGGCTTGACTACTGTAATGCTCTCCGGTCTGGTCTACCCAATAAAGGGAGTTGTTCCTAGCCACCGTGCTTCTACACCTGTATTGCTTGCTGTTTGGGGTTTTAGTGCTGGGTTTCTGTACAGCACTTTGTGACTTCAGCTGATGTAAGAAGGGCTATATAAATAATTTGATTGATTGATAAAGCCATTGGGGAACTGCAAAACATACAGAATGCTGCAGCACGGGTACCTGTGCCTGTGAGGTTTAGAATTCATGTTCATTTAAGATTCTTCTACTGGTTTTTAAATAAATCCACAATGGTGACCACTTAGATAGATGTGGCTGGGGGGGTGGTTAAATAATTTATTTCACATTAATTCATTAATTTAGGCAATTGTGTTTTTTTTTTGGGGGGGGGGGGACATGGCCCTACTCGTATTCCTAATCGTATCCATAAATAGACAGTTGATAGTCGGGATCGGATGGTACAGTAAAAAGTTTAGATTTCGGTTTTATTTGCGTAGATATTTTATGTGTGTTTTTTCCTGTGAAATTAATTGAGTTTTAGCTTAGCAGTTAAGAGCGTTGGGCCAGTAACCAAACGGTTGCTGGTTCGAATCCCCGAGCCGACGAATCCCAAAGCCGACGAATCCCCGAGCCGACGAATCCCAAAGCCGACAGAAAAATATTTATGTGCCGTTGTGCAAGGCACTTAACTCTAATTCCTCTTGTAAGTCTCTCTGGATAAGAGAGTCTGTTAAATGACTCACTACTGTAGTGGCTCTGGATCAGAGCGTCTGTTAAATGACTCACTACTGTAGTGGCTCTGGATCAGAGAGTCTGTTAAATGACTCACTACTGTAGTGGCTCTGGATCAGAGAGTCTGTTAAATGACTCACTACTGTAGTGGCTCTGGATCAGAGAGTCTGTTAAATGACTCACTACTGTAAGTGTCTCTGCATCAGAGCGTCTGCTAAATGACTCACTACTGTAAGTGTCTCTGGATCAGAGAGTCTGCTAAATGACTCACTACTGTAAGTGTCTCTGGGTAAGAGAGTCTGCTAAATGACTCACTACTGTAAGTGTCTCTGGATCAGAGCGTCTGCTAAATGACTCACTACTGTAGTGGATCAGAGAGTCTGCTAAATGACTCTCTGCTGTAAGTGTCTCTGGATCAGAGAGTCTGCTAAATGACTCACTACTGTAAGTGTCTCTGGATCAGAGAATGGTGTCTGTGTACTGTACGCTGATGCTGAATAGAAGTGGTTTATAAAATGTGATATTTAAATAAAGCTTGATATCTGTGTGTACAGTATTCGGAAAATGACATGCTGAACAGAAGGAGCTCAGGTCTGTATTCAGAATGACATGCTGAACAGAAGGAGCTCAGGTCTGTATTCAGAATGACATGCTGAACAGAAGGAGCTCAGGTCTGTTTTCAGAATGACATGCTGAACAGAAGGAGCTCAGGTCTGTTTTCAGAATGACATCCTGAACAGAAGGAGCTCAGGTCTGTTTTCAGAATGACATGCTGAACAGAAGGAGCTCAGGGCTTAGTTAACGTTCCAGTGGTATATTTATTAATAATCAGCGTTCCAGTGGTGTATTTTATCTGCACATGCGCCAGCATCGTCCATGCAAGCCTCCCAGTTATGCGCGAGTGAAGTGAGTTCGGAAAAAAAACTGAAAGTATGCATCTTTCGAAATTGTTTTCACATCCGAACTTCACGTGTCCGAACTCAGAATTTGAATAGGCTACCCAAAAAAGAACACGAGTCGATGTGGTAGAACAATTATTATTATTTTTTTGTTTTGTTGCATTTGTCAAAATCCCATCGGGAAGCCTGATTTGAGATATGTCATGTAAACAAGATTGTTTGGGGAAATTGTTCTTCCTGCACAGCATGTAAACATTTAAATATAACTATTATATTAATCTGACTTATTCACAATAAGCACATTATTGTGTGCATGTAATCGTACTCAATGATGCAAAACACACACACACACACACACACACACACACACACACACACACACACACACACACACACACACACACACACACACACACACACACACACATCCACTATTATTTATTCATAGAAGCATCCTTGACTCTATTGATTGCTGTTATAAATATTCTCTTGAGCTATTTTTCTTACCTCCTGTCCTTCAACTCCTCACAGGGATAAATATAATGCCATAACACACAAAGGAATGGTTCGCATTATCAGAGGGGACAGGTGAAACGATGGACCTGTCAATTCTCAACAATACATCCATCTGTTTTTTTCAACAGGGGGCATGGTTGGGGGTAATTACATGCATCTTTTGGTTGGAGGAGGCTAAGTTTGCTTCCCAAAATGCCATCCTATTCTCTAGATAGGGCACTCCTTTTTGACCTTGGGCCCTTTTCAAAAGTAGTGCACTACAGTAAAAATAATAGGCTACCGTTTGGGATACATGCTAGAGGATTGTTCTCTGACCTCCAGATCTATCCCCATGTTACTCGGTGCCTTTGGTGTTTGGAGAATATTCAGAGCCAAGGAGTCAATAATATATTTATACATCAATGGATGAATTTTGGAAAGCGACATTCATTCTGTATGCAGACGGCGTGACCGAGGCCTTATTTACTCTACGTTAATAAACTATCTATAAGTGAGGCATATTCTAGAAAGTCTCTCACTTATTGCGTCCTCTACACTCCCCAGTGTTTTCAAGGCCAGGTATAATATATCATATTGGATGTTGTATGATAAAAAATGTATTATTTAAAAAAAACAGTCTGTCAGGGAGCATCATGGGAGACTGTTAACAACAACAACAACAACGTAAGACTTAAGACGTAAGACGTAAGACGTAAGAGAATCTGTCATGTGTCAGAATGGAATCACATGTAATTTGGTCCATAGTAGGTCAATCTAGCTTCTGCTACAGTACAGACGGTATGGAAGCCGTAATGGAGCCCACAGACTGATCAGCTACATTGCTGTGCATGCTAACAGAGTTGAGTAATGTCCTCTTTACAGTAGTTGTTCATTCATAGCAGCCATCAAAGAGAAAAAAAAGGCATTCATCCATCCATTCATTAATGAATTCATCCATCCATCCATCCATTCATTCATTAATCCATCCATCCATCCATTCATTAATGAATTCATCCATCCATCCATTCATTCATTAATTCATCCATCCATCCATTCATTCATTAATCCATCCATCCATCCATTCATTCATTAATTCATCCATCCATCCATTCATTAATGAATTCATCCATCCATCCATTCATTCATTAATCCATCCATCCATCCATTCATTCATTAATTCATCCATCCCATCCATTCATTCATTAATCCATCCATCCATCCATTCATTAATGAATTCATCCATCCATCCATTCATTCATTAATTCATCCATCCATCCATTCATTCATTAATCCATCCATCCATCCATTCATTCATTAATTCATCCATCCATCCATTCATTCATTAATCCATCCATCCATCCATTCATTAATGAATTCATCCATCCATCCATTCATTCATTAATTCATCCATCCATCCATTCATTCATTAATCCATCCATCCATCCATTCATTCATTAATCCATCCATCCATCCATTCATTCATTAATTCATCCATCCATCCATTCATTCATTAATCCATCCATCCATCCATTCATTCATTAATTCATCCATCCCATCCATTCATTCATTAATTCATCCATCCATCCATTCATTCATTAATCCATCCATCCATCCATTCATTCATTAATTCATCCATCCCATCCATTCATTCATTAATTCATCCATCCCATCCATTCATTCATTAATTCATCCGTCTATTAATTCATTTCCCAGAGAAAAAAATACATTGCTCAGAGTGGTCTTTGTAGAAATAGGGGAGACGTACACGTTTTATCATTTTGTGATCACTTACTGTATATCTGCACTGTTTCTCTAAAGAGGAGATGGAAAATAGAGTTAATTCTTGAAACAAACATGAGGCTAATGAGCTTGTATTGAGACTTATGTTTGAGAAGCATGAGAAATAGGGTGTAGTATCCTGATGAGATTATTTCGGTCTCAACTATTGATCCAGAAAAAAAATACAACATTTAGTATCAAGTTGATATATACAGGAAGCTGAGGCATTTAAAAAACACACAAAAAAAATATATTTAAAAAAAAATTTTTTTTACAGATTATTTAAATGTTAACAACTTTCACCATTTACAGTTTAAAAAAAAAATGTTTACAACATTGTCGAAGCACGTATGAAAGAAAGTCACTGGGTAGAGGTTAGATTGCTTGTCAAATAACAAAATAGTACAAATATGTCATTGCCTAAAACTAGTGTGGAATTGAAAGTGCTGTCATTATCCCCATTTAGACTGAAAGCCAAAGTGGAAAACTCCCTGAAAAAAATGCCTGGGGTACCTTTAAAAAAAAGGCTAAGTCAGAACATACCTGCTTGTAACTGTTACAAACGGTACCCCCTCCAGGCGTAGTGAAACTACCTACAAAACACTGAAAACAGGTTACTGCAATCACCCTTGTCTATAAATTGATGTGAAGTTGAAAGTGCTGTCACTAACACATTAACATTTGAAACAGATGATTTGAAAACATCAACATGGACCCGGGGTTTACCTGAAAGTCCTGTATATGAAATTACATTATTCCTTACGATGCCAAAATATAACCCACAAAACAATGCCAAGTATCACGATACCCAGTGGTATATCGATAACGAGTGGTATCACAATAACGAGATACCTAGTGGTACCACGATACAAAGGCAAAAAACTTTTTGTTCACTGATATTCATATCTCGTATCAATTTAACACTGATATTGACAGTGATAAGGGAGTGATGGGGGGGGGGGGGGGGGGTTTGAGGGGGTGTATGGGTTCCTCTGGGTAACGGAGAGTTGTGTCCCGACTGAAGATGAGACACCAGAGGAGGAAGGTAAGATGTCCTGGGGAGGAGCGCTGTATCCAACATGTCTGACAGAAACACAATAACAGATTCAATGTTGCTAATCAAGTAACTTGATGTATATATATATATATATATATATGTATATATATATATATATATATATATCAAGTTATTTGAGTGGCCATATTCATTCATTGGGATCACAATATTCAATATTGGCAATATTGAATCTGTTATTAATGTAGAGTAAATGACGGCCTCGGTCACTCCGTCTGCACACAGAATGAATGTCGCTTTCCAAAATTCATCCATATATATATATATATATATATATTTATATATATATATATATACACACAGTTGAAGTCGGAGGTTTACATACACCTTAGCCAAATACATTTCAACTCAGTTTTTCACAATTCCTGACATTTAATCCTAGAAAAAAGTCCCTGTCTTAGGTCAGTTAGGATCACCACTTCATTTTAAGAATGTGAAATGTCAGAATAATAGTAGAGAGAATTATTTATTACAGTTTTTATTTCTTTCATCACATTCCCAGTGGGTCAGAAGATTACAAACACTCAATTCGTATTTGGTAGCATTGCCTTTAAGTTGTTTAACTTGGGTCAAATGTTTCTGGTAGCCTTCCACAAGCTTCCCACAATAAGTCGGGTGAATTCTGGCCCATTCCTCCTAACAGAACTGGTGTAACTGAGTCAGGTTTGTAGGCCTCCTTGCTCGCACATGCGTTTTCAGGTCTGCCCACAAATGTTCTATGGGATTGAGGTCAGGGCTTCGTGATGGCCACTCCAATACCTTGACTTTGTTGTCCTTAAGCCATTTTGCCACAACTTTGGAAGTATGCTTGGGGTCATTGTCTGTTTGGAAGACCCATTTGTGTCCAAGCTTAACTTCTTCACTGATGTCCTGAGATGTTGCTTCAATATATCCACATCACTTTCCTACCTCATGATGCCATCTATTTTGTGAAGTGCACCAGTCCGTCCTGCAGCAAAGCACCCCCACAACATGATGCTACCACCCCCGTGCTTCACGGTTGGGATGGTGTTCTTCGGCTTGCAAGACTCCCCCTTTTTCCTCCAAACATAACAATGGTCATTATGGCCAAACAGTTCTATTTTTGTATTATCAGACCAGAGGACATTTCTCCAAAAGCACTCCCTATGTGCAGTTGAAAACCGAAGTCTGGCTTTTTTATGGTGGTTTTGGAACAGTGGCTTCTTCCTTACTGAGCGGCCTTTCAGGTTATGTCGATGTAGGACTCGTTTTACTGTGGATATAGAAATGTTGTACCCGTTTCCTCCAGCATATTCACAAGGTCCTTTGTTGTTGTTCTGGGATTGACTTGCACTTTTCGCACCAAAGTACATTCATCTCTAGGAGACAGATCGTGTCTCCTTCCTGAGCGGTATGACGGCTGCATTGTCCCATGGTGGTTATACCTGCGTACTATTGTTTGCACAGATGAACGTGGTACCTTCAGGCATTTGGACATTTTTCCTAAGGATGAACCAGAATTGTGGATCTCTACAATTATGTTTCTGAGGTCTTGGCTGATTTCTTTTGATTTTCCCATGATGTCAAGCAAAGAGGCACTGAGTTTGAAAGTAGTCCTTGAAATACATCCACAGGTACACCTCAAATTAACTCAAATGATGTCAATTAGCCTATCAAAAGCTTCTAAAGCCATGACATAATTTTCTGGAATTTTCTAAGCTGTTTAAAGACACAGTCAACTTAGTGTATGTATGTAAACTTCGGACCCATTGGAATTGTGATACAGTGAATTATAAGTGAAGTCATTTATCTGTTAACATTTGTTGTAAAAATTACTTGTGTCCTGCACAAAGTAGATGTCCTAACCAACTTGCCAAAACTATAGTTTGTTAACAAGAACTCTGTGGAGTGGTTGAAAAATGAGTTTTAATGACTTCAACCTAAGTGTATGTAAACTTCCGACTTCAACTGTATGTAAATAAGCAATTTCTTTTTTTCACATCTTATGAACATCTTATTATACTGCACTGTACATACAGTGCATTCAGAAAGTATTCAGACCCCTTGACCTTTACCACATTTTGTTACGTTACAGCCTTATTCTAAAATGGATTCCATTTTATTTTAGCCCCATCAATCTACACGCTATGAAACTCGAAATTGATGCATCCTCTTTCCATTGATCATCCTTGAGATGATTGGAATCCACCTGTGGTAAATTCACTTGATTGGACATGATTTGGAAAGGCACACACACACCTGTCTATATAAGGTCCCACAGTTGACAGTTATATCAAAAAACATGTCAACCTAACCAGTTTGTATCCTATGAAACAAGGTTAATGTAATTAATAAAGTTAGTAATAGATAACATTCATATTCTGATTATCTCTGAAACTCACTAATACATTTGATGATACAGTGGTAGCAATGCTAGGTTATGACATTTACAGAAAAAATGGAAATGCCAGTGGTGGTGTTGCTGTTTAAATGTAAACATTAGAGAGGATCTCATGTTAAATACAGTTGAAATAATATGGCTACAGGTTAATTTGCCTCACCTAAAGCCAATTATTGTGGGAAGCTGTTATAGACCACCAAGTGCTAACAGTCAGTGTCTGGATAACATGTGTGAAATGTTTGTTATTGTATGTGATAGCAACAGTGAGGTACATTTTCTGGGTGATTTAAATATTGACTGGCTTTCATCAAGCTGCCCACTCAAGAAAAAGCTTCAAAACTGTAATCAGTGCCTGCAATCTTGTTCAGGTTATGAGTCAACCTACCAGGGTAGTTACAAACAGCACAGGATGGAAATCAACATGATTTGATCACATTTTTACTGATGCTGCAGTCACGTGCTTGAAAGCAGTATCCATATCCATCTAATGTAGTGATCACAAATCAAATCAAATGTATTTATAAAGCCCTTCTTAAATCAGCTGATATCTCAAAGTGCTGTACAGAAACCGAGCCTAAAACAGCAAACAGAAAGCAATGCAGGTGTAGAAGCACGGTGGCTAGGAAAAACTCCCTAGAAAGGCCAGAACCTAGGAAGAAACCTAGAGAGGAACCAGGCTCTGAGGCGTGGCCAGTCCTCTTCTGGCTGTGCCGGGTGGAGATTATAACAGAACATGGTCAAGATGTTCAAATGTTGATAGATGACCAGCAGGGTCAAATAATAATAATCACAGTGGTTATCGAGGGTGCAACAGGTCAGCACCTCAGGAGTAAATGTCAGTTGGCTTTTCATACCGATCATAGAGAGTATCTCTACCACTCCTGCTGTCTCTAGAGAGTTGAAAACAGCAGGTCTGGGCCAGGTAGCAAGTCCGGTGAACAGGTCAGGGTTCCATAGCCGCAGGCAGAACAGTTGAAACTGGAGCAGCAGCACTGCCAGGTGGACTGGGGACAGCAAGGAGTCATCAGGCCAGGTAGTCCTGAGGCATGGTCCTAGTGCTCAGGTCCTCCGAGAGAGAGACAGAAAGAGAGAAAGAAAGCAAGAAAAGAAAGAACGAAAGAAAGAAAGAAGGAAAGAGAATGAAAGAAAGAATTAGAGAGGGCATACTTAAACTCACAAAGGACACCGGGTAAGACAGGAGAAATAGAATATAGTAACCATATCTAGCCTCTCTGGGATATGTGGGACGCTCGCAAACAGCCAGTGAAATTGCAAGGTGCTAAATTCAAACAACAGAAATTTCATAATTAAAATTCCTCAAACATACAAGTATTATCTTCTTATGGCTGCAGGGGCAGTATTGAGTAGCTTGGATGAAAGGTGCCCAGAGGTGCCCAGAGTAAACTGCCTGCTCCTAAGTCCCAGTGGCTAATATATGCATATGATTAGTAGTATTGGATAGAAACCTGACGTTTTTAAAACTGTTTGAATGATGTCTGTGAGTATAACAGAACTCACATGGCAGGCAAAAACCTTAGAAGAAATCCAAACAGGAAGGTTATGTTATGGTTATGTTGCACTTCCTAAGGCTTCCACTAGATGCCAACCGTCTTTAGAACCTTGTTTGAGGCTTCTACTGTGAAGAGAGCCTACATGAGAGGGGAATGAGTCAGTTGTCTGGCAGAGAGCCACGCTCTGGTCATGCGTATTTGACATGAGATGGAGCTGCGTTCATTTGCTTTTCTACAGACATAGGTATTCTCCGATTGGAACGTTATTGAAGATTTATGATAAAACCATCCTAAAGTTTGATTCTATACTTAGTTTGAAATGTTTCTACAACCTGTAATATAACTTTTTTTGAACTTTTCGTCCAACGCTCTGCTTGACCTGCACACGCGTTTGGATTTGTGTACTAAACGCCCTAACAAAAGTAGCTATTTGGACCAAAATTATGGACATTATCGAACAAATCAAACATTTATTGTAGAACTAGGATTCTTGGGATTGCATTATGATGAAGATCATCAAAGGTAAGTGAATATTTATAATGTTATTTCTGATTTCTTTTGACTCCAACATGGCGGGTATATTTATTTGTTTTCTGAGCGCCGTTCTCAGATTATTGCATGGTTTGCTTTTTCCGCAAAGCTTTTTTGAAATCTGACACAGCGGTTGCATTAACTTCTTATGGCTGCAATCCCGTTAACGGGAGCGATCTGACAACAGCCAGTCGAAGTGTAGGGCGCCATTTTCAAAACATCAAAAATCGCACAATTAACATTCCTCAAACAAACATCTCATACCATTTTAAAGCAATTCTCGTTATTAATCCCACCACAGTGTCCGATTTCAAATATGCTTTTACAGCAAAGCACCACAAACGATTATGTTAGGTCACCACATAGCCACAGAAAAACACAGCCATTTTTCATTAAGGTGTATCTATAATTCCATGTGTAAATCTTGAATTTTTCATCAACATGTATAATAGTAAATTATATATTTCATTAATGTTTATTATGAGTATTTCTGTAACTTGATGTGGCTCTCTGCAAAATCACTAGATGTTTTTGGAACTACTGAACGTAACACGCCAATGTAAACTCAGATTTTGTTTTTATATATATATGAACTTTATCAAACAAAACATACATGCATGTATTGTGTAAAATGAAGTCCTATGAGTGTCATCTGATGAAGATCATCAAATGTTTGTGATTCATTTTATCTCTATTTGTGCTTTTTGTGACTCCTATCTTTGGCTGGAAAAATGGCCGTGTTTTTCTGTGGCTTAGTGGTGCCCTAACATAATTGTTTGTGGTGCTTTGCTGTAAAGCATATTTGAAATCGGACACTGTGGTGTAATTAACGAGAATCGCATCTTTAAAATGGTGTAAAATACTTGTATGCAAGTATTGTAATTGAATTCAATTGTAATTATGAGATTTTTGTTGTTTTGAATGTGGCGCCCTGCAATTTCACTGGCCGTTAACGGGATTGCAGCCTTAAGGAGATTTATACACCATTTTAAAGATAAACTTCTCCTTAATGCAACCGCTGTGTCAGATTTAAAAAAGGCTTTACGGCAAAAGCACACCGTGCGATTATGTTAGGTCAGCGCCTAGCGCCTAGCCACAGAAAACCACACAGCCGTTTTCCAACCAAGGAGAGGTGTAACGAAAGTCAGAAATAGCGTTAAAATTAATTATTTACCTTTGATGTTGTTCATCTGATGGCACTCCCAGGTCTCCATGTTAGACAATAAATGTTTGTTTTGTTCGATAAAGTTCATATTTATGTCCAAATACCTCAATTTTGCTCGCACGTTTAGTCCAGTAATCCAAATGCACAGGAGTGCTCACAAAGTATAGACGAAAAGTCAAAAAAAAAGTTCCATGATAGTTTGTAGAAACATGTCAAACGATGTATATAATCAATCTTTAGGATATTTTTATCATATATCTTCAATAATATTCCAACCGGAGAATTCATTTTTCATTAGAAAGGAAAGGGAACGGAGCTCGTGCTCACGGCAGCGCGCAATAAAAAAACTCAAGGCTTTCAACCTTACCACTGGTTGAAACAGCTCTTATTCACTCCTCTTTCGCAGTAGAATCCAGTAGAATTTAAAGACTGTTGAGATCTAGTGGAAGCCTTAGGAAGTACAATCTGACCCCATAGACACAGTATATTGGATAGGCAATCACTTTAAAAAAACTAAAAACCTCAGATTTCCCTCTTCCTGGTTTGTTTTTCTCAGGTTGTTTCCTGCCATATGAGTTCTGTTATACTCACAGACATTATTTTTAACAGTTTTGGAAACTCTGAGAGTGTTTTCTTTAAATCTACTAATTTTATGCATATTCTAGCTTCTGGGCCTGAGTAGCAGGCAGTTTTCTCTGGGCACCTTATTCATCCAAGCTACTCAATACTGCCCCCCGTTCCCAAAGAAGCTAGGAAAACAAAAGTTCCAAAGGCTGGGCCTAATATAGTGTTTGAGGCCATACAGTACATTTTGTAGTGATTCCTATGTTGTTGATGTGAAGTATAGTTGTTGAGCCTTGGTGTGTAATGAGGAGAACCAGACTCTGCATTTGACACATTTATAAAATTGCTAATCCCAGTTACTAACAAGCACGCACCCACCAAGGAAATGACTGTAAAAACTGTTAAATCCCAGTGGATTGATGAGGATTTAAAAAATGGTATGGTTCAGAGGGATGAGGCAAAAGGAATGGCAAATAAATCTGCCTCTGCACAACTGATTGGCCAATGAACTGCAAATTGAGAAAACAAACAAAACAAAACTAAAATGAATAAAAAGAAGAAGAAACTACACTATGAAACCAAGATAAATGACATAAAGAATGAGAGCAAAAAGCTTTGGAGCAAGTTCAATGAATTTTGGGGAAAAAAGGCAAACTCAACTCCATCATTCGTTGGAGTTGGAATCAGATGGCTCATTCATCACAAAACTGACTGATATTGTCAACTATTTTAATGGAAGCCTCTCCACCATAATCCATGTAGAATCAGGATTTCTCAGGGCAGCTGTCTAAGCCCCTTACCTTGAGTAAAGCCAGTGTGTCTATGTATGCAGATGACTAAACACTATACACTACAGCGACTGAAATGACTGCAACACTTAAAGAGCTGCGGTCAGTTTCAGAATGGGTGGCAAGTAATACGTTATTCCTAAATATTCCATTTATGATTTAGATAACAAGCTACTTAAACAAAATGTAACGTTAGTTAACCACTCTGGGACTAGAAGGTCAAAAGACGAAAACATCATTTTTTCTTTTGTAAATTAAAATTTGCTATCGTAAATGTTAGCAAAACCTCTGCCTTTGCGGGATGCACGGGGGATATGTTCACTAGTGTAACCAGGAGGTGAGGCCTCATTTAAGTAAATCTTTGGACTACCTTGACTAACGTTAGCTATATCTAAACTATGTTAGCATGTGTAGCTAGCCAACATTAGCTGCTAGCTAGAATAGTTTGATTTAGAAAGTTTTGTTGCTAACTAGTTAGCAAACAACCTAGATAGCTATTCAACCCTAAATTTGCCAGGTGGCTAGCTAGCTAGTTAACGTTAGCTTGATAAAATGTGTTTAGGTAGTTAACTAGATAGCTAGGTCACGTTATTTAGTGTAGCACCATAGCTAGCTAGCTAGCCAAAATTCAGCTGACATTAAATCAAATCAAATCAAATCAAATTTTTATTTGTCACATACACATGGTTAGCAGATGTTAATGCGAGTGTAGCGAAATGCTTGTGCTTCTAGTTCCGACAATGCAGTAATAACAAGTAATCTAACTAACAATTCCAAAACTACTGTCTTGTACACAGTGTAAGGGGATAAAGAATATGTACATAAGGATATATGAATGAGTGATGGTACAGAGCAGCATAGGCAAGATACAGTAGATGTTATCGGGTACAGTATGTACAAATGAGATGAGTATGTAAACAAAGTGGCATAGTATAGTATAAAGTGGCTAGTGATACATGTATTACATAAGGATACCGTCGATGATATAGAGTACAGTATATACATATGCATATGAGATGAATAATGTAGGGTAAGTAACATTTATATAAGGTAGCATTGTTTAAAGTGGCTAGTGATATATTTACATCATTTCCCATCAATTCCCATTATTAAAGTGGCTGGAGTTGAGTCAGTGTCAGTGTGTTGGCAGCAGCCACTCAGTGTTAGTGGTGGCTGTTTAACAGTCTGATGGCCTTGAGATAGAAGCTGTTTTTCAGTCTCTCGGTCCCAGCTTTGATGCACCTGTACTGACCTCGCCTTCTGGATGATAGCGGGGTGAACAGGCAGTGGCTCGGGTGGTTGATGTCCTTGATGATCTTTATGGCCTTCCTGTGACATCGGGTGGTGTAGGTGTCCTGGAGGGCAGGTAGTTTGCCCCCGGTGATGCGTTGTGCAGACCTCACTACCCTCTGGAGAGCCTTACGGTTGAGGGCGGTGCAGTTGCCATACCAGGCGGTGAGACAGCCCGCCAGGATGCTCTCGATTGTGCATCTGTAGAAGTTTGTGAGTGCTTTTGGTGACAAGCCGAATTTCTTCAGCCTCCTGAGGTTGAAGAGGCGCTGCTGCGCCTTCTTCACGATGCTGTCTGTGTGAGTGGACCAATTCAGTTTGTCTGTGATGTGTATGCCGAGGAACTTAAAACTTGCTACCCTCTCCACTACTGTTCCATCGATGTGGATAGGGGGGTGTTCCCTCTGCTGTTTTCCTGAAGTCCACAATCATCTCCTTAGTTTTGTTGACGTTGAGTGTGAGGTTGTTTTCCTGACACCACACTCCGAGGGCCCTCACCTCCTCCCTGTAGGCCGTCTCATCGTTGTTGGTAATCAAGCCTACCACTGTTGTGTCGTCCGCAAACTTGATGATTGAGTTGGAGGCGTGCGTGGCCACGCAGTCGTGGGTGAACAGGGAGTACAGGAGAGGGCTCAGAACGCAACCTTGTGGGGCCCCAGTGTTGAGGATCAGCGGGGAGGAGATGTTGTTGCCTACCCTCACCACCTGGGGGCGGCCCGTCAGGAAGTCCAGTACCCAGTTGCACAGGGCGGGGTCGAGACCCAGGGTCTCGAGCTTGATGACGAGCTTGGAGGGTACTATGGTGTTGAATGCCGAGCTGTAGTCGATGAACAGCATTCTCACATAGGTATTCCTCTTGTCCAGATGGGTTAGGGCAGTGTGCAGTGTGGTTGAGATTGCATCGTCTGTGGACCTATTTGGGCGGTAAGCAAATTGGAGTGGGTCTAGGGTGTCAGGTAGGGTGGAGGTGATATGGTCCTTGACTAGTCTCTCAAAGCACTTCATGATGACGGATGTGAGTGCTACGGGGCGGTAGTCATTTAGCTCAGTTACCTTAGCTTTCTTGGGAACAGGAACAATGGTGGCCCTCTTGAAGCATGTGGGAACAGCAGACTGGTATAGGGATTGATTGAATATGTCCGTAAACACACCGGCCAGCTGGTCTGCGCATGCTCTGAGGCGCGGCTGGGGATGCCATCTGGGCCTGCAGCCTTGCGAGGGTTAACACGTTTAAATGTCTTACTCACCTCGGCTGCAGTGAAGGAGAGACCGCATGTTTTCGTTGCAGGCCGTGTCAGTGGCACTGTATTGTCCTCAAAGCGGGCAAAAAAGTTATTTAGTCTGCCTGGGAGCAAGACATCCTGGTCCGTGACTGGGCTGGGTTTCTTCCTGTAGTCCGTGATTGACTGTAGACCCTGCCACATGCCTCTTGTGTCTGAGCCGTTGAATTGAGATTCTACTTTGTCTCTGTACTGGCGCTTAGCTTGTTTGATAGCCTTGCGGAGGGAATAGCTGCACTGTTTGTATTCGGTCATGTTACCAGACACCTTGCCCTGATTAAAAGCAGTGGTTCGCGCTTTCAGTTTCACACGAATGCTGCCATCAATCCACGGTTTCTGGTTAGGGAATGTTTTAATCGTTGCTATGGGAACGACATCTTCAACGCACGTTCTAATGAACTCGCACACCGAATCAGCGTATTCGTCAATGTTGTTATCTGACGCAATACGAAACATCTCCCAGTCCACGTGATGGAAGCAGTCTTGGAGTGTGGAGTCAGCTTGGTCGGACCAGCGTTGGACAGACCTCAGCGTGGGAGCCTCTTGTTTTAGTTTCTGTCTGTAGGCAGGGATCAACAAAATGGAGTCGTGGTCAGCTTTTCCGAAAGGGGGGCGGGGCAGGGCCTTATATGCGTCGCGGAAGTTAGAGTAACAATGGTCCAAGGTCTTTCCTCCCCTGGTTGCGCAATCGATATGCTGATAAAATTTGGGGAGTCTTGTTTTCAGATTAGCCTTGTTAAAATCCCCAGCTACAATGAATGCAGCCTCCGGATAAATTGTTTCCAGTTTGCAGAGAGTTAAATAAAGTTCGTTCAGAGCCATCGATGTGTCTGCTTGGGGGGGGATATATACGGCTGTGATTATAATCGAAGAGAATTCTCTTGGTAGATAATGCGGTCTACATTTGATTGTGAGGAATTCTAAATCAGGTGAACAGAAGGATTTGAGTTCCTGTATGTTTCTTTCGTCGCACCATGTCACGTTAGCTAGCTAAAACAGTATTTAAGTGTCCAGCAAACATTTGATCTTCAGACACTTAAATGTTAAACCTTATTTTAACAATTGTCCCCTTAATTTGATTCTTTTGAAGTAATTTGTCGTCTACTTTCTTGAAAGGATTGTTGAAGTCTAGCTCTAGAAGCATTGTCTCATACATAAAAACATATACAGGAGAGTTAAATTATTCCTTTAAGCTATTTTATCGCCCCCAGAGTCCTCCTTTTACTCTCTGTTCCAGACGTTCTAGACGAGCAATTCTGATAGCTTTTAGCCGTATCCTTATCCTACTCCTCCTCTGTTCCTCTGATGATGTAGAGGTGAATCCAGGCCCTGCAGTGCCTAGCTCCACTCCTATTCCCCAAGCGCTCTCTTTTGATGACTTCTGTAACCGTAATAGCCTTGGTTTCATACATGTTAACATTAGAAGCCTCCTCCCTAAGTTTGTTTTATTCACTGCATTAGCACACTCTGCCAAATAGGATGTTCTAGCCATGTCTGAATCCTGGCTTAGGAAGACCACCACAAATTCTGAAATGTTCATCCATTACTACAACATTTTCAGACGAGATAGAGCTGCCAAAGGGGGTGGTGTTGCAATCTACTGCAAATATAACCTGCAGAGTTCTGTCCTACTATCCAGGTCTGTGCATAAACAATTTTAACTTCTACTTTTAAAAATCCAACCCCTCTAAAAACAAGTCTCTCACCGTTGCCGGCTGCTATAGACCACCCTCTGCCCCCAGCTGTGCTCTGGACACCACATGTGAACTGATTGCCCCCCATCTATCTTCAGAGCTCGTGCTGCTAGGCAACCTAAACTGGAACATGCTTAACCAGTTAGAGCTCTAGGGGCGCTATTTCATTTTTGGATAAAAAACGTTCCCGTTTTAAGCGCGATATTTTGTCACGAAAAGATGCTCGACTATGCATATTCTTGACAGTTTTGGAAAGAAAACACTCTGAAGTTTCAGAATCTGCAAAGATTTTGTCTGTAAGTGCCCCAGAACTCATTCTACAGGCGAAACCAAGATGATGCATCACCCAGGAATTAGCAGAATTTCTGAAGCTCTGTTTTCCATTCTCTCCTTATATGGCTGTGATTGCGCAACGAATGAGCCTACACTTTCTGTCGTTCGCCCAAGGTCTTAGCAGCATTGTGACGTATTTGTAGGCATATCATTGGAAGATTGACCATAAGAGACTACATTTTCCAAGTGTCCGCCTGGTGTCCTGCGTCGAATTCGGTGCGCAATTGCCAGCTGCTTCTACTTTACCATTTGATTCAGGGGAGAAAGCATGTGTCCAAGAACGATGTATCAATGAAGAGATATGTGAAAAACACCTTGATGATTGATTCTAAACAACGTTTGCCATGTTTTCAGTCGATATTATGGAGTTAATTTGGAAAAAAGTTTGCGTTTTGAGGACTGAATTTATGGATTTTTTTTGGTAGCCAAATGTGATGTATAAAACGGAGCTATTTCTAATACACAAGGAATCTTTTTGGAAAAACTGAGCATCTGCTATCTAACTGAGAGTATCCTCATTGAAAACATCAGAAGTTCTTCAAAGGTAAATGATTTTATTTGAAGGCTTTTATGTTTTTGTTAATGTTGCGTGCTGGATGCTAACGCTAATGCTAACGCTAAATGCTAACGCGAAATGCTAACTCTAGCTAGCTACTTTTACACAAATTATTGTTTTCCTATGGTTGAGAAGCATATTTTGAAAATCTGAGATGACAGTGTTGTTTACAAAAGGCTAAGCTTGAGAGATGGCATATTTATTTCATTTCATTTGCGATTTTCATAAATAGTTAACGTTGTGTTATGCTAATGAGCTTGCTGATAGATTTACACAATCCTGGATACAGGGGTTTTTTCATAGCTAAACGTGACGCAGAAAACGGAGCGATTTGTCCTAAACAAATAATCTTTCAGGAAAAACTGAACATTTGCTATCTGAGAGTCTCCTCATTGAAAACATCTGAAGTTCTTCAAAGGTAAATGATTTTTTTGAATGCTTTTCTGTTTTTTTGTGTAAATGTTGCCAGCTGAATGCTAATGCTAAATGCTACGTTAGCCATCAATACTGTTACACAAATGCTTGTTTTGCAATGGTTGAGAAGCATATTTTGAAAATCTGAGATGACAGTGTTGTTAACAAAAGGCTAAGCTTGAGAGCTAGCATATTTATTTCATTTCATTTGCGATTTTCATGAATAGTTAACGTTGCGTTATGGTAATGAGCTTGAGTCTGTATTCACGAACCCGGATCCGGGATGGGGAGATCAGAAAGGTTAACACCCCAGCCATCCTACAATCTAAGCTTGATGCCCTCAATCTCTCACAAATTATCAATGAACCTACCAGGTACCACCCCAAAGCCGTAAACACGGGCACCCTCATAGATATCATCCTAACCAACTTGCCCTCTAAATACACCTCTGCTGTTTTCAACCAAGATCTCAGCGATCACTGCCTCGTTGCCTGCATCCGTAATGGGTCAGCGTTCAAACGACCTCCACTCATCACTGTCAAATGCTCCCTGAAACACTTCAGTGAGCAGTCCTTTCGAATCGAACTGGACGGGGTATCCTGGAAGGATATTGATATTTTTTTTTATGCCTTCCTCACCATCTTAAATCAGCATGCCCCATTCAAGAAATTTAGAACCAGGAACAGATATAGCCCTTGGTTCTCTCCAGACCTGACTGCCATTAACCAACACAAAAACATCCTATGGCATTCTGCATTAGCATGGAACAGCCCCCGTGATATGCAACTTTTCAGGGAAGCTAGAAACCAATATACACACAGGCAGTTAGAAAAGCCAAGGCTAGCTTCTTCAAGCAGAAATGTGCTTCATGCAACACACTCTCAAAAAAGTTCTGGGACAATGTAAAGTCCATGGAGAATAAGAACACCTCCTCCCAGCTGCCCACTGCACTGAAGATAGGAAACACTGTCACTACCAATTAATCCACTATAACTGAGAATTTCAAGAAGCATTTTTCTACGGCTGGCCATGCTTTCCACCTGGCTACCCCTACCCCGGTCAACAGAACTGCACCCCCCACAGCAACTCCCCCAAGCCTTCCCCATTTCTCCTTCTCCCAAATCCAGTGAGATGATGTTCTGAAAGAGCTGCAAAATCTGGACCCCTACAAATAAGCCAGGCTAGACAATCTGGACCCTTTCTTCCTAAAATTATCTGCCGAAATTGTTGCCACCCCTATTACTAGCCTGTTCAAGCTCTCTTTCGTGTCATCTGAGATTCCCAAAGATTGGAAAGCAGCTGCGGTCATCCCCCTCTTCAATGGGGGGGGACACTCTTGACCCAAACTGCTACAGACCTATATCTATCCTACGCTGCGTTTCTAAGGTCTTCGAAAGCCAAGTCAACAAACAGATAACTGACCATTTCGAATCCCACCATACCTTCTCCGCTATGCAATCTGGTTTTAAAGCTGGTCATGGGTGCACCTCAGCCACGCTTAAGGGCCTAAACGATATCTTAACCGCCATCGATAAGAAACAATACTGTGCCACCGTATTCATTTACCTAGCCATGGCTTTCAACTCCGTCAATCACCACCTCCTCATTGGCAGACTCGACAGCCTTGGTTTCTCAAATTATTACCTCGCCTGGTTCTACAACTACTTCTCTGATAGAGTTCTGTGTGTCAGATCGGAGGGTCTGTTGTATGGGCCTCTTGCAGTCTCTATGGGGGTGCCACATGGTTCAATTCTTGGACCGACTCACTTCTCTGTATACATCAATGATGTTGCTCTTGCTGCTTGTGAGTCTGTGATCCATCTCTATGCAGACGACACCTTTCTGTATTCTTCTGGCCCTTATTTGGACACTGTGTTAACAACCCTCCAGGCGAGCTTCAATGCCATACAACTCTCCTTCCGTGGCCTCCAATTGCTCTTGAATACAAGTAAAACTAAATGCATGCTCTTCAACCGATCGCTGCGTGCACCTGCCCGCCTGTCCAACATCACTACTCTGGACGACTCTGACTCTGAATATGTGGAAAATTACAAATACCTAGGTGTCTGGTTAGACTGTAAACTCTCCTTCCAGACTCACATCAAACATCTCCAATCCAAAGTTGAATCTAGGATTGGCTGCCTATTTCGCAACAAAGCATCCTTCACTCGTGCTGCCAAACATACCCTTGTAAAACTGACCATCCTACCAATCCTCGACTTCAGCGACGTCATTTACAAAATAGCCTCCAATACCCTACTCAATAAATTGGATGCAGTCTATCACAGTGCCATCCGTTTTGTCACCAAAGCCCCATACACTACCCAGCACTGCGACCTGTATGCTCTCGTTGGCTGGCCCTCTCTTCATACTCGTTGCCAAACCCACTGGCTCCAGGTCATCTACAAGACCCTGCTAGGTAAATTCCCCCCTTATCTCAGCTCGCTGGTCACCATAGCAGCACACACCTGTAGCACGAGCTCCAGCAGGTATATCTCTCTGGTCACCCCAAAAACCAGTTCTTCCTTTGGTCACATCTCCTTCCAGTTCTCTGCTGCCAATGACTGGAACGAACTACAAAAATCTCTGAAACTGGAAACACTTATCTCCCTCACTGGCTTGAAGCACCAGCTGTCAGAGCAGCTCACAGATTACTGCACCAGTACATAGCCCATCTATAATTTAGCCCAAACAACTACTTCCCTACTGCATTTATTTATTTATTTTGCTCCTTTGCACCCCATTATTTCTATCTCTACTTTGCACATTCTTCCACCGCAAATCAACCATTCCAGTGTTTTACTTGCTATATTGTATTTACTTTGCCACCATGGCCTTTTTTTGCCTTTAACTCCCTTATCTCACCTCACTTGCTCACATTGTATGTAGACTTATTTTTCTACTGTATTATTGACTGTATGTTTGTTTTACTCCATGTGTAACTCTGTGTTGTTGTATGTGTCGAACTGCTTTGCTTTATCTTGGGCAGGTCGCAATTGTAAATGAGAACTTGTTCTCAACTAGCCTACCTGGTTAAATAAATAAATAAAATATATAAAAAAAAGTCATTTAAGATCATTTAGAGAGCTCTGATTTTGATCCAACTATGAGTTTATATGTGTATATATTTCTTCTTGAATTTGAGAAGTATGTCTCATGTGTCTTAATCTCATTCTGGTGTTATTAAAGAGAGCTCATGTTTCCAGGAGAAACAAACGGGAAAAATGTAAAATCTCTTCTTCTTTCCTATGTTTTCATTCATGTTTTCATCCATCCACCCACCCACCCACCAACTAAGTCAAGGCTTAGTGAAACCATAGGGGACCGTCTGTTCTTCAAGGCATTAGGGAGGGAAGGGTCTGCATACTGGATCACCAGGGAAGCATAGATGACTCACAGTACGCTAGGTGCGAAAGGGTCTGCATACTGCATCACCAGGGAAGCATAGATGACTCACTGTACCTGAGGTAGAACAAACCCACTTAGTAACCAACCATCTGGCCAAACGCAAACACAAAATCAACAAAGTCACACAACACAGACACTGTGGTGATGCCAAACCCCCTAGGAAATCACTTATTTTTATTTAACAAGGCAAGTCAGATAAGAACAAATTCTTATTTACAATGACGACCTACACCGACCAAGCCCGGATGACGCTGGGACAATTGTGCGCCGCCCTATGGGATTCCCAATCACAGCCAGTTGTGATACAGCCTGGATTCTAACCAGGGTGTCTGTAGTGACGCCTCTAGCACTGAGATGCAGTGCCTTAGACTACTGTGCCACTCGGGAGCCCTTCCACCAACAAGTCATAATAGGAATGTCCACATTCATTCTGTCCAATCACAAACACAACACCAACACGCAATACAACGCCTTCACAAACACTACACACAATAACCTGCCTTCACCAACACAACGCCTTCACAAACACAACGCCAACACCCAACACAACTCCTTCACAAACACAACACCAACACACAACTTTGTCAGTAGCTAGGTGATGCACAAAACCTTTACCAGCTAGGTGACGCCAAACCTCCTAGCAAAGTGCTAATCAGGTCAACCTCCACCTATGTAGAACTATGCTAACTTTCTCCATCCACATTGCCATGTTCCTCCCCTGCTGTCCACTGATGTTAAAGAGAGAGAAGGTCGGTCTCTGGATTTAACTTCAACTGAATTTGATTAGACAGTGATGGAAAATGGAATAAATACTAGCCACAGAGAAAGGCGATCTTTGCATTGGGGCAGTGGAGTAGAGTAGAGTAGAGTAGAGTAGAGTAGAGTAGAGTAGAGTAGAGTAGAGTAGAGTAGATCAGAACTTCAATAGGAAGATTTGGCTAATATTTTACAGCAAATAAAGATCTTGTTTACTTCTCTTGTTCTAGGTGTATTGAAATCAGTTGTTCTAAGTCAGATGGTTAGTTTGTTGTAAAAAAACATATATATATATGTGTGTTTCTGTGTGATGTTTTTTGGAGACATATTCAAGTAATTGGCTTGAATTTTTTTTACTAAACAACCTTCACAAAAAAAAAATATCCAGAATAACTGGAACATTTTGAATAGATGAGATATATATACAGTGCCTTGCGAAAGTATTTGGCCCCCTTGAACTTTGCGACCTTTTGCCACATTTCAGGCTTCAAACATAAATTGAAATAAATGTCGTTCCACTTCATGATTGTGTCCCACTTGTTGTTGATTCTTCACAAAAAAATACAGTTTTATATCTTTATGTTTGAAGCCTGAAATGTGGCAAAAGGTCGCAAAGTTCAAGGGGGCCGAATACTTTCGCAAGGCACTGTATATTAAACAACATGTAATACATTAAACCAACGTTTGGAGCGCGCCTATTTTACAGGCCTCAGTCCGTAGCCTGTAATACATTTGCAAAGTTTACGTCTGCAAAGTTTACGTCTGCAAAGTTTACGTCTGCAAAGTTCTGCCTCTTTCTTTATTCTGAAGAATGTTTTTTTTTCTCTTGTTCAATTGTCTATTTTCTTGTTTGCACTTTTCACATCAAACAAGTGCACACTTTAAATTACGGAACATAAATGCACTTTACCTAAAGCAGAGTTCTAAAATGTTTCACAAATACACCTGTCTTACTGTATGATTTCACATGAAAACCAAAATGTTTTGAAAAACGTTCAGTGGGGAGAACAAGTATTTGATACACTGCCAATTTTGCAGGTTTTCTTACTTACAAAGCATGTAGAGGTCTGTCATTTTTATTATAGGTACACTTCAATTTTTGTTTTAGATTCAGTCTCTCACAGTTGAAATGTACCTATTATAAAAATGACAGACCTCTACATGTTTTGTAAGTAGAAAAACCTGCAAAATCGGCAGTGTATCAAATACTTGTTCTCCCCACTGTATATATGAAGACAAAAATAGCTGAATGTTTTTCTATGTACCACTACTACTATAGAAAGCAGACAACATTCAGCTTTAAGAACCTCCATAAAATCGTCTCTCTCTCATGCACCACCACTGTCTGCAGTAAAAGTCCACCCTCCAGACTGAGTGTACACGGCCAGTTTACCAGCATGTGAACACAATTTTACACAAAACCAATAACATGTAAAACACACTCAGAAATCCATAGCAACTGCTTTCTTTATAAAATCTCATAGACAAAATCCAGTACAAGTCAGCTACTCAGTAAACATTGTCTCTGTGACTTTAAAATTGTGTTTTACCTCAGCTAGCATCAAGCTATCATACAGTATACTCTCACTCATTGTAAATCATGTTCTTCTCTCACTCAGTTCGACACAAAAAACAACACAAAACCTTTCCTAACGTTATAACACATTGACAAAGTTATTAAATACTATGTCATTGCACATTCTTTCAATATTAGAACATTTGGAAGTTCTGTTAAATATTTAAAAAATGCAGTGAAAAGAACGGACACAAGTTTACATCTGCAAAGTTCTGCCGCTTTCTATATTCTGAACAATGGTCCGCGCGCTTGGCCAGAACTTGCTGTTTCTCCTCCTACCACAGTGAAACAGTGTCATGTATTGGCCTGATGGACTACTAATAATGAAGCCTCTAGAATAAATAATTATGATTCATTAAGACAAATACATAAACAAATGGGTTTAAACAATAATTATTAAATGAAAGGGTTGTCTGTTTTTAGTGACTTTGTTTTCAACCCATACTCTCCTCTTTTTGATGACTCTGTTTGTTTATAGTAGACAGTTGAAGTAGGTGTGCCCATGACCATTGTAGAGTGTTCACTTGCTTTCAAACCACTTGACAGTCTTGAAAACCTTCACCTGGTGGAGCGTGGCGTTACTAACAATCCTTTACCTGGTCTAGAATCAGTTCAAAAGCCCTGGAAGGTGTAGGCAAAGGATCCGCTTTGGGAAAGTCGTATTCCTGGTCATAATGCTGGTTGTGCTGGTAAGTAGACGTCTCTCTGATATCCAGTGTTTCTTCATGTCTGTATGAAATAACAGTTACAATGTAATAAATAATACCTAAAAAAATTAAACACTGAACAGTTTCCGCACAGTTTCCTAAAGACTTGAAGCGAAGCTGCAATCTCTATTGGCTCCATCTTGACTTGCAATTCAGCTCCCTGAAGTTGACACATAAACGCCAGCTGCTGTCCTTCTAGCACGAAGACCACCGAGGATGAATGTGGAAATGTGGATATCTTGATCCAGCCTCTCTCCAGTAAGTTTTGAATATATTATTTCACCTCTTGGTATAGAGGTTTCAGGAAAAGAGTTGTAACTTTTCTGGACAGGCGTGTGATCCTTCAAGTTGAGTTTCAGCTTATTCTTATGGCTAGGCCCTCAACAACATTCCGCTGAAAAGGCAGAGTGCCAAATTCAAAATTATTTTTTAGAAATATGTAACTTTCATACATTCACAACTGCAATACACCAAAATACACCAATAAACGTCTTGTTAATCTACCCATCGTGTCCGATTTCAAAAAGGCTTTACAACGAAAGCACACCATGTGATTATGTTAGGTCAGAGCCTAGTCACAAAAACACACACAGCCATTTTCCAGCCAAAGAGAGGAGTCACAAAAAGCAGAAATAGAGATAAAATGAATCACTAACCTTTGATGATCTTCATCAGATGGCACTCATAGGACTTCAAGACACACAATACATGTATGTTTTGTTCGATAAAGTTCATATTTATATCCAAAAATCTCAGTTTACATTGGCGCTTTATGGTCAGTAATGTTGTGCCTCGAAAACATCCGGCGAATTTTCAGAGATCCACATCAATTAACAGAAATACTCATAATAAACTTTGATAAAAGATACAACTATTATGCACAGAATTATAGATCCACTTCTCCTTAATGCAACTGCTGTGTTAGATTTCAAAAAAGCTTTATGGAAAAGCAAACCATGCAATAATCTGAGTATGGCGCTCAGACACAAAAACAAGCCATGCAGATATCCGCCATGTTGTGGAGTCAGTAAAAGTCAGAAATAGCGTTATAAATATTAACTTACCTTTGATGATCTTCATCAGATTGCACTCCCAGGAATCTCAATTGCACAATAAATGTTTGTTTTGTTCGATAAAGTCCATAATTTCTGTCCAAATACCTCCTTTTGCGCGTTTGGTAAACAAATCCAAACTCACGAGGCACGGCAAGTCCAGGCGAAAGTTCAGATGAAAAGTTAAAAAGTTATATTACAGTTTGTAGAAACATGTCAAAAGATGTATAGATTCAATCTTTAGGATATTTTTAATATAAATCTTCAATAATGTTCCAACCTGAGAATTCCTTTGTCTTTAGAATTGCAATGGAACACAGGTCGCTCTCATGTGTGGGTGCGTGCCCACACATGAGAGCTCATGCCACTCTGCCAGACCCCTGACTCAATCAGCTCTCATTCCCCCCTCCCTCACAGTAGAAGCTTCAAACAACGTTCTAAAGACTGTTGACATCTAGTGGAAGCCGTAGGAAGTGCAATATGACCCCACAGACAATGTACAGTGCCTTGCGAAAGTATTCGGCCCCCTTGAACTTTGCGACCTTTTGCCACATTTCAGGCTTCAAACATAAAGATATAAAACTGTATTTTTTTGTGAAGAATCAACAACAAGTGGGACACAATCATGAAGTGGAACGACATTTATTGGATATTTCAAACTTTTTTAACAAATCAAAAACTGAAAAATTGGGCGTGCAAAATTATTCAGCCCCTTTACTTTCAGTGCAGCAAACTCTCTCCAGAAGTTCAGTGAGGATCTCTGAAGGATCCAATGTTGACCTAAATGACTAATGATGATAAATACAATCCACCTGTGTGTAATCAAGTCTCCGTATGAATGCACCTGCACTGTGATAGTCTCAGAGGTCCGTTAAAAGCGCAGAGAGCATCATGAAGAACAAGGAACACACCAGGCAGGTCCGAGATACTGTTGTGAAGAAGTTTAAAGCCGGATTTGGATACAAAAAGATTTCCCAAGCATTAAACATCCCAAGGAGCACTGTGCAAGCGATAATATTGAAATGGAAGGAGTATCAGACCACTGCAAATCTACCAAGACCTGGCCGTCCCTCTAAACTTTCAGCTCATACAAGGAGAAGACTGATCAGAGATGCAGCCAAGAGGCCCATGATCACTCTGGATGAACTGCAGAGATCTACAGCTGAGGTAGGAGACTCTGTCCATAGAACAACAATCAGTCGTATATTGCACAAATCTGACCTTTATGGAAGAGTGGCAAGAAGACAGCCATTTCTTAAAGATATCCATAAAAAGTGTTGTTTAAAGTTTGCCACAAGCCACCTGGGAGACACACCAAACATGTGGAAGAAGGTGCTCTGGTCAGATGAAACCAAAATTGAACTTTTTGACAACAATGCAAAACGTTATTTTTGGCGTAAAAGCAACACAGCTGAACACGCCATCCCCACTGTCAAACATGGTGGTGGCAGTATCATGGTTTGGGCCTGCTTTTCTTCAGCAGGGACAGGGAAGATGGTTAAAATTGATGGGAAGATGGATGGAGCCAAATACAGGACCATTCTGGAAGAAAACCTGATGGAGTCTCCAAAAGACCTGAGACTGGGACGGAGATTTGTCTTCCAACAAGACAATGATCCAAAACATAAAGCAAAATCTACAATGGAATGGTTCAAAAATAAACATATCCAGGTGTTAGAATGGCCAAGTCAAAGTCCAGACCTGAATCCAATCGAGAATCTGTGGAAAGAACTGAAAACTGCTGTTCACAAATGCTCTCCATCCAAACTCACTGAGCTCGAGCTGTTTTGCAAGCAGGAATGGGAAAAAATGTCAGTCTCTCGATGTGCAAAACTGATAGAGACATACCCCAAGCGACTTACAGCTGTAATCGCAGCAAAAGGTGGCGCTACAAAGTATTAACTTAAGGGGGCTGAATAATTTTGCACGCCCAATTTTTCAGTTTTTGATTTGTTAAAAAAGTTTGAAATATCCAATAAATGTCGTTCCACTTCATGATTGTGTCCCACTTGTTGTTGATTCTTCACAAAAAAATACAGTTTTATATATTTATGTTTTAAGCCTGAAATGTGGCAAAAAGGTCGCAAAGTTCAAGGGGGCCGAATACTTTCGCAAGGCACTGTATATTCGATAAAAAAAACTACAACCTAAGATTTCCCACTTCCTGGTTGGATTTTTCTCAGGTTTTTGCCTGTCATATGAGTTCTGTTATACTCACATACATCATTCAAGCAGTTGTAGAAACGTCAGAGTGTTTTCTATCCAATACCACTAATAACATGCATATATTAGCTTCTGGGCCTGATAAGCAGGAGGTTTAATCTGGGAATGCTTTTCATCCGAACGTAAAAATGCTGCCCCCTATACCAAACAGGTTTTAAGGTTCGGAATGCAGCTGATACAGTGGTTCTTCCTTTAAAAGTTTTGAGCTTTATGCCGTGACCGCTTGTGGTAGATGGTGGCAGATTGTGGTAAATTGTGTCATTCTGCCAACAATGGCTGACACTTAAATAACGTGTCATAGAATTCTGCGGCACCCCGCAAGTTGTGCTGCAGTATGCCGCAACTTTTAAAAAAAGAACCATTGTATCTCCACCTTCCTGTGCTTCACACAGAATTCTTCTGACTATTTTCTGTTCCTCTTCCTGTAGATGTTCTAAGTCAACAGGTGGGTGACATTGTTCTCTGGACTCAACTGGTGTGTGACTCGTGTGTGACTCGCTTTTCTCTGCTCGCCATGGGGAGGCTGAGTGGAGCATTGGAAAGCATCACTAGACTGACTCACATGCTTATTCTGACAGTCAGGTGTTGTGATGACAGGTCTAATGTCATCCATCAGATCTACCCAATCCAGCACTGTTCTCTGAGCACTGTTCTCTGAGAGAGGTAAATGTCATGTTGTACAGAGTTCTGAATTGAAATCTTTACCACCTTCGATGCTCAACAGGGCACATCCACACGGCATGGAAACAGCCCCAAACTTTCTGGGCAATGACTGTCCACGGCTGACTCAAACATCATTGTTCAGGGCCCTCCCCAGTGGTGCACTGGTCTAAGGAACTGCATCGCAGTGCTAGCTGTGCCACTAGAGATTCTGGGTTTGATTCCATGCTCTGTCACAGCCGGCCACAACCGGGAGAACATGGGGCGGCACACAATTGGCTCAACGTCGTCCAGGTTAGGGGTGGGTTTGGCCGGCAGGGATGTCCTTGTCCCATCACTCACTGGTGACTCCTGTGGCGGGCTGGGTGCAGTGCACACTGACATGATCGCCAGGTGTACGGTGTTTCCTCCGACACGTTGGTGCGGCCGGCTTCCGGGTTAAGTGGGCGTTGTGTCAAGAAGCAGTGTTGCTTGGTTGGGTTGTGTTTTGGAGGACGCACGGCTATCAACCTTCGCATCTCCAGAGTCCGTAGGAGTTGCAGCGATGAGACATGACAGTAACTACCAATTGGACACGAAAATGGGGTAAAAAAATAAAAATAACATCATTGTTCCTTCCTAATCTATAGAGCCCTTCTTACATCAGCCAACAGCAAGCAATGCAGATGTAGAAGCACGATAGGTAGGAAAAACTCCCTAGAAACTCCCCAGAACCTAGGAAGAAACCTAGAGAGGAGGAACTATAAGGGCACAAGGCGAGAGCCAAATGCAGGCAGGGGTCGGAAAGCAGATCAGAGTTCAAAACAGTACAAGGGGATAGGCAGGCTGGTAGTCGGAACAGGCTAGGGTTTAACCAGGATGACTGGAAACAAACAGACTTTAGAAAATAAGAGCAAGGAAAAATGCTGGTTAGCTTGGCAAATAAGACAAACTGGCAATGAGAGACAGGAAACACAGGGATAAATACACCGGGGATAGTAAGCGACACCTGGAAGGGGTGGAGACATTAACAAGGACAGGTAAACTAGATCAGAGTGTGACAGGAACCTAGGAAGAAACCAAGAGAGGAACCAGGCTCTGAGGGGTGGCCAGTCCTCTTCTGACTGTCCCGGGTGGAGATTATAACAGAACATGGCCAAGATGTTCAAACTTTCATAGATGACCAGCAGGGTCAAATAATAACATTCACAGTGGTTGTAGAGGGTGCAACAGGTCAGCACCTCAGGAGTACATGGCAGTTGGCTTTTCATAGCCGATCACACAGAGTTAGAGACAGCGTGTGTGGTAGGGAGAGAAAGTCGGTCCTGGACAAAGTAGCATGTCCGGTTGAACACGTCAGGGTTCTATAGCCGAAAAGCAGAACAGTTGAAACTGGAGCGGCAGCATGAGCAGGTGGACTGGGGACAGCCAGGAGTCATCAGGCCATCACTTTAAATGGCAGAGACCATGGTTTCAGCAGCTTTTTTTTTTTTACATTCATCACCTCACTCAGCAGTGCAGTGAGATTCACACCATCAGTCTGTTCACTGTTTTCTCGGATGAGTTCCTCTATGACATTAAAGCCTAGTAGTGGACAGTCTACACAGATCTCTGACGAACTAGCATAGGCACATGAATGGCCATTTTCCCATGTTTACTACTCAGAAGCTTTAGGGACATTTCAATCCATCCATCAAAGGGGGAAATAGTTAAATTTCGTTAGTTAACAAAGTCTCAAGGGGTTGGATCTCAACACCTGGCAAAGCGTTCTCTACCCAGGCCCTCCCTACAATGCTAGACTGTGCCCCATTGACTAAGAACATCTCAACTGTGACTCCATTACATAGGTATGAGACCATACATCTATTGCCAATTAGCTGTGCGACACTTTTCACCTTTGTGTGTCTCTTCTGAGTGTTGGTGTTCCTGTGTGTGGATGTGTAGCTGTTTTCTCTGTCTTCATACGGTTGATTTGGAGTAGGGGACATTTTGTTTTCAGCGGTCACTGTCTGTCCCTCGCCAGTGACCTGGACCCCGTTTCCCGACGTCTGTCTCATTAGGCAGCCGGCATCTCTGTGTCCTTCTTGTCCACAACGGAATCAGTGAGGGCAGCGTTCAATTCCCTGCTGGACACAGTCTTTAAACGTACCCTTAGTGTGGGCCATGTCTGTCATCGTTGCTGTGGATGGTAGTGGAGAGGAATATCCTGGTGCCTCTCTTGTCGGTGCTCTGGAGGATAGGTTATGGGCATATCCCTGGGCCTCGCCTCCGGAGGGTGGGGGATGTGTGTACCCCTGGTCCTCACCTGCAGCAGATTTCATCTTTTTCATCAGGTTTTTAGCCAGTACAGACACTGTTGCGGTCAGCTCCTGGATGGCTGTGAAATTGGCTTTCACTTCACCATCAACCTGAGTGGGGGGGAAAAGACTGGTCATAATATTCACTGTCCCTTTGTTGCTGTGCTGAGTTGACATTTACAGGTTTGTGCCTAGCACTGTGACCTAGACGTTTATGTCTATCTGCTTCCTCACTGGCTGAGTGTGTTATCTGCTCGAGGATTAAGTCGTCAGTCACACTACAATCAGAGGTACATTTCTTGAGGTCATCTCTGATTTTAGTGTATTTTTCACTGAGCCCTTGGTAAAGTGTGTGAAGGAACACACCCTGAACCATCTTCTTGTCATTCTAGTTGTTACATAGCATGTTCTTTCATATTATTTTGATATTCGAAAGTTTGAAAGTTCTACTACTGTAATGGTAAAAAAAAACTGACACACTTCTGCAAAGTTCTGGCGCATTCTTTATTCTGAAGAATGTTGTGAGTGCTTGGCTAGAACTTGCAGTTCCTCTTACCACAGTGCAACAGCAGCAAATGGACAATATAACAGCCTGATGGACAATCTAATGCTAAAGCATGTAGAATATACAATTTAGATAAATTAAGAACAATTCATAAATAAATTGGTTTAAAAATATATATTTCTAGCAACAGGGTGTCTGTTTGTGGTGACTTTGTTTTCAACCCACTACACCCTCCTCTTCTCTTTTTGATAACTCTTGGCATCTATCTACACCTACATCTGTTATACATGTGGGATCCATAGTATCACATCCAAATCAAATCGATCCAATTTTAAAGTTTGGAATACTTTAGCTTGCCTACATTGGTGATACAGATGTAGGATCTTAATTTGATCATTTTGGTGCTGATCATTTCTTTGTGGTGTTTTATAGTTTTAAAAAGGTTTCTAAAGTTTGTCATTTCAACTTTGAAATATCAGACTTGATTTCCCCTAAAGACATATGTATTAATTCGCATTTCCTGTTAGTGAAGGACTATTTTCCTGATGAATCAAAATCGCTCAATTAATTAATTTATTTTATTAACCTTCATTAAATTAAGATTTCAAAATCTTTACATTATGGTTTAACAAATGTGCAAAATGTATATAATGTGCTCTATTAGGTACAATAATTCACTGGTCACCTAGAAATGTCCTTGATTTTGAAAGAAAAGCAATTTTTTTTGTCCATTAAAATAACATCAGATTAATCAGAAATACAGTGTAGACATTGTTAATGCTGTATATGACTATTGTAGCTGGAAACGGCTGATTATTAATGGAATATCTACATAGGCGTACAGATGCTCATTATCAGCAACCATCACTCCTGTGTTCCAATGGCACGTTGTGTTAGCTAATCCAACTTTTTCATTTTTAAAAGGTTAATTGATCACTAGAAAACACTTTCAATTATGTTATCACATCTGAAAACTGTTGTTCTGATTAAATAAACAATAAAATTGGCCTTATTTAGACTAGTTGAGTATCTGGAGCATCAGCATTTTTGTGTTCAAATATAGGCTCAAAATGGCCAGAAACAAAGCACTTTCTTCTGAATCTCGACAGTCTATTCTTGTTCTGAGAAATTAAGGCTATTCCATGCGAGAAATTTACAAGAAACTGAAGATTTGCTGCAACGCTGTGCACTACTCCCTTCACAGAACAGTGCAAACTGGCTCTAACCAGAATAGGTAGGCCCCAGTGCACAACTGAGCAAGAGGACAAGTAGTTTCTAGATTGAGAAACAGACGCTTCACAAGTCCTCAAGTGGCAGCTTCATTAAATAGCATCCCGGAGTCGCCTGGTCACTTGGTTATTCTAAGTGGACCATGCTGTGGCCAAAGAGGATAGCTAGCTAAAAACTAAAGAGCATCCTGGCTATAGTCGGTAGCATGCATAACTTCCAGTGAATTAAGCTTACTGGTGTTCCCATGGGGATATCACAACCCCGTTCCTATTTTCAATTCCTGGAGTTGGAGGGAGTAGAGAGACGGGATTCTCATCCAATGAGGAAGTAGCCCCCGAGCAGCTGCTTTGCTTCACAAAAATATTACTGTGATCCCCCTCATTTAGTTACAGCAAACGGGGTACTAAGTCAACCATTAGGGGGCCGGGCTTCATGCAGGCTATAGAGTCACATGGAATCACAACACGTGTTGGAAGCTTGCCCATGTTTGCCCTCTTAAGGATCTGCCCTTTTTTTCAATTTTCGCCTAAAATTAGAAACCCAAATCTAACTGCCTGTTGTTCAGGGCCCGAAGCAAGATATGTATATTCTTGGCACCATTTGAAAGGAAACACTTTGAAGCTTGTGTAAATGTGAAAGGAATGTAGGAGAATATAAAACAACATATCTGGTAAAAAATTATACAAAGAAAAAAAACAACATTATTTTGTATCTATCATCATCTTTGAAATGAAAGAGAACGGCCATAATGTATTATTCCAACCCAGGTGTGAGTTAGATTTTGTCCACTAGATGGCAGCAGTGTATGTGCAAAGTTTTAGACTGATTCAATGAACCATTGCATTTCTGTTCAAATGTTGTATCAAGACTGCCCAAATGTGCCTAATTTGTTTTTTAGTAACTTTTCATGTTCAAAGTTGTGCTCTCTCCTCAAACAATAGCATGGTATTATTTCACTGTAATAGCTACTGTAAATTGGACAGTGCAGTTAGATTAACAAGAATTCAAGATTTCTGCCAACATCAGATATGTCTTTGTCCTGGGAAATGTTCTTGTTTCTTACAACCTCATGCTAATTGCAATGTTAACCTATGTTAGCTAAACTGTCCCATGGAAGGGACACCGATCCAAAAGAAGGCCCGTCTGGTACCCAGTATTCCATGCTGTTCACAGGGTTAAAGGGGTACATCGATCTCTCCAGGTTGCGACTAATAAGATGGGAGATTCGTTCTCTGTCCACAAGGGGGTACCCCTCCCCATAGGTGGCTCATGACTGGGAGTCAGCGGTGATTAACAAGAAATTAGCTGGAGCTAAGAGCCCAGCTAGGCTGCCCCTAGGGTGCCATGGCAACGAACAATGCAGATATGCGTGTAAATGTCAAGCATTTGAGCTCTGGTGCCAAGAAAAATTCATTTTCAGTACTCTGTGGGGGATTATGTTTCTACGGAGGCATTTAGAGCAACGGCTGTCATTCTCCACGTTAAAAGGGTACATGGCTGCTATCTTGTGCGTGTCATGTAGGAATTGACGGACCCTCGCCGGGGGCACAGCCACTGGTTGTTCGTTTCCTGAAAGGTGTATGTCATAATCTCAGACTGGTCTCCAAACCCTGTGACGCCCACATAGGATTGGTGCTGGTTTTGGAGGCACTCTCAGGAGCTGATGGATCTGAGGGTCCTTTCCAACAACATCTCTCTGCACGTGGCTTTGGCCTCAGCTAAACTTTTTTGGGGACCTTCGCGTGTTATCTGGTACTCCGTTCGCCCCCGGGTCACTCTAAGGTGACGTTGTGTCCAAATGTGAATGTCCTAAAAGATCCTAAACTTTTGAGCTATTTCCATTTTCAGGTTGAATCTGGTAGTCAGTTTATTAACTGGTAGTCAGTTTGTTATCTGGTAGTCAATTCATTAACTGGTAGTCAGTTCATTATCTGGTAGTCTGTTCGTTATCTGGTAGTCAATTCATTAACTGGTAGTCAGTTCATTATCTGGTAGTCTGTTCGTTATCTGGTAGTCAGTTCATTAACTGGTAGTCAGTTCGTTATCTGGTAGTCAATTCATTAACTGGTAGTCAGTTCATTATCTGGTAGTCTGTTCGTTATCTGGTAGTCAGTTCATTATCTGGTAGTCAGTTCATTATCTAGTAGTCTTTTCGTTATCTGGTAGTCAGTTCGTTATCTGGTAGTCAGTTCATTATCTGGTAGTCAGTTCGTTATCTGGTATCTGGTAGTCAGTTAGTTATCTGGTAGTCAGTTCGTTATCTGGTTATCTGGTAGTCAGTTCGTTATCTGGTATCTGGTAGTCAGTTCATTATCTGGTATCTGGTAGTCAGTTTGTTATCTGGTAGTCTGTTCGTTATCTGGTAGTCAGTTCATTATCTGGTAGTCAGTTCATTATCTGGTAGTCAGTTTGTTATCTAGTATTCAGTGCGTTATCTGGTAGTCCGTGCGTTATCTGGTAGTCAATTCATTATCTGGTAGTCAGTTCATTATCTGGTAGCCTGTTCGTTATCTGGTAGTCAGTGCATTATCTGGTAGTCAGTTCGTTATCTAGTATTCAGTTCGTTTTCTGGTAGTCAGTGCTTTATCTGGTAGTCAGTGCGTTATCTGGTAGTCAGTTCATTATCTGGTATTCAGTTCATTATCTGGTAGTCAGTTCGTTATCTGGTAGTCAGTTCATTATCTGGTAGTCCGTTCGTTATCTGGTAGTCCGTTCGTTTTCTGGTAGTCCGTTTGTTATCTGGTAGTCAGTTCATTATCTGGTAGTCAGTTCATTATCTGGTATTCAGTTCATTATCTGGTAGTCAGTTCGTTATCTGGTAGTCAGTTCATTATCTGGTAGTCCGTTCGTTATCTGGTTAACTGGTAGTCAGTTCATTATCTGGTAGTCAGTTCGTTACCTAGTAGTCAGTTCGTTATCTGGTAGTCCGTTCGTTATCTGGTTAACTGGTAGTCAGTTCGTTACCTAGTAGTCAGTTCGTTATCTGATAGTCCGTTCGTTATCTGGTTAACTGGTAGTCAGTTCGTTATCTAGTAGTCAGTTCGTTATCTGGTAGTCCGTTCGTTATCTAGTAGTCAGTTCGTTATCTGATAGTCCGTTCGTTATCTGGCTAACTGGTAGTCAGTTCGTTATTTGGTAGTCCGTTCGTTATCTGGTTAACTGGTAGTCAGTTCATTAACTGGTAGTCAGTTCGTTATCTGGTAGTCCGTTCATTATCTGGTTATCTGGTAACGCCCCATAGTATGTTACACCTCATTTGGCTCCTTCAGGGAACACAAGTTATAGTCATAAATGTACGTTTATTAGGCCTAGTGGTATGTAATGTCACATTAGATACCCATAGATTGATTCTCCATTTGAGTAAACTGTAGGAAGAAGAGTGAAACATGTTTAATAAGAATCTGAATTAATCGTATTGCTCTTTGAGATGTATTATTCATTGTATAATAATTACGATGTAAAGCAATCGATCTCAAGATCTATATTTTACACGTCAAGTCAATTAGAATTTATGCTTTTTTTTGCGTTTCCATAATGTATTTAAATAAAACATGTATCTCATTCTAAGTAGCTCATTATGGCCTCAATGTGACACAACTAAATGGATTACCTTGGTGGTTTAAACTTTAGATAAACAAAACTCTGCACTGACAAACCCTTCCAGGAAGGGATTGTGTTGATTTCCCTGGTTTCTGGACAATCAGAACCGTAGTCTGCATCACTATGCAGTGCACCCTATGGGCCCTGGCCATTGGGCATGCAGACGTAGTCATTGAGGTGTTTTACGATAAACAAGGAAACCCATCATAAAGCATATAACATGCAGTGTGATACAGTTTCAGTTATATGGCAGCACGTCTGTTGGTACTGTATGCAAAGTGATGCAACTCTGGCCTAAATACATGCTGTTCTGGATTAAACACCCATAAGGGGAGCATTTCTCCCTGATTTACTTACTGTAGGTAACATCCCAAAATGGCACCCTATTCCTTCAATAGTGCACTACTGTTGACCAGGGCCCTATGGGTCCTGTAATGCACTATACATGGAATAGGGTGCCATTTCAGATGCAACCATAACTTCAGACACGGAGAGGCTTCCATTAGAGCCTGCCAAGAAAGAGAGAAAGAAAGAGAGAGAGAGAGAGAGAGAGAGAGAGAGACAGAGAGAGAGAGAGAGAGGGAGAGAGACAGAGAGAGAGAGAGACAGAGAGAGAGAGAGACAGAGAGACAGAGAGAGGAAAAGAGAGAGAGAGAGAGAACGAGAGAGAGACAGAGACAGAGAGACAGAGAGAGACAGAGAGAGACAGAGAGAGAGAGAGAGAGAGAGAGAGAGAGAGAGAGAGAGAGAGAGACAGAGAGAGAGAAGGCACTGGGGTCCATCAGGGATGCTTGCATTGATCATAAAGCGTTAATACTGTTTGACAATCTTACAACTTCTAAACTGTCTGTCTGTCATCTCTTGCCAAATAATAGCATTGTGGAGAGAGTGGCCAAAGTTAGTAGAATACCTATGCAGCCGCATCTGTTAAAGCTGTAAAGTTGATTACTTAAAAATAAATGACACCGCCAAAAGATATCTCCAGTCTCCCGACAAATTTGCCAGTTTCTCTGTCTCCCTTCCTTTCTTGGAACGTGAGAACAAAGAAAGATTAGGAGACGACAGGAAAGCTAGGAAAATGCGCGTGCACAAACACACACGGTACACAAACAAATTGGCAGTTTCTCCTCTCCAATTAAACTATTGTTTTTCTCCAGCGTCAGCCCCATTACTGCACAATGTTTTAATGGCAGTATTAACAGTAGCGAGAGAGAGATGAAAGGGAAAGAGAGAGAAAAGGAGAGACAGAGAGAGAGATAATATACAAAAGTGAAATGATCTACTCCACTTGCTTTGGCTATGTTAACATATGTTTCCCATGCCAATAAAGCCCCTTGAATTGAATTGAGAGAGAGGGGAGGGAGTGAGGGAGGGAGGGAGTGAGGGAGGGAGTGAGGGAGGGAGAGAGGGAGGGAGAGAGCTAGAGAGAGAGAGAGGAGAGAGGAAGAGAGAGAGAGAGAAAATATGATGACATCATTCCATAAACCAGGCTAGGGCACTGAGAGAGAGAGAGAGAGAGAGAGAGAGAGGAACTCAGAGGCAGTTCAAATATATATACAGTATATTCTGTATGTTCTTCTATACAGCTGTCATACTAAGTTTTTCGGGGTCAGAAGTTAATGCCCCTGTGAATGTTGGTCTGTACGTTACACGTTACAGTCTGACAATAATGTGATGTTGTTTTTTGTCACACTGCTTTGCTTTATCTTAGCCAGGTTGCAAGTTGAACTTGTTCTCAACTGGCCCACCTGGTTAAATAAAAAGGTGAAAAAAAAATAGATGAAATAAATTCAAAAGAGTGAACATTCTCCTGACACAATTCTACATGTATGTATTATCCTACTGTATCTATTGCAAAGGTTATTCACATTAGAGCTTATGAAACCAAACTATCTCGATTGTAGTCGAAGACTGATTTTCATCGGGTATGACGACACCACCCGGCTGAGATTGAAATTAATCCGAAACTGCACGACCTGTTTTCAAAAACCGACCTGTTTTCAAAAACCGACCTGTTTTCAAAAATCGACCTGTTTTCAAAAACCGACCTGTTTTCAAAAACCGACCTGTTTTCAAAAACCGACCTGTTTTCAAAAACCGACCTGTTTTCAAAAACCGAACTGTTTTGTGGGGACAATTGGGATGCATTATCCACAGGAACAGCCTTTTTTTTTAAGAGTTCTTTGTGTTGCTTCTGATGTGTTTGTTTGATGTGAGAGAATACATCCCAGAGCAGTCAATGGAAGAAGTACTGATTTTCCAGTCAGATATCAGAGCGGGACACGTAGACAGGGTTAATAGACTTTCTCTGAACACGGGAAGAAAGAGAGGAAAAAATTGGCATTTGAAACGTGGCAGTTGAAGAAATAGGCATTTGACCTTTTCCTGCTTGAAGCTTTCGTCGCAATGCTCTCTCTCACACACCTTCTGTCTCTATCAAATGTAGCCTACACATTTCTGACTTCAGCGTGAGACCCATACAGTCTGTAAAACCCTGAACACAGAGGAAGAAAGACATTTGAAAAGAGGCAGTTGATATCTTCTTGTTGCCTAACTTTTGACCTCATCTCTGTCCCCTCGCTCTCTCTCTCTCTCACCCGTTCGATGTTTCACCCCTTCGAATGTAGCCTACAATATGGCTAGATATATTGAAGTAAATACACACATCCCAAAGTTGAAATGAAAAACAATGTGCTCGGCTAAAAAGTATTATATCTATAAAGAAATGAGAAGCTATATTTCCATGAAAACAGTATATTTGCCAATGTTGTGTCCATAAGAAACATGCGTTTTTCTACATTGCAGTGGACATGGTGCAACATGGTGCAACCTCTGTTACATAGGCTGCCTGTAGGCATCAGCCGCGGTACAGGAAAGCCAAATCAGCCATTGCTCAGGGGAACTGAAATCATAGGGTACAATAACATCTCATGATGCACATCGCAAATCACATGTGACAACATCCGAATGCATCACAGACAAAACACCAAAACAAATGTAACAGCAACAACAAAATACATAAACAAATGCCATTACATTTCTTCTGCCCGTTCATCATTTTTTTATTTAACCAGGCAAGTCAATTAAGAACAAATTCTTATTTTCAATGACGGCCTAGGAACAGTGGGTTAACTGGCCTAGGAACAGTCAGTTAACTGCCTTGATCAGGGACAGAACAACATATTTTTTACCTTGTCAGCTCAGGGATTTGACCTTGCAACTTCTCAGTTACCAGTCCAACACTCTAACCACTAGGCTATAGCAGACAGCGTAGGATCTACACTTGTTTTCTATAGCTGCACCGATCAAAGCAGTGAAGGGTGTAGTGAAGCGAGACTTTAGTGGTCAAAACCATTTATCTTGGAGGGACTGGGGAGTGGGGTTGCAAAATGCAATCATAACATTTATAAAATGGTCATCATTTTATTTTAAATATACACCGACTATTGAAAACAGAAGTGAATATTGAGTTTTTTAATAATTTTTTTAATTATTTTTTTTTACCTTTATTTAACTAGGCAAGTCAGTTAAGAACAAATTCTTATTTTCAATGACGGCCTAGGAACAGTGGGTTAACGGCCTGTTCAGGGGCAGAACGACAGATTTGTACCTTGTCAGCTCAGGGGTCTGAACTTGCAAACTCTATTGAGAGGTTATCCAATGATTTATAGTAATTTTCGGGTAAAAAAAAAATGTGGAGGTGGAAAAAAAACAAGTTTGCACCTTCTACATTAAATGTGTTCAGTCGGCCAACAGGACACAAGGCTGTGGGGCGTGGAAAGTGGAAGAACTGTGCAGGTGTTTCTGATTAATAATGCCATGGGGGTGGGTGGTAATGTTTAAATAAAACGCAGCCTTGAAAAGTATTGCTACGTCATACAGACACTGAAAAACACACCGACACTGAAAAACAAATCCCATCTTCAGATTTCACACTTCAAGCCCAAATATTATGCTTTGACTAAAAACGATGACTTATTGACTTCAATCGTCACGGGGGAAAGCTCTGGGTATCTCCTTTCAGCTGATTTGTATTTATTTGTTTGTTCTTGTGGTACTTTAACACTGAGTTAACAAACGTTCAAACATCATTTTTTGGGGGGGGTCAATTTCATCAGACAACATATTGATAATTATAAGAAGAGATCTCGCTTTCTGCAAAATGGAGGATTTGAGAAGATAAATAAACAAATCAACTATTTAGCTAAATTCCAGGCAGGTGAGGAGGAAAGTTAATTAGAATATTCATAAATAAAAGCCACGGCATCATCGAGTTCTGTTTGTCTTCCAACACTTTGTCGACTTCCCCATATTGGTGGAGGTTTCCTCCAAAAGACGGTTAACTTTACAGTAAACAGCTTCCTGCAGTTGTGATCCACGGCCTGCAGAGACATATCATTATATATATATATATATATATATATATATATATATATATATATATATACAGTACCAGTCAAAAGTTTTAGAACACCGACTCATTCCAGGGTTTTTCTTTATTTTGACCATGTTCTACATTGTAGAATAATAGTGAAGACATCAACACTATGAAATAACACATATGGAATCATGTAGTAACCAAAAAAAGTGGTGTTATATACAAATCAAAATACATTTTAAATTTGAGATTCTTCAAAAGTAGCCACCCTTTGCCTTGATGACAGCTCTTGACATTGACTTTTGGTATTCATGATCTGCCTCACTCATCCCTTATAGATGGAAACCAGTGAAGGCTGGGGGGGAGGAGCTATAGGAGGATGCGATCATTGGCTGGAATGGAACAAACGGAACAGTATCAAACATATGACTCCTCCCACCAGCCTCCACTGATGGAATCCTCTTATATGTTCCCCTTCAACGATAAAACCAGATTCAACCTTTAATCCCTGTTCCCTTACATTCTCCTTCAACGTTAAAATGGTTTACCAGATTCAACCTTTAATCTCTGTTCCCAACATTCTCCTGTCTTTACTGTAGAAATGTTCCTCTTTCCCTTGATATTGAATAAATAAATTGAATAATAATAATAACAATTATTATTATTATTATTGTTATTATTATTATTATTTAATAGTTATTTTATTGAAAAATTGCATTATTGGGAAAAAAGCTTGCATTTCACCGTACTGTTTTACACCTGTTGTATTCTGTGCACCTCTTGGCAACTGCTTGACATCCGACCCCAAGGCGCTACAGAGGGTAATACATACTGCGCCAGTACATCACTGGGGCCCTCTGCCATTCAGGACCTCTATACCAGGTGTGTGTTAGAGGAAGACCCTGAAAAATTGTCAAAGACTCCAGCCACCCAAGTCATAGACTTGTTCTCTGGAACCAACATGACCCTGAACAGTTTTTGCCCCTGAAGCCATAAGAGTGTAGTTAGCCAATAGCTACCCGGTGTTCTGACCTTAGTTCCTTTGTAATGTCTTTGTTTTAGTTTGGTCAGGGCGTGAGTTGGGGTGGGTTGTCTATGTTCCCTTTTTCTATGTTGTGGTTTTGTGTTTGGCCTGGTATGGTATGGTTCTCAATCAGAGGCAGGTGTCGTTCGTTGTCTCTGATTGAGAATCATACTTAGGTAGCCTTTTCCCACCTGCGTTTTGTGGGTGATTATTTCCTGTTTAGTGTTTTTTCCATTCACCTTTCGGGACTGTTCGTTTGTCGTTTATTGTTTTGTTCAGTGTTCAGTTATTTTATAAAAAATATGAACACTTATGAACACTCACGCTGTGCTTTGGTCCTCACCTTCTTCCACCACAGACGATCGTTATACACGGACTATCTGCATTGACCCTTTTTTGATTCATCACGTACGCTGCTACTAATACTGTTTATTTTCTGGCACTTTATTCCTAGTTATTATGTACATATCTACCTCCATTACCTCGTACCCCTGCACATCCACTCTGTACTGGTACCCCGTATATAGAGCCTAGTTATAATGTACATATCTACCTCCATTACCTCGTACCCCTGCACATCCACTCTGTACTGGTACCCAGTGCATAGAGCCTAGTTATAATGTACATATCTACCTCCATTACCTCGTACCCCTGCACATCCACTCTGTACTGGTACCCCGTGTATAGAGCCTAGTTATAATGTACATATGTACCTCCATTACCTCGTACCCCTGCACATCCACTCTGTACTGGTACCCCGTGTATAGAGCCTAGTTATAATGTACATATCTACCTCCATTACCTCGTACCCCTGCACATCCACTCTGTACTGGTACCCCGTGTATAGAGCCTAGTTATAATGTACATATGTACCTCCATTACCTCGTACCCCTGCACATCCACTCTGTACTGGTACCCCGTGTATAGAGCCTAGTTATAATGTACATATCTACCTCCATTACCTCGTACCCCTGCACATCCACTCTGTACTGGTACCCCGTGTATAGAGCCTAGTTATAATGTACATATCTACCTCCATTACCTCGTACCCCTGCACATCCACTCTGTACTGGTACCCCGTGTATAGAGCCTAGTTATAATGTACATATGTACCTCCATTACCTCGTACCCCTGCACATCCACTCTGTACTGGTACCCCGTGTATAGAGCCTAGTTATAATGTACATATCTACCTCCATTACCTCGTACCCCTGCACATCCACTCTGTACTGGTACCCAGTGTATAGAGCCTAGTTATAATGTACATATCTACCTCCATTACCTCGTACGCCTGCACATCCACTCTGTACTGGTACCCCGTGTATAGAGCCTAGTTATAATGTACATATCTACCTCCATTACCTCGTACCCCTGCACATCCACTCTGTACTGGTACCCCGTGTATAGAGCCTAGTTATAATGTACATATCTACCTCCATTACCTCGTACCCCTGCACATCCACTCTGTACTGGTACACCTTCAACGTAGCCAAGTTGTCGACACTCGATAACTTGTATTTATTATTACGTGTTTTATGTAACTATTATTTCTCCATTTTCTTTCTCCATTTTCTTTTCTCTCTGCATTATTGCCTGAATCATTTCACTGTTAGTCTAGGCCTGTTTGTTTACCAAGCATGTGACGAATAAACATGTGATTTGATTTGACAAATATACGTAGATGGATTGAAAAAAAATTCTTCCTTCTGGACTTTAGGAAACTTGATTAGAAAACCAATATTGGATGGATAATGCATTACACATGACACATGACACAATGGATTGAACATTCCTCACATGCCTTTTCCTCCTTCTCTTCCATACAGTTGCAATGTACTTTGGCCTCCTGGGCAAGGATCAACAATCCTCTTTGCTGTTCTCGTGTTATGTTGAATGTATTTTATTTCATTGAAGTTTTCATTCATGTTTCCCTAATAGGGCCCCCTGACGGATGCAGCGTCTGATGCACTAGAGGCGTCACCACAGACCCTGGTTTGAGTCCAGGCTGCATCACAACCGGCCACGATTGGGAGTCCCATAGGGTGGTGCACAATTGGCACAGTGTCGTCCGGGTTTGGTCGGTGTAGGCCGTCGTTGTGAAAAATGACTTGTTCTCAACTGTCTTGCCTAGTTAAATAAAGGTTCAATAAATATATACGTTGGTTATAATGCCAACCTGACCTGAACAGTGGTAAGATAAGAATGAAGGTCAAACAAAATATAAGATAAGACATCATATAGGATACAATTCTGTGTCATGAACTAAATAGTGTGATCTGCTACCCCCTCCCCCCCCCCCAAAAAAAGGGCTAATGCCATGCGATATGTGTTTACATTACCAATTGTAAACACAAAATTAAAAATAAAATCAACACAACCCTGTGGAAAGAAATGTCTGTGTTTCTTCTTTCTCTTCCGCATACTTGTTTTTTTGAGTTCATGGATTTTACAATGTCGTATGTTTTTCCACCAACACCACTTTCCATCAATTTGTATAGCAGACCCTGAGTCTAAGGCTTTTTTGAAGTCAACAAAGCATAAGGTGACTTTGCATTCGTTTTGGTTTGTTTGTTTTGTCAATTAGGGTGTGCAGGGTGAATACGTGGTCTGTCGTACAATATTTTGGTAAAAAGCCAATTTGACATTTGCTCAGTACATTGGTTTCACTGAGGAAATGTACAAGTCTGCTGTTAAGGATAATGCAGAGGATTTTTCCAAGGTTGCTGTTGATGCATATCCCATGGTAGTTATTGGGGTCAAATTTGTTTCCACTTTTGTGACTATGGGTGATCAGGGGTGGTTCCAATTATTGGGGAACATGCTAGAGCTGAGGATGGTCTATCTATTTAACCATTTAATTTAGGATGCCAACAACACAAATCAAATCAAATGTTATTTGGCACCGAATACCGTGAAATGCACCACAACACCACAGGCCTTTTTGGATTGGAGGGTTTGTATTTTGTCCTGTAGTTTAACTCAATGTAATTGGAGAATCCAGATGGTTCTGGTAGTCTTTCATAGCTGATTCTAAGATGTGTAATTGATCATGTATATGTTTTTGCTGTTTGCTATAGAGTCAAAATGATTGGAGTAGTGATTTATCCATACATCTCTGTTTAGAATTAAAAATCTTTGTGTTGTTGATTGTTTAGCTTGTTTCAATTTTCCCAGGAGTGGTTAGAGTCTATGGATTCTTCAATTACATTGATCTGTTTTCTGACGTGCTGTTCCTTCTTTTTCCGTAGTGTATTTCAATGTTGTTTTACTGATTCACCATAGTGAAGTAGGCTCAGGTTTTCTCTCTATGTTTTTGGTTGGACAAGTTTCTCAATTTCTTTCTTAGGTTTTTCTATCTTCATCAATCCATTTGTCATTGTTGTTCATTTTCTTAGGTTGTCTGATTGAAATGTTTTGATTTGGTCGGAAAGCTGAGAGGTCAAACATGCTGTTTACGTTTTCTACTGCCAAGTTGACACCTTGAATTTGTTGTTGCCCCCCCCCAAAAAAATGGATAGGATTCTAAACTACTTTCCTTCCATCTATAGTATTTATTAGATATTATGCATTTCCTTTGGCTTTGATGCCTCATGATTGAGTGTTGCTCAAGTAGATTGTGATTTTGCTGTGATCTGATAAGGTTGTCAGTGGGCTGAAGGTGAACACTTTGAGAGAATCTGGGTTGAGGTCAGTGATAAATTAGTCTATAGTACTATAGATTCTACTGTATGCAGTTCAAGTCGGAAGTTTACATACACTTAGGTTGGAGTCATTAAAACTCGTTTTTCAACCACTCCACACATTTCTTGCTAACAAACTATAGTTTTGGTAAGTCGGTTAGGACATCTACTTTGTGCATGACACAAGTCATTTTTCCATCATTTTTTTATAGTCAGATTATTTCACTTAATTTAAAGAGCTTGGAAAATTCCAGAAAATTATGTCATTGCTTTAGAAGCTTCTGATAGGTTAATTGACCACATTTGAGTCAATTGGTGGTGTACCTGAAGATGTGTTTCAAGGCCTACTTTCAAACTCAGTGCCTCTTTGCTTGACATCATGGGAAAATCAAAAGAAATCAGCCAAGACCTCAGAAAAAAAGTCTGGTTCTTCCTTAGGAGCAATTTCCAAACGCCTAAAGGTACCACGTTCATCTGTACAAACAATAGTACACAAGTATAAACACCATGGGACCACGCAGCCGTCATACCGCTCCGGAAGGAGACGTGTTCTGTCTCCTAGAGATGAATGTACTTTGGTGCAAAAAGTGCAAATCAATCCCAGCACAACAGCAAAGGACCTTGTGAAGATGCTGGAGGGAACAGGTACAACAGTATCTATATCCACAGTAAAACGAGTCCTATATCAACATAACCTGAAAGGTCGCTAAGCAAGGAAGAAGCCACTGCTCCAAAACCACCAGAAAAAAGCCAGACTACGGTTTGCAACTGCACATCGGACAAAGATCATTTTTTTTTGAGAAATGTCCTCTGGTCTGATGAAACAAAAATAGAACTATTTGGCCATAATGACCATCATTATGTTTGGAGGAAATGGGGGGAGGCTTGCAAGCCGAATAACATCATCCCAACCGTGAAGCACGGGGGTGGCAGCATCATGTTGTGGGGATGCATTGTTGCAGGAGGAACTGGAGCGACTTGTGACCTTCACAAAATAGATGGAATCATGAGGTAGGAAAATTATGTAAATATATTGAAGCAACATCTTAAGACATCAGTCAGGGAGTTAAAGCTTGCTCGCAAATGGGTCTTCCAAATGGACAATGACCCCAAGCAAACTTCCAAAGTTGTGGCAAAATGGTTTAAGGACAACAAAGTCAAGGCCATCACATGCCCTGACCTCAATCCCATAGAAAATGTGTGGGCAGAACTGAAAAAGTGTGTGCGAGCAAGGAGGCCTACGAAACCTGTCTCACTTACACCAACCAGCTCTGTCAGTAGGAAGGGGCCAAAATTCACCCAACTTATTGTGGGAAGCTTGTGGAAGGTTACACAAAACATTTTGACCGAAGTTAATCTATTTAAAGGCAATGCTACCAAATACTAATTGTGTGTATGTAAACGTGTGACCCACTGGGAATGTGATGAAAGAAATAAAATAAATCATTCTCTCTATTATTATTCTGACATTTCACATTCTTAAAATAAATTGGTGATCCTAACTGACCTAAGACAGGGAATTTATAGAATAATTTAATGTCAGGAATTGTGAACAACTGAGTTTAAATGTATTTGGCTAAGGTGTATGTAAATATCCGACTTCATCTGTAGGTAGCAAACGTGGACATTTTTCTCTCATGAGATAATTTCCTCATTAATTTATAGCCAGATATAAAACATACTGGTTTTTGCTCATTTAATAGAGTTAGATCTGCTCTATACCAAATTATCCTCTAAGTCTCTTCCCTGTTTCACACCTGGTAGTGTGGTGGATGGGACTACCAGCTCTCTGTGACCTAGAGGACAACCAGTGGTTCCATCTCCTCTATACCACCCACCTGGTAGTGTGGTGGATGGGACTACCAGCTCTCTGTGACCTAGAGGACAACCAGTGGGTCTGTCTCCTCTATACCACCCACCTGGTAGTGTGGTGGATGGGACTACCAGCTCTCTGTAACCTAGAGGACAACCAGTGGGTCCATCTCCTCTATACCACCCACCTGGTAGTGTGGTGGATGGGACTACCAGCTCTCTGTAACCTAGAGGACAACCAGTGGGTCCATCTCCTCTATACCACCCACCGAGTAGTGTGGTGGATGGGACTACCAGCTCTCTGTAACCTAGAGGGCAACCAGTGGGTTCATCTCCTCTATACCACCCACCTGGTAGTGTGGTGGATGGGACTACCAGCTCTCTGTAACCTAGAGGGCAACCAGTGGGTCCATCTCCTCTATACCACCCACCTGGTAGTTTGGTGGATGGGACTACCAGCTCTCTGTAACCTAGAGGACAACCAGTGGGTCTGTCTCCTCTATACCACCCACCTGGTAGTGTAGTGGATGGGACTACCAGCTCTCTGTAACCTAGAGGGCAACCAATGGGTCCGTCTCCTCTATACCACCCACCTGGTAGTGTGGTGGATGGGACTACCAGCTCTCTGTAACCTAGAGGGCAACCAGTGGGTCCATCTCCTCTATACCACCCACCTGGTAGTTTGGTGGATGGGACTACCAGCTCTCTGTAACCTAGAGGACAACCAGTGGGTCTGTCTCCTCTATACCACCCACCTGGTAGTGTAGTGGATGGGACTACCAGCTCTCTGTAACCTAGAGGGCAACCAATGGGTCCGTCTCCTCTATACCACCCACCTGGTAGTGTGGTGGATGGGACTACCAGCTCTCTGTAACCTAGAGGGCAACCAATGGGTCCGTCTCCTCTGTACCACCCACCTGGTAGTGTGGTGGATGGGACTACCAGCTCTCTGTAACCTAGAGGGCAACCAGTGGGTCCGTCTCCTCTATACCACCCACCTGGTAGTGTAGTGGATGGGACTACCAGCTCTCTGTAACCTAGAGGACAACCAGTGGGTCTGTCTCCTCTATACCACCCACCTGGTAGTGTAGTGGATGGGACTACCAGCTCTCTGTAACCTAGAGGGCAACCAATGGGTCCGTCTCCTCTATACCACCCACCTGGTAGTGTGGTGGATGGGACTACCAGCTCTCTGTAACCTAGAGGGCAACCAATGGGTCCGTCTCCTCTATACCACCCACCTGGTAGTGTGGTGGATGGGACTACCAGCTCTCTGTAACCTAGAGGGCAACCAATGGGTCCATCTCCTCTATACCACCCACCTGGTAGTTTGGTGGATGGGACTACCAGCTCTCTGTAACCTAGAGGGCAACCAATGGGTCCGTCTCCTCTATACCACCCACCTGGTAGTGTAGTGGATGGGACTACCAGCTCTCTGTAACCTAGAGGGCAACCAGTGGGTCCATCTCCTCTATACCACCCACCTGGTAGTGTGGTGGATGGGACTACCAGCTCTCTGTAACCTAGAGGACAACCAGTGGGTCTGTCTCCTCTATACCACCCACCTGGTAGTGTAGTGGATGGGACTACCAGCTCTCTGTAACCTAGAAGACAACCAGTGGGTCCATCTCCTCTATACCATGTTTCACACCTGGTAGTGTGGTGGATGGGACTACCAGCTCTCTGTAACCTAGAGGACAACCAGTGGGTCCATCTCCTCTATACCACCCACCTGGTAGTTTGGTGGATGGGACTACCAGCTCTCTGTAACCTAGAGGACAACCAGTGGGTCTGTCTCCTCTATACCACCCACCTGGTAGTTTGGTGGATGGGACTACCAGCTCTCTGTAACCTAGAGGGCAACCAATGGGTCCGTCTCCTCTATACCACCCACCTGGTAGTGTAGTGGATGGGACTACCAGCTCTCTGTAACCTAGAGGGCAACCAATGGGTCCGTCTCCTCTATACCACCCACCTGGTAGTGTAGTGGATGGGACTACCAGCTCTCTGTAACCTAGAGGGCAACCAATGGGTCCGTCTCCTCTATACCACCCACCTGGTAGTCTGGTGGATGGGACTACCAGCTCTCTGTAACCTAGAGGGCAACCAATGGGTCCGTCTCCTCTATACCACCCACCTGGTAGTGTAGTGGATGGGACTACCAGCTCTCTGTAACCTAGAGGGCAACCAATGGGTCTGTCTCCTCTATACCACCCACCTGGTAGTCTGGTGGATGGGACTACCAGCTCTCTGTAACCTAGAGGGCAACCAATGGGTCCGTCTCCTCTATATCATGTTTGACAATATCTGTATTTCCAATTTATTTGAGAAAGAATGGGTTCCTGCTCTTTAGGCCAAATGCGGAGGGGGGGTATTGCGGTATTGTGGGTCTATACTGATCTCTGTTCTGTGTGACCTAACTCTCTGAGCTCAACCATCTCTCTCTCCAGCTCTCTGAATTTATCCCTCTTAACAATGAGCGGTGCAGTTTTGGGACTGCAAGGAGCGCTACAGTTGAGAGACCTGGTCAGTTCATTGATGAATGAGTGACTCTTCCTCTCGGAGCTGCTCGTCTGCAGAGCAGTTTTGAGGATGAGGTGTGATCAGACTCACTCAGGATGGGGGAGTCGTCACCATGAGCTTTTCCTGCTGTGCTCTATCATTGATTCTATAAAAGTCCTGCTGAAACTGGATGAGGATGCCCTGTACCATTACTGTTCCAGACGTCTAAACGTTGACAGAGGTTGTTTCAATTTCGTCAATGTCTAGTGATCCGAGTTTCCGCCCTGGGCCAATACTCTCTCTCTCTCTTGATTTAGGGGTAGTACGCTCTTAAAGGCACTGTGCCATGCCAGGAGATGGCCTGTGTGGAAAATGAAGTTACTTACATTACCCTCTTTGTAGTAGTCATTAATTAGTGACTCTGGAATGTTCTTGAGGAGCATATTTTTGTACTTATTGCATGCAGTGTCATTTTTCACATGCAAGGGGTAATGAACTGTGGTGACCTCTGCAAATGGGGAAGCCATGGAGCAGGGAGCTTCAAAGGCCTCTACATTTGAGTGGGTGAGACTGTGAAACTCTCCTGCCATTGTTGGGCTCAAGAGTTTTCACACATGTAACTTCACACGTCAGTGCTAATTGAAGTTGCTTCCGAGTGTGTCCTGTCCTATCAGCTTGTTAGCTTCGTAGCATTTTTTACTTAGCTTTATATTATAATATTTCCTAGAGAATATTGAGAATATTGTTGTTAACTTGTTGGTTTCAGAAGGGAAGACAACATTACTCACTTAGTTTTGGGTTGGATGGTATTTCCAGGTTTCTGCTATGTTTCTTCTGCAGGTTTTGGTTTGCTATATACGTTTTCTCTTGATATTCCTTGGTAGTAAGAATCATTCCTGGTAATTTTGTCCAAAATCAAGGTTGAAGGTTTAGAATTTGGAGTGAAAGTTTAGATATAGAGTGTTGTATCATGTTTCATTTCTTGCAGAAAGAATCCACATTTATCAACCTTCATCCAACATTTTTTACACAAGAAGTCAGGAGCCCTGTCTGTCTGTCTGTCTGTCTGTCTGTCTGTCTGTCTGTCTGTCTGTCTGTCTGTCTGTCTGTCTGTCTGTCTGTCTGTCTGTCTGTCTGTCTGTCTGTCTGTTATATATATATATATATATATATATATATATATATATATATATATATTTTTAAATATACAGTACATTTTCAAAAAATTCTGAAACCCTATTTTTGCTTTGTCATTGTGTTGTATTGTGTATATTGATGAGGATTATTTTAATATATTTTAGAATAAGATTGTAACGTAACAAAATGTTGTCAAGGGGTCTGAATACTTTTTGAAGGCACTGTACTCTTGAGTTAGTGAGATATGTTTTGATGTTGTAAGATATTCTAAAACCCTCTGTTGCTCTCTCTCTCTCTCTCTCTCTCTCTCTCTCCAGATGTCTTGTTAGACACAAACTGCTCCAAACTAAAGAGACACTCCTCTCTGTTGAAAAGTCATTTCGTTTCATTGAGGCCTGAAATTAATTTGAGACTTTTTCTTTTTTTTTTTCAAGAAGAGAATCCAGTGGAGTGGAGAGGAAAAGAATGAGCGAGAGAACTGGATCAAAAGGTAGAGCAGCTAGAGACAGCTAAGCTCTAGGGAGCCAGTGCCATTCTGAAATCACAAGACAGAAGTGGCACTTGAAAAGCTCAATTAATTCCCATGTATTTATAAGTGCTCTGTGGCCTGCCCAATCCCATGGCGGTGATCAAATCAAATCAAATTGTATTTGTCAGATGCGTCGTCAACAACAGGTGTAGACTAACAGTGAAATGATTACTTACGGGTCCCAACAATGTAAAAAAACAAAAAAACTATAGAAAGATAATAACACAAGGAAAAAAAACAGACAAAGAGTAACGATCACTTGGCTATATACACAGGGTAACAGTAGTTAGTCAATGTGCAGGGTTGCAAGGTCATTATGTACAGTGCATTCGGAAAGTATTCAGATACTTTTTCGATAATTTGTTAAGTTACAGACTTATTATTAAATGGATAAAAAATATATAAAAAATGTCCTCATCAATCTACTCACAATAACCCATAATGACAAAGCGAACAGTTTTTCACACCTGGTGTCCGACCTGTCACATCACACCTGGTGTCCGACCTGTCACATCACACCTGGTGTCTGACCTGTCACATCACACCTGGTGTCCGACCTGTCACATCACACCTGGTGTCCGACCTGTCACATCACACCTGGTGTACGACCTGTCACATCACACCTGGTGTCCGACCTGTCACATCACACCTGGTGTCTGACCTGTCACATCACACCTGGTGTCCGACCTGTCACATCACACCTGGTGTCCGACCTGTCACATCACACCTGGTGTCCGACCTGTCACATCACACCTGGTGTCCGACCTGTCACATCACACCTGGTGTCCGACCTGTCACATCACACCTGGTGTCCGACCTGTCACATCACACCTGGTGTCCGACCTGTCACATCACACCTGGTGTCCGACCTGTCACATCACACCTGGTGTCCGACCTGTCACATCACACCTGGTGTCCGACCTGTCACATCACACCTGGTGTCCGACCTGTCACATCACACCTGGTGTCCGACCTGTCACATCACACCTGGTGTCCGACCTGTCACATCACACCTGGTGTCCGACCTGTCACATCACACCTGGTGTCCGACCTGTCACATCACACCTGGTGTCTGACACACCTGGTGTCTGACCTGTCACATCACACCTGGTGTCTGACCTGTCACATCACACCTGGTGTCTGACACATCTGGTGTCTGACCTGTCACATCACACCTGGTGTCCGACCTGTCACATCACACCTGGTGTCTGACCTGTCACATCACACCTGGTGTCCGACCTGTCACATCACACCTGGTGTCCGACCTGTCACATCACACCTGGTGTACGACCTGTCACATCACACCTGGTGTCCGACCTGTCACATCACACCTGGTGTCTGACCTGTCACATCACACCTGGTGTCCGACCTGTCACATCACACCTGGTGTCCGACCTGTCACATCACACCTGGTGTCCGACCTGTCACATCACACCTGGTGTCCGACCTGTCACATCACACCTGGTGTCCGACCTGTCACATCACACCTGGTGTCCGACCTGTCACATCACACCTGGTGTCTGACCTGTCACATCACACCTGGTGTCCGACCTGTCACATCACACCTGGTGTCCGACCTGTCACATCACACCTGGTGTCCGACCTGTCACATCACACCTGGTGTCCGACCTGTCACATCACACCTGGTGTCCGACCTGTCACATCACACCTGGTGTCCGACCTGTCACATCACACCTGGTGTCCGACCTGTCACATCACACCTGGTGTCCGACCTGTCACATCACACCTGGTGTCCGACCTGTCACATCACACCTGGTGTCCGACCTGTCACATCACACCTGGTGTCCGACCTGTCACATCACACCTGGTGTCCGACCTGTCACATCACACCTGGTGTCCGACCTGTCACATCACACCTGGTGTCCGACCTGTCACATCACACCTGGTGTCTGACACACCTGGTGTCTGACCTGTCACATCACACCTGGTGTCTGACCTGTCACATCACACCTGGTGTCTGACACATCTGGTGTCTGACCTGTCACATCACACCTGGTGTCTGACTTGTCACATCACACCTGGTGTCTGACCTCTCCCTCTCTTGCCCTTTTCTCCTCGATCGCCAGGCTCAAAGCGTCCCATTCAGTCTCCCAGCCAGACTGGGGAATTGGACCATCTCCTGCTCTGGGAGAGAGCTTGTATGTAGAGAGTTGGGCTGTGGGAATAATCTATAGGATCTAACTTGGAAAGAGAAGAAGAGGAGTCAAAATAATTTGTTTCTCAGGAGATGGATTGGAGAGTGTTCAAATCAAATCAAATCAAATGTATTTATATAGCCCTTCGTACATCAGCTGATATCTCAAAGTGTTGTACAGAAACCCGGCCTAAAACCCCAAACAGCAAGCAATGCAGGTGTAGACAAACTCCCTAGAAAGGCCAAAACCTAGGAAGAAACCTAGAGAGGAACCAGGCTATGTGGGGTGGCCAGTCCTCTTCTGGCTGTGCCGAGTGGAGATTATAACAGAACATGGCCAAGATGTTCAAATGTTCATAAATGACCAGCATGGTCCAATAATAATAAGGCAGAACAGTTGAATCTGGAGCAGCAGCACGGCCAGGTGGACTGGGGACAGCAAGGAGTCATCATGTCAGGTAGTCCTGGGGCATGGTCCTAGGGCTCAGGTCCTCCGAGAGAGAGAAAGAAAGAGAGAAAGAGAGAATTAGAGAGAGCACACCTAAATTCACACAGGTCACCGAATAGGACAGGAGAAGTACTCCGATAAGACAAACTGACCCTAGCCCCCCGACACATAAACTAGTGCAGCATAAATACTGGAGGCTGAGACAGGAGGGGTCAGGAGACACTGTGGCCCCATCCGAGGACACCCCCGGACAGGGCCAAACAGGAAGGATATAACCCCACCCACTTTGCCAAAGCACAGCCCCCACACCACTAGAGGGATATCTTCAACCACCAACTTACCATCCTGAGACAAGGCTGAGTATAGCCCACAAAGATTTCCGCCACGGCACAACCCAAGGGGGGGGGGGGCGCCAACCCAGACAAGACGATCACATCAGTGACTCAACCCACTCAGGTGACGCACCCCTCCCAGGGACGGTATGAGAGAGCCCCAGTAAGCCAGTGACTCAGCCCCTGTAATAGGGTTAGAGGCAGAGAATCCCAGTGGAAACTTGGGATTGAGTGTTGACTTGGAGCCAACGGACCTGATATCTGTGATGTGTGGGTCACAGATATACGCTAATGTATCTGCTCTGTGCGGCTTGTCAGTGGATATGGTCACTGCTATGGGAGAGTAGAGGTGAAGCCCAGTCCTGGACCTCAGTGTGTGAAACTCAGTGTGTGAAACTTTGACCAGCAGGATGCAGAGGTAAACTGCAGGAATCTAGGCTGTGGAGAAGGTGAAGTTCCAAACCTTGGAATGAAGAGTTCCACCGTAAAAGGCAAAGAGTCACTTCTCTTGGCCTGGGACTGCTCAGACAGAAATATTAACACCTACCTGGTTATGCTGGACCCACCTGCTCACAGCCTGATGATGATATGAATCTGATGAGGGGTTAGGAGATTGGTACTACCAGGGAGAGTGGAGGACTCTTCTCCACATGGAGTTGGAGATGTAGTGTGTAAACAGTTGAGTTGTGGCTCTACTGCAGGAAACTGGAAACTGAACTGAAAGGTTTAGATTTTGGGATGTTCCTGGGTGGGTCTGAGTCTGCACTAAGGGATGTTACTGGAGGGTTCTTAATCCTGCACTAAGGGAGTATAACAGAAGATGCATGTTTATTGACATTCTTTAAAAGTGATCTGCTCAGAGCTCCTACTCCAGCCAAATAGCTCCCTGACTGACTCAATGGGAGGAATTTGTAAGTGCCACCAGCGGCTAAAGGTGTTCAAGGGTCACAGCTTAAACATCACCCCTCAAAAATCAGCCACAGTACCCGGGAGGCTCCTTCCTCCTCACATTCACTGGCTCCAACAGAACCAAGACCCAGACCCAGCCAGGTGTCAATATCTCTGTATCCTTCCACTGCTTCAGATGACTCCCGCCAAGGGAACTACAGCTGTGTTCGTGAGAATTATGTTCTCTAATAACTTATCCTCGGAAAGTGAACACCTTTTCTTCACTGTCTCTGTCTGCCTCACCATCAGAGCCTCTCCTCTGAGAGGCTTTTATCATCATTGTCGTAGTGCTGCTGAAACTACTGACAGCCATCATCACCAATTTACCTGCACTTCAAGACCACTGAAGAGAGAGACCAAGATGAGCAGCATTGAGCATCCCGTCAATGCCAGAACCATGGAGATGGTCTCTGTGCTAAAGCCGGGTGGGGAATATATTTATTTATTTTCAAGTGTTATAATATTAATTAATATAATAATAATATTAGTTCAGTTATCAAAAGGTCAAAAGGTGACAGCATCTTATTTTCATTTTATTTTTGTTGTTGTTTTTAAATCTCATGATGATATTGAATATATGCTGAAGAAAAATATAACACAACATGGTAAGTGTCCCAGACATTTTCCATACGCTCAAAAAGCTTATCTCAAATGTGCGCACATTTGTTTACATACTTGTTCCATTTTGTAAAGATAATCCATCTACCTTACAGGTGTGGCACATCAAGAAGTAAATTAAACAACATGATCATTACACAAGTGCACCTCTGATTGGCTGGGCCTTGCTCCCCAGTGGATAGGCCTGAATTCTCAGTGGGTTGGCCTATGCCCTCCCAGGCCCACCAATGGCTGTGGCCCTGCCCGATCATGTAAAATCCATAGATTAGGGCCTAATGGATTTATTTCAGTTGAATGATTTCCTAATATGAACTGTAACTCAGATAAATTGATAAAATTGTCACGTTGCGTTGATATTTTTGTTTAGCATACATGTTATGACATTGATTACATTATGTAAATTACGTCATGTACCTTATCTTTCCAGACAAAGACCTGTTTTTCTGTAATTTTTCTACGTGATCACTGAAAGCTTTGAACACATAAGCTGACAGGCTGTCAAAAGATGAGGAAAATAAAGGAGCCATCTATCTTGTGGAATAGAAAAGAAAAGATTAGAAAATAATAGCAGGGTTGAGATTAAGGCGTGAGGCCGTCACGTGTTTTACAGAGCTTCAGTATATAGTCAGTTAGTATGTGAGAACCACGAAATCTCTCCCTTGAAAAAGAGCAAAGCCCCAGATCAATCATTTCAAAACCACACTGTGGGAATGGCATAGAACGTTTCTACTTTATTCTGAGGACAGGTATGTTTTTGTGGTTTTTTTTCTTCTTCCATTTGTCTTCAATTGATTGAATTGGGGCAAAAGTTATAGCCATATATTTCTTTGAAATCTGGAACATTCTGGGGTTGAGTGAATACTGACAAATAATCCAGCTAATTTATTTAATTGAAGTGGAGGGTTAATGTTACTGCATTCAATTCTGACTGACTTCTCACAAAATAATGAAATGATAAGGTTCGGTGTCCCGCTAGCGGGGCATCTTCCAATGAAACTGGAGGGTGCGCAATTCAAATAAATAATCAAAAATATTATGGATTTTAAACATTTTGGTACATATAAGTGTTTTATATCAGTTAAAAGCTTAAATTCTTGTTAATCTAATTGCACTGTCTGATTTACAGTAGCCATTACAGTGAAAACCTGCCATGTGATTGCTTGAGGACGGCGCCCCACATAAAAATATTTTTCCAACGGCACAGGTTTCATACATTCACATATAAAGATTAAATATTCACTTACTTTTTGAAAATCTTCCTCTGATTTGTCATCCAAAGGGTCCAAGCTATAGCATGTAGTTTTGTTAGATAAAATCCTTCTTTATATCCCAAGAAGTCTGTTTAGTTGGCAACATCGATTTGAGTAATCCACTCGTTCAACTTGCAGATAAAGTAATCCGACAATCTACCCCTAAACTTTGTTTCAACAAGTGAAAATACATTTCTATTAACTCCTCAGATACTCTAAAATGTAATCAAACTTTAATATTTATTTTGGAAAGAAGTACATTCAATTGGAAACCGATTTTAGCAGGTGCGTAATTTCTTCAATGGCACGCGCAGACACAGATTTCTAAGCCTGTGTCCTTCTACAAAAACTGTTATTTCTTATTCGTTTTTGAACTTACAAGCCTGGAACCATGAGCTACAGGCAGTTTACTTTGGCCACGTCATTCAGGAGGAAATTGATTAAAAAAAGAGGCCGTAAGACGTGTTTCACAGAATCTTGAGCTCCACATAAAAGACATGTTTCATGGCACCTTGAACTCCACCAATAGGACATGTTTCATGGCACCTTGAACTCCACCAATAGGACATGTTTCATGGCACCTTGAACTCCACCAATAGGACATGTTTCATGGCACCTTGAACTCCACCAATAGGACATGCATGTTTCACAGCATATTGAGCTCCACCCATAAGACATGTTTCACAGCATATTGAGCTCCACCCATAACACATTTTTCACAGCATCTTAATCTCCACCCATAAAACATGTTTCACAGCATCTTAATCTCCACCAATAGGACATGTTTCACGCCAACTTGAGCTCCACCCATAAAACATGTTTCACAGCATATTAATCTCCAAAAATAAAACATGTTTCACAGCATATTGAGCTCCACCCATACCACATGTTTCACGCCAACTTGAGCTCCACCCATAAAACATGTTTCACAGTATAATGAGCTCCACCCATAACACATTTTTCACAGCATCTTAATCTCCACCCATAAAACCTGTTTCACAGCATCTTAATCTCCACCCATAAAACATGTTTCACAGCCCTTTGAGCTCCACCCATGAGACATGTTTATCAGCACGCAGGACAAAGGTTGGGAACAGATAGGAACAGCTGTCTGCTTCCTTAATGAAGAAATATAATTAGCTTCTAATTCACATTGAAGGTAATGAAAACCGAAATATCAATGAATGTACTACTTTACATTTAAACACATGGTGTGGCTGGTAAGGTTGTGCGAGATCCAATCTGACTTCTAAACCTAGAGAGAACCGACAAAGAACATATTTAAGAAGAAAAATACATTGTGGAGTTCTTAACATATTTCTATTTTTCCTACAATCACAAAGCTTGGAGATTTAGCTGTGTGGTCGGTCAAATGTATCTTGTGAATGTGTATGAATGGGAGGCAATAAGATAGGATTTCCTCTGCCCAGTCCCCATCGGGGTCTTGGTTCCATTCTGGATGTGAAGCTAAGATGCTTTGTTATGGCTGTGGCTATCCAACACAGACAGAGAGACAGACAGAGAAACACACACACACACACACACACACACACACACACACACACACACAGACAGACACAGGCATCTGTATGTGAAGAGAAGGGATGATGAGGAGGATTGTGTAGGAACACCACAAAGAAGATTAGAAGCCCAGTGAGATGTCCGTGTTGTGAAAGAGAGCTGTGTTTTTGCGTTTGTCTGTGTGGGTGTGTTTGGGTGTGCGTGCGTCTGTTGTGTGTGGCCTGCGTGTGTGATGTGATGTGTTGAGGGAGCAACACTCGGGACACCGTGGAGCGAGGAGAGGGAAACTATTTCTTTCATCAGACACAGTGATGGGGCCAAACGACTTTTTCTCCATGATAGGCACATCAAAGTCAAGGCTAGGAACAGTGGTGAACAGTGGGGAGTCTTGCATTGGGAGAGGTTTAAAGAATGTTTTACTTGCATTGAATGTGATATATGATCGTTTTTCACCTCAGCTGATTTATTGATATCAAATAGGATTACTATAAGTATACTGTCATTCTAGAACTGATATAGAAATTGAACACGTAGAAGAGATAAAGCGACGTTATTGTAGCACCCTTACTGGATCAGGGTGTGTTTGCCGGAGGTTGTCTCAGGCGTAGGCTGCCGAGACTGAAGTTACACATCATTAATTTTCCACTCCTAAATCAAGCCTAACTAACCCAGCTGATTTATGTCAGTTCTGCTGCCCCCCCCCCCCCCCCCCCCCCCCCCCCTCCCCTTAATCTAAGAAAAATCATTCATAATGACTAACCTCCCTGACAACCCTTTTGCGACAGAGATCAGAGTGAAACTGAGATATTTGAGGACTGTACGTCTCTTCGTTTAAGAGGCTCCACTAAATTAGTGAAATGTTCATGTCAATTAAACATTGCATAATGAATGTCAACTTCGTTTTTAGAAAGAGGGATGTCAAAAAGATGTATTGTGAAGAAAAGTCACAGACCATCAACTTCATGCAAAGCTTCCACCCAGTAGAGCATTAAGCACTGAGCAATACGGCCCCCATACTATGTGAGTTCAGGACTCCACACTAGAACCCATGTGAGTTCAGGACTCCACACTAGAACCCATGTGAGTTCAGGACTCCACACTAGAACCCATGTGAGTTCAGGACTCCACACTAGAACCCATGTGAGTTCAGGACTCCACACTAGAACCCATGTGAGTTCAGGACTCCACACTAGAACCCATGTGAGTTCAGGCCCCCACTCTAGAACCCATGTGAGTTCAGGACTCCACACTAGAACCCATGTCAGTTCAGGTCCCCACACTAGAACCCATGTGAATTCAGGACTCCACACTAGAACCCATGTGAATTCAGGCCCCCACTCTAGAACCCATTTGAGTTCAGGACTCCACTCTAGAACCCATTTGAGTTCAGGACTCCACACTAGAACCCATGTGAGTTCAGGACTCCACAATTGAACCCATGTGAGTTCAGGACTCCACTCTAGAACCCATTTGAGTTCAGGACTACACACCTCCACACAAGAACCCATGTTAGTTCAGGCCCCATTGTAACATAATTGTTTCAGTGACAGGTTTGATTGAGTCCTTGTAACACTGTTGTATCTGTGACAGGTTTCATTCTGTCATTGTAACATATTCATATCTGTGTGTGTTTGCCAACACAAATTGCCACTTCATAGTAAACCCCTCGGACAAAATATACAACGAAAAGGTTTTAATTTTGAAAGAATTAAAGGTGTAAAGGTGAAAAAATTGTATATAAAACAGCTGCTACCTTTGAAACCGATGAACGTCATTTTTGAGACTGTTTTACCTTCAGTGACATCTGGGCTGTTGGCCAGACAAATATGACAGTACTGCGCAACAACTGACTCATGTAGTGTGAGTTTACACGTTAACTCATTGTAGTTTTGTAACAGAAAATACTGGGCAACAACTTCTGTGAAGCAAGCTTGTGTGATGAGCATCCTCGCCTTTGTCACTCTGCGGCTTCTAGGTCACCAGGCTGCTCGTTATGGCGCACACCTGTGACCATCGTTACACGCACCTGCGCGTCATCGGACTCACCTGGAGATATGTCACTCCCTTTAGTTCCTTCCTCTGGCTTTAATTGTTTCTGTTTTTGGTCCGTTTGCCGTCATTTCCTTTTGTTTTGTATTATTTTCCATTGATTTTATTAAAACACTCCCTGCTTCCCGACTCTCAGCGCACATCGTTACGGCCTCAGGACCTGAAGACTTGAGCTAGCATTCCCTTGATAACGTCCCGGCTTTGAACCTTGTCCGTCACACATGTGCTTGTTCTCTCACTAAGAAGCACACCTTACATCAACATACATGGTTAGTCGTAATGTGAATGTTTTTCTTTGTTTCTAGTCAGTACGCACTTTCTGGGGAATATGTGACCGTTATGTAATCGACTGTAGGTGAAACACTGCCTTAGATTACAGTAATAGGAGATATATACTGAGATAGGTCATGGCCTTAGATTACAGTAATAGGACATTCTACTGAGATTTGTCACGGCCTTAGATTACAGTAATAGGACATTCTACTGAGATTGGTCACGGCCTTAGATTACAGTAATAGGACATTATACTGAGATTGGTCACGGCCTTAGATTACAGTAATAGGACATTCTACTGAGATTGGTCACGGCCTTAGATTACAGTAATAGGACATTCTACTGAGATAGGTCATGGCCTTAGATTACAGTAATATGACATTATACTGAGATTGGTCATGGCCTTAGATTACAGTAATAGGACATTATACTGAGATTGGTCACGGCTTTAGATTACAGTAATAGGACATATATACTGAGATAGGTCATGGCCTTAGATTACAGTAATAGGACATTCTACTGAGATTTGTCACGGCCTTAGATTACAGTAATAGGACATTCTACTGAGATTGGTCACGGCCTTAGATTACAGTAATAGGACATTATACTGAGATTGGTCACGGCCTTAGATTACAGTAATAGGACATTCTACTGAGATTGGTCACGGCCTTAGATTACAGTAATAGGACATTCTACTGAGATAGGTCATGGCCTTAGATTACAGTAATATGACATTATACTGAGATTGGTCATGGCCTTAGATTACAGTAATAGGACATTATACTGAGATTGGTCACGGCTTTAGATTACAGTAATAGGACATATATACTGAGATAGGTCATGGCCTTAGATTACAGCAATAGGACATTCCACTGAGATAGGTCACTGCCTTAGATTACAGTAATAGGACATTCTACTGAGATAGGTCACTGCCTTAGATTACAGTAATAGGACATTCCACTGAGATAGGTCACTGCCTTAGATTACAGTAATAGGACATGCAGTGGGCTGCTAAGAAAGGGTAGTGTCCTAGTCTGAGGTGAAACTCTCCCTGAAACTGTAAAAGATTATCTTTTACGTCAGTCAGATTCCATGCCATGCTTCCCTCCTCCACCTCTCTCTCCTCCTCCTGCTCTGTCTCTCCCCCTCCTCTTCCTCCTCTGTCTCTCCTCCTTCTTCTCCTCCTCTGTCTCTCCTCCTCCTTTGTCTCTCCTCCGTCTCTCCTCCTCCTCTATCTCTCTTCCTCCTCTGTCTCTCCTCCATCTTCTCCTCCTCTGTCTCTCCTCCTCCTTTGTCTCTCCTCCGTCATCTCTCTTTCTCCTCTCCTCCAGCTCCTCCAAAACCACACTTATCTACTGCACGATTCACACCGAGCCATCTTCTATCCTCCCCTCCTCCTCTTCTCCCCCCAGGCTCGTCTGGGATCCTCGCCGTTTGCCCCTCAGACCCGTGTGGGAGTGGAAGGAGACTGTCACGAATCAAAAGCAAATAACAAGCAGAAGAGACGAATGTCTTGAGAAGGATTGAGGCTGGGGAATCTCTGTGGCAGCAGTTGTCTTCTGTTCTGTTTATCTTTACATTGCTGCCTTCCAACAGATGCATAACAGGTTATCTAATCATATCTTGTAGAAATTTCTACAAAGTAGGAAAAACAGACATTTTGGCTGGTCTAAAGCTACTTCCTTGGTCACCAGTTTTGACTTACAGTCTCTATTTCAGTACTGTGTCCAAACGTCCTTGAAGAAATTTGAGGTAGTTCTACGAAACTCCTATCTTATGGCTAGGGCATCTACACAGTATATCACATTGAGGTAGATCTATGAAACACCTATCTTATGGCTAGGACATCTCCGTAGTATATCACATGGTTTGCCAGAAAGTACACTCCTACATCCGCTATTCTATGAGATAAGGTATAGTACCCATGTCCCTGGGAGAGACCTTATCACCAACTGGCCTGTCTAGTGTGGAGAGAATCTTTATCACCAACTGGTCTGTCTAGTGTGGAGAGACCTATATCCTACTGGCCTGTCTATTGTGGAGAGACCTATCACCAACTGGCCTGTCTAGTGTGGAGAGACCTATCACCTACTGGCCTGTCTAGTGTAGAGAGAATCCTTATCACCAACAGGCCTGTCTAGTGTAGAGAGAATCCTTATCACCAACTGGCCTGTCTAGTGTAGAGAGAATCCTTATCACCAACTGGCCTGTCTAGTGTAGAGAGACCTATCACCTACTGGCCTGTCTAGTGTGGAGAGACCTATCAACTACTGGCCTGTCTAGTGTGGAGAGACCTATCACCTACTGGCATGTCTAGTGTAGAGAGACCTATCACCTACTGGCATGTCTAGTGTAGAGAGACCTATCACCTACTGGCCTGTCTAGTGTGGAGAGACCTATCACCTACTGGCCTGTCTAGTGTGGAGAGACCTATCAACTACTGGCCTGTCTAGTGTGGAGAGACCTATCACCTACTGGCCGGTCTAGTGTGGAGAGACCTATCAACTACTGGCCTGTCTAGTGTGGAGAGACCTATCACCTACTGGCATGTCTAGTGTAGAGAGACCTATCACCTACTGGCATGTCTAGTGTAGAGAGACCTATCACCTACTGGCCTGTCTAGTGTGGAGAGACCTATCACCTACTGGCCTGTCTAGTGTGGAGAGACCTATCAACTACTGGCCTGTCTAGTGTGGAGAGACCTATCACCTACTGGCCGGTCTAGTGTGGAGAGACCTAACACCTACTGGCCGTCTAGTTTGGAGCGACCTATCACCTACTGGCCTGTCTAGTGTGGAGAGACCTATCACCTACTGGCCTGTCTAGTGTGGAGAGACCTATCACCTACTGGCCTGTCTAGTGTGGAGAGACCTATCACCTACTGGCCTGTCTAGTGCACAGAGACCTATCACCTACTGGCCCATCAAGTGTGGAGAGACCTATCACCTACTGGCCTGTCTAGTGTGGAGAGACCTATCACCTACTGGCCTGTCTAGTGTGGAGAGACCTATCACCTACTGGCCTGTCTAGTGTGGAGAGACCTATCACCTACTGGCCTCTCTAGTGTGGAGAGACTCCTTATCTTCTACTGGCCTCTCTCTAGTGTGGAGAGAAGCCATTTCACCTACTGGCCTCTCTCTAGAGACTCCTTATCAACCTACTGGCCTCTCTCTAGTGTGGAGAGAAGCCATTTCACCTACTGGCCTCACTCTAGTGTGGAGAGATTCCTTATCTTCCTCTGGCCTCGCTCTAGTGTGGAGAAACTCCTTATCTTCTACTGACCTATCTCTAGCGTCTCCTTATCTTCTACTGGCCTCTCTCTAGTGTGGAGAGACTCCCTTTCTTCTACTGGCCTCGCTCTAGTGTGGAGAGACTAATAATCTTCTACTGGCCTCGCTCTAGTGTGGAGAGAAGCCATTTCACCTACTGGCCTCGCTCTAGTGTGGAGAGAAGCCATTTCACCTACTGGCCTCTCTCTAGTGTGGAGAGACTCCCTTTCTTCTACTGGCCTCGCTCTAGTGTGGAGAGACTCCTTATCTTCTACTGGCCTCGCTCTAGTGCGGAGAGTAGCCATTTCACCTACTGGCCTCTCTCTAGAGACTCCTTATCTTCTCCTGGCCTCTCTCTAGTGTGGAGAGACTACTTATCTTCTACTGGCGTCTCTCTAGTGTGAAGATAAGCCATTTCACTTACTGGCCTCTCTCTAGAGACTCCTTATCTTCTACTGGCCTCTCTCTAGTGTGGAAAAAAACGACTCCTCTTTCTTCCGTTGGCAAAAATATTTTGTCCCTCTAGCGTGACAGAGACCACCTACTGCAGCGAGGCATCTGGCCTGTCACTGAGCTTCTTGGCCTGGTCAGGAATTTAGGACCAGGGTAAGACGTATACCTCCCTCTAGCCTCAAGAAAAACCTATTCTTGCCACCCTCCAGTGTGGCAGAGGAAATGCACCTACCTCCATCACCGCTATCGTGGCTGAGACAACCTACTGCAATGGAGCATATGCCCTGTCACCGAGCTGCTTGGCCTGGTCCCTCTAGTGTTTCAGGGATACTGGATTTGCCCACCTTGTGTTTAGAGCGTCTTCCCTGAGATTGGAAGGGAGTTCGATCCCTGGCCGAGTCATACCAAAAACGAATTATTGGACCTGCTTGGCACTCAGCATTAAGAATATACAGTAGATTGGGGTTAAGGCCCTGTGAGAGACTAACGTCCTGTCCAGGGGTTGTACTTGTACAACAAGCTGCCTCACACTACAAAAAAAAAGAGATAGGCTCCTGCTCCAATGTGCCGTTCATATGAGCCTGGTCACTGCTTCAGGACCAGTCTAAAGCTGCTTCCTTTGTCACAAGTGACGATATGAGCAAGGATACTTACTTACTCCACCTTCTAGAGTGGCAGAGAAAATATATATCTGTGCTGCCTCCATTATGGAAGAACATATACGCAGGCATCCCTCTAGAATGACAGAGACAACCTACTGCATGGGGAAATCTGCCCTGTCATTGGGCTGCTTGGCCTGGTTGTCTAAGAGTATCTGCCCTGTCACTACGTTGCTTGGCCTGGTTGTCTAGAAGTATCTGCCCTGTCACTAAGTTGCTTGGCCTGGTTGTCTAGGAGTATCTGCCCTGTCACTAAGTTGCTTGGCCTGGTTGTCTAGGAGTATCTGCCCTGTCACTAAGTTACTTGGCCTGGTTGTCTAGGAGTGTCTGCCCTGCCATTGGGCTGCTTGGCCTGGTTGTCTAGGAGTATCTGCCCTGCCATTGGGCTGCTTGGCCTGGTTGTCTAGGGGTATCTGCCCTGTCATTGTGCTGCTTGGGCCTGGTTGTCTAGGAGTATCTGCCCTGCCACTGGGCTGCTTGGCCTGGTTGTCTAGGGGTATCTGCCCTGCCATTGGGCTGCTTGGCCTGGTTGTCTAGGAGTATCTGCCCTGCCATTGGGCTGCTTGGCCTGGTTGTCTAGGAGTGTCTGCCCTGCCATTGGGCTGCTAGGCCTGGTTGTCTAGGGGTATCTGCCCTGTCATTGTGCTGCTTGGGCCTGGTTGTCTAGGAGTATCTGCCCTGCCACTGGGCTGCTTGGCCTGGTTGTCTAGGATTATCTGCCCTGTCATTGGGCTGCTAGGCCTGGTTGTCTAGGAGTATCTGCCCTGCCATTGGGCTGCTTGGCTTGGTTGTCTAGGGGTATCTGCCCTGTCACTGGGCTGCTTGGCCTGGTTGTCTAGGAGTATCTGCCCTGCCATCGGGCTGCTTGGCCTGGTTGTCTAGGAGTGTCTGCCCTGCCATTGGGCTGCTAGGCCTGGTTGTCTAGGGGTATCTGCCCTGCCATTGGGCTGCTTGGGCCTGGTTGTCTAGGAGTATCTGCCCTGCCACTGGGCTGCTTGGCCTGGTTGTCTAGGATTATCTGCCCTGTCATTGGGCTGCTAGGCCTGGTTGTCTAGGAGTATCTGCCCTGCCATTGGGCTGCTTGGCTTGGTTGTCTAGGGGTATCTGCCCTGTCACTGGGCTGCTTGGCCTGGTTGTCTAGGAGTATCTGCCCTGCCATCGGGCTGCTTGGCCTGGTTGTCTAGGAGTGTCTGCCCTGCCATTGGGCTGCTAGGCCTGGTTGTCTAGGGGTATCTGCCCTGCCATTGGGCTGCTTGGCCTGGTTGTCTAGGAGTATCTGCCCTGCCATTGGGCTGCTTGGCCTGGTTGTCTAGGAGTGTCTGCCCTGCCATTGGGCTGCTAGGCCTGGTTGTCTAGGGGTATCTGCCCTGCCATTGGGCTGCTTGTTCTAGTCTGGTCCTCTAGGGCGTTGGTGCCCATGACATCGATCGCGGTCGACCGGTCGGTCGCAAACTTGTTTCTAGTAGACCGCATAAAAGTTTTCAAAATGTATGCACAAAAATAGATATAGTTTGGCATTTCACAGAGTTACTATCAGGTCTAATAATGATGACGTTCACAGTTCTGAAGCACCGTATGCTTTGCTTACAGGTTAGCTTCAATCTCGAATATTACTGCACAGCCAAAATATTTAAAAACGGCTTTATTGACATAGAATTGTACCAACCCAACCAGTGGTTAGAGCGTCGGACTAGTAACCGAAAGGTTGCAAGTTCGAATCCCCGAGCTGACAAGGTACAAATCTGTCACTCTGCCCCTGAACAAGGCAGTTAACCCACTGTTCCTAGGCCGTCATTGTAAATAAGAATTTGTTCTTAACTGACTTGCCTAGTTAAATAAAGGTTCAAAAAAAATAGTTGCTACATTTGTTTTCCAAACTGTCGCTACCATAGCAACCATCTGCAGTTAGTACGTTTACATTTACACACTTGCGAGACCTGTAACAGGCCGGTAACAGAATATTCTTTGTTGTTCCAGTGGTAGTTGTTTTTTTACCATGTTTTTTTTCTATGAAGTTGCGGATAAGTATTTATTATGAATGCTGAACCAAGCAGCAAGAAACCAAAAATCTACCACTTTCCCAATGAGTTGAAGGAAGATCATTTTTTTTCACCTCAACAAATTCAAAATGTGTGTGTCTGATCTGTCATTCAAATGTAGCTTCTTGCTACGAAGGGAAATGTCGAGAGGCATTTCAAAACGGTTCACAAGAAATATGAGTGACTTCATAGCTAAGTGAACTACGTAAGAGAAAAGTGAAAGAGTTGAAGTCTCAACTACAGTAGCTGACCAACAATCGATCTTTACAAGGACCAGCTCAAAATCAAAAGTCAGCCATGATTGCATCATTCCGGGTGAGTCGCATAATAGCAAAGCACAAGAAACCATTCCTGGACGGAGAAATGGTAACAGAGGCCTTTTTTAGAGGCAGCAGAATTATTGTTTGATGATTTAAAAAAAAGACTTCATAAATAATTTTTCGTTATTAGGGATGTTCAGCTGTCCAGAAATACTGTTACATGGCGCTGTGAAATGATGGATGAGGATTTGAGGGAACATTTTAAAAAAATACATAAATGAGTGTGTTCTTTCCACTTCAATTTGACGAGTCGATAGACGTGATCGACACACATCTCGGTTGTGCATTTTCATCAGAATGATGTTAGAAGATACGATGGCAAAGAAAAACTGCTCAAAATCATATCGTTGAAAGGAAACACTTGAGGGGAGGACATTTATTGTGGCATTCAATTACTTTATTAATAGCACTCAGCTACCCATTCACAAACTTGACTGGCCGCATCAATGGATTTATTGCCCCTTGCAAAAGTGATGAGGACTTTCCAGGCTTCCTCAATTATCACTACATAATCCATTAACAGGCCTTGCGTGGTAAAATGCTGAATATGAAAGCTGTCATGGATATCGTGCTCAAAATCGTGAATTTGATTCGGGACAGAAGTCTGTAGAGGCGCCCCTTCAGGTCTCAACTGGAAGACAGTGAGGCTGAACACACAGACCTTTTGCAACACACAGATGTAAGGTGGCGTAGTAGAGATCAATTCCTGCAGAGATTTAGGGATCTGTTATTTGAAATCAAGGAGTTTCTGGCATTAAAAGATGTTGAACAGTTGGAAGACAAAGTGTGGCTGTTAGATTGAGCATTTTTTGACCGACGTTCGGCAAAATCAATTTAGAGCTGCAAGGAAAAGACAAAAATTATGTTGAAATGACTAGCTCTGTGACAGCTATTAAACAAAGATTTTAATTTTTTTCCTCACAATTGCAGCGACATGAACTGAGGAATTTCAAACATCTGATGTCAGAGCTTGAAAGTCAGGGAAAAGCACCTCCACTTTGGGACTGTGATTGATATGTTGAACGGGTGAACAACACTATCGCAGACTTTGACCGACGCTTTCAAGACTTTGCGATCCTGGGATCGGGTGGCAACATTTATGTGCTTTCCGTTTGGTGTGGAAGTTGATTTGTTGTCACAGTTTTGCCCCAGCCCCAGCTAACACACCTGACTCTAATAATCATGATCTTCAGTTTAGATTTGATTCATCAGCTGTGTTTGCTGGGGATGGAGAAACAGTGTGACACCAATCAGGTACCACCCCCCAAAAGTCCCAAAAGTCTGTTGCCCACCCTTGCTCTAAGGGCATCTGCCCTGTCACTGGGTTGCTTGTTCTGGTTTGGTCCTCTAGGGACACACACAGACACGCACACAAACACACAGGGCAGTGTGGGACAGATTAGATCTGGTGTGTTGCGTTTCCCTCCATGGCTTACTGGGTTTAATTTGCATTTCAATGCAACTAAATCTTGTTTGATGAAGGCTCTTGTTGTTACCCCCCCCCCCCCCCCATTCCAAGATGGTTTAACGAAGTGATGTCACATTACTACGATAATACCACCTTACGGTAACGTTGCGACAATGCTGTGTGTTAGCTGGGGCTGGAATTCAGAATGCTGTACGTGCTTTGTCGTGTGAGAACAGTGGATTATGTTAAAGATGTTAAACATAGACATTGCTATTCTTACCACTTCTATCTCAGTATGTTTGTTGCTTGATAAAGTATGTACAGTATTGCTTAAAGCATATTTAGATTCTTTTCATGTTATGTTTTCCAATATTCTGTCAACATCTCTCCTTTCATCCGCCTCCATATCTCTTGACAGGTTCTCATTTTCCAAGTAAAACACCGGAAAAGAGAGAAAATTGCAATGTGCAAATCTGCTAACACTTGTGTCCCAAATGGAACCATGTTCCAATTGGAAGCTCTATGGGGCCCTGTGAAAAGTAGGGCACTAGATATGAAATAGGCTGCATTTCGGGAGTCATTGTACTTCCCACTTGTTTGGCATAATTAGGCATGTTGAAATGGCATATCACAACCTAGCCAGTCTTCAAAGCCCTGCTTACTTTCACTCCACCTGTTGCTAGTTCCTCCTGCTGCTGCTTGCTCCTCCTTCTTCAGCTGCTAGATCCTCCTGCTGCTGCTAGCTCCTCCTGCTGCTGCTAGCTACTCCTCCTGCTGCTGCTAGCTCTGATCACCGTCAACGATCACCGTCAACGACGAGACAACCTAAGGTTCTACAGCTGCACCATCGAGAGCATCACTGCCTGGTACGTCAATTGCTCGGCCTCCGACTGCAAGGCACTACAGAGGGTAGTGCCTATGGCCCAGTACATGACTGGGGCTAAGATGCCTGCCCTCCAAGACCTCTACACCAGACGGTGTCGGAGGAAGGCCCTAAAAATTTGTCAAAGACCCCAACCACCCCAGTAATAGACTGTTCTCTCTACTACCGCATGGCAAGCAGTACCAGATTGCCAAGTCTAGGACAAAAAGGCTTCTCAACAGTTTTTACCCCCAAGACATAAGACTCCTGAAAAGGTAATCAAATGGTTACCCGGACTATTTGCATTGTGTGCCCCCACAACCCCTCTTTTATGCTGCTGCTACTCTCTGTTTATCATGTATGCATAGTCACTTTAACCTACTACCTAAATTGGCCCGACCAACCAGTGCCCCCATACATTGGCTAACCGGGCTATCTGCATTGTGTCCCGCCACCCACCACACCCTCTTTTTACGCTACTGCTACTCTGTTTATCATACATGCGAAGTCACTTCAACCATATCTACATGTACATACTACCTCAATCAGCCCGACTAACCGGTGCTTGTATAAACATCGCTCCTGTTATAGCCTCGCTGCTGTATATAGCCTCTCTACTGTATATATCCTCGCTGCTGTATAGCCTGTCTACTGTATAGCTCCTCCTCCTGCTGCTGCTGTCGGCTCCTCCTCCTGCTGCTGCTTCTAGCTTCTCATGTACAGTTTAAAAGCAAAGGTCCTACGTCGACGGAGACCACATTCACGGTAAAAACACATTGTCGATATACTATTAAAAAAAAGTCAAAACTATCCCAACTCATATCCTAAGAAGAACATGTTATTGTATTTGCCTTGCAAAACTGTTGAGGTGAATAGACAAGTTAAGTAACATAATGTCCTTGATGTTTTACCACCGCTGGTATCCTGTCTAGTCAGTCCAACCTCACATTGTGCCGTATCCCAAATCAAAGCCTAGTCTCTACATAGTGACTTGCTTTGGGCCCATATGGTAGTGCAGTGTACAGGGATTAGGACGCCTTTTGGGACGCAGATATACTTGTATACTGAGTATACTTAATTAAATGTGATGTGACCTCTTCAAGGATTTCTGAAAGAGATTCCTGCATTCATGTCCTGTAGAAACTCTCAGCGGAAATCTGAGATGTGTTGCTGTGGGTGCATTCAGAAAGTATACAGACTTCTTGACTTTTTCCACGTTTTGTTACGTTACAGCCTTATTCTAAAATGGAATCACCATTCCACGCACAATACCACACAATAACAATGCAAAAATATATTTTTTAATGTTTGCAAATCTTATTCTTCTCTGCAGATCCTCTCAGGCTCTGTCTGGGTGGATGCGGAACATTGCTACACACAATTGTAGGTCTCAGAAGAGATGTTTGTTCAAGTTCAAGTCCAGGCTCTGGCTGGGCAAATCAAGGACATTAAGAGACTTGTCCCAGAGTCAGTCCTGCGTTGTCTTGACTGTGTGCTTAGAGTCGTTGCCCTGTAGGAAGGCGAAACCTTCGTCGCAGCCCCTCAATCCTGACTAGTCTCCCAGCCCCTGCCACTGAAGGAAATCCATACACCATGATGCTGCCACCACCGTGCTTCACCATGGGGATAGTGTTATCGGGGTGATGAGAGGTGTTGGGTTTGAAAACTTGAGCGTGCTTAACTATTCACCCTCCCAAAGTCAATACTTTGTAGACCCACCTTTTGAAGCAATTACATCTACAAGTCTCTTGGGATATGTCGTTATAAGCTTGGCACATCTAGCCACTGGGATTTTTGCCCCTTCTTCATGGCAAAACTGCTCCAGCTCCTTCAAGTTGGATGGGTTCCGCTGGTGTACAGCAATCTTAAAGTCATACCACAGATTCTCAATTGGTTTGAGGTCTGGGCTTTGACAAGGCCATTCCAAGACATTTAAATGTTTCCCCTTAAACCACTCGAGTGTAGCTTTAGCGGTATGTCCTGCTGGAAGGTGAGCCTCTGTCCCAGTCGCAAATCTCTGGATGACTGAAACAGGTTTCCCTCAAGAATTTCCCTGTATTTAGCGCCATCCATCAGTTTCCCCGTCCCTGCCGATGTAAAAACATCCCCACAGCATGATGCTGCCGTGGAGATGGTGTTCTCGGGGTGATGAGAGGTGTTAGGTTTGTGCCAGACATAGCGTTTTGCTTGATGGCCAAAAAGCTACATTTTAGTCTCATCTGACCAGAGTACCTTCTATATGTTTGGGGAGTCTCCCATATGCCTTTTGGCGAACACCAAATGTCAATGGCTTTTTTTTCTGGCCACTCTTATGTAAAGCCCAGCTCTGTGGAGTTTACGGCTGAAAGTGGTCCTATGGACAGATACTCCAATCTCCGCTGTGGAGCTTTGCAGCTCGTTCAGAGTTATCTTTGGTCTCTTTGTTGCCTCTGATTAATTCCCTCCTTGCCTGGTCCGTGAGATTTGGTGGGTGGCCCTCTCTTGGCAGGTTTGTTATGGTGCCATTTTCGCTCCATTTTTTAATTATCAATAATGAATAATTAATACAATTTTGTTTCTGGTGTCCTTTGACAGCTCTTTGGTCTTGGCCATAGTGGAGTTTGGAGTGTGACTCTTTGAGGTGTCTTTTATACTGATAACAAGTTCAAACAGGTGCCATTAATACAGGTAACGAGTGGAGGACAGAGGAGCCTCTTAAAGAAGAAGTTACAGGTCTGTGAGAGCCAGAAATCTTGCTTGTTTGTAGGTGACCAAATACTTATTTTCCACCATAATTTGCAAATTAACTCATTAAAAATCCTACAATGTGATTTTTTATTTTTTTTTTTCTCATTTTGTCTGTCATAGTTGATGTGTACCTATGATGGAAATTACAGGCCTCTCTCATCTTTTTAAGTGGGAGAACTTGCACAATTGGTGGCTGACTAAATACTTTCTTGCCCCACTGTAGTTGGGTGTGCTATTTACAGATCGGCTGTGTACAGGTACAGATATTGAGGAGAAAAAAAACATCTGCAATGGACCATGAACTATCATGATACCATGTTTCTCTACGCATATTGAAAGAGTGATCTGAGTGTAACTCATTGACTTGTTGTATTTAAAACCCTTCACCTTGTTAGTCATGTCTGTTTGAAATTATATCTAGCAGTAGTTAGTGATGTTGCCCACTCACTATTTCATGTTCATATGTGATTTAACCATATACTGTAAGTATTGCCTTGGATGAAATGATGGAGTCACTCAAATCCCAGCCTGATAAAATTGGTCCTGTTATTTGATTAAGAACAAATTATCACCTTTAATATAGTAGTGACTAAGACTAGTGGTACAACAGGAGAACCTGTCCTGATGACTAAGAACCTGTCCTGGTGACTAAGAACCTGACCTGGTGACTAAGAACCTGTCCTGGTGACTAAGGCTAGTGGTACAACAGGAGAACCTGACCTGGTGACTAAGAACCTGTCCTGATGACTAAGGCTTGTGGTACAACAGGAGCACTTGACCTGGTGACTAAGAACCTGACCTGGTGACTAAGGCTAGTGGTACAACAGGAGAACCTGACCTGGTGACTAAGATTAGTGGAACAACAGAATATCCTGTCCTGATAACTAAGAACCTGTCCTGGTGACTAAGATTAGTGGTACAACAGGATAACCAGACCTGGTGACTAAGGCTAGTGGTACAAAAGGAGAACCTGACCTGGTGACTAAGGCTAGTGGTACAACAGGAAAACCTGACCTGGTGACTAAGGCTAGTGGTACAACAGGAGAACCTGACCTGGTGACTAAGAACCTGTCCTGGTGACTAAGATTAGTGGAACAACAGAAAAACCTGACCTGGTGACTAAGATTAGTGGAAAAACAGAAGAACCTGACCTGGTGACTAAGAACCTGTCCTGGTGACTAAGATTAGTGGAACAACAGAAAAACCTGACCTGGTGACTAAGATTAGTGGAACAACAGAATAACCTGTCCTGGTGACTAAGATTAGTGGAACAACAGAAAAACCTGACCTGGTGGCTAAGAACCTGTCCTGGTGACTAAGATTAGTGGAACAACAGAATAACCTTACCTGGTGGCTAAGAACCTGTCCTGGTGACTAAGATTAGTGGAACAACAGAAGAACCTGACCTGGTGACTAAGAACCTGTCCTGGTGACTAAGATTAGTGGAACAACAGAAGAACCTGACCTGGTGACTAAGATTAGTGGAAAAACAGAAGAACCTGACCTGGTGACTAAGAACCTGTCCTGGTGACTAAGATTAGTGGAACAACAGAAAAACCTGACCTGGTGACTAAGATTAGTGGAACAACAGAAGAACCTGTCCTGGTGACTAAGAACCTGTCCTGGTGACTAAGAACCTGTCCTGGTGACTAAGATTAGTGGAAAAACAGAAGAACCTGACCTGGTGACTAAGAACCTGTCCTGGTGACTAAGATTAGTGGAACAACAGAAAAACCTGACCTGGTGACTAAGATTAGTGGAACAACAGAAGAACCTGACCTGGTGACTAAGATTAGTGGAACAACAGAAGAACCTGACCTGGTGACTAAGATTAGTGGAAAAACAGAAGAACCTGACCTGGTGACTAAGATTAGTGGAAAAACAGAAGAACCTGACCTGGTGACTAAGAACCTGTCCTGGTGACTAAGATTAGTGGAACAACAGAAGAACCTGACCTGGTGGATAATGCATTTGCCAAGTATGCAGATTACATTCCATAATGAATGTTATACTGACCATAAAAAATGTGTTTTACCTATTCCTTTTTACCTCAGGATAATGGTAGAACTTCTTAATTTCCTTCCCCTTGAGTAATAGCTTTGTCATAAATTAACTAAGGTGTTCAAATGAAGCATTAAGAAATGTCATTGTACAGATTTCACCAGGACTTGATAGGTTGATATGATCATTAATTTGTATTATGAAGATTCTGAAACGCCAGATGATTCTGTCTGTATTATTGTGTTACAGAGAGATACTGAGGTCATTAATCTTCATTTTTGATTACAACAAGCAACAAGATGTTTCGACTTAAATCTATTCATCATGCGACAATCCTAAAACAATTACAATGCTTCCCCAGTCAAGTTCACAGGAAACTACGATGGCAGAATAAGTAGCGTTTTAAACTGACATTCTGTGACATTTCAGTGAATGGAACTTTCACTCCCTGTGTTTTACACAGTGTACCTCACTTTAACACAGGAATTTGTGTGAAAGTCTGGCGTACATGGACAGTATGTTGATATTCCTCACCCTCTTCATCCTGTTCCTTTCCTTCCTCTCAGAGAGACAACAGGGGAACATGTCCAGTCAGGTCCACATAATCTCTCTCTCTCTCTCTCGCTCTCTCTCTCCAAAGAGATGGAAACCAAGTTAGCACATACTAATCACCGGCTATAATTGATCTCTAATTCCTCTCTCTGGCCTGACGTAGAGAAAAGACAACGCAGGCCTTTATCAGGTGAGCTGTGATGGAACACTACTCAAATAGAGCTTCAGCGGAGCCCCAGCCAGCTCTAGCCATCTGCCACTGTGTCACTACAGAAGGATGGATAGAGGGAGAACCAGTGTGCGGAGTGTCAAGTAGCCATTTTATTTCTAAAAGATTAGGCAGTTTAGAAGGCTGTGCTTAAATTGAGATTTTTCAACCTCTTTCGTTTAAATTAGAATGATTGTGTATTGAGTTAGCGTGGTGTGATTGTATGGGGTGAAGTTGAAGCTCCCCTGCGAAGTGGGAAGTAAACATTTCTTTATTTTCTTAGCTAGCTAAGTAAGGTCGTTCTTAAAAAGAGATTTTCAACTTCAGAGCTTCTGGTTGCTTCCGTTTAGTTCAGAATTGTTATGTACCGAGCGAGATAGGTGTAGCGAATCTTCAAGCTCTTTAAAAGTCTAAAAATAATGGGACATTTCTTCTCTCACGCCATGATTTCAGTGATGCTCTCTGGGAAATGGAGTACTCAAGATTGTAATTATGTATTATTTTATCTATTTCAAGCATCAGTAACTTAGATGTATTTCCTGGCAGAATGCCTAGGACATTATTTTTCCTTATTTAAAAAAAATCTCACATTGTAAAAGTAGCTTGTCTTCTTAGGTTTTTATATCATTTAGTTTTTGTTGTTATATACATAGAGCTACTGTATTGGTACTTATGGAATTATGTCAACATTCTGCTTCTACAATTCTGAATAGTTTCTGCTTCTCAAAGGACACATGAGTGTGAATGCATGTTCAGATCCTCCTTATTCGGTGATCATCATGCGGTATGTTGCATGCCTCTAATGCAGGGTTACTCAAGTCCAATCACCTACATTTTTAACTCGACAAGACAAGGCTCTGTGTCTTTTGTAACTTCCTTGTTACCAGGGGACCTCGGGTATTTTTAAGACTCTTGACACTCGTCAGGTCAGTAGGTTTATGACGACTCCTGAATAAAGGACAAATGAGGACATACAATTAACATACATAAAAATGAATGAAAGTTAATTTTTCCTACAAGGTTCTACAGCATCACAGTTCTTTGCAACACATTTGGGGCAGCAGATAAACCAGATTAAGTTAGGTAACATGAGTGATACACCAGGTTAGGTTAGGTAACATGAGTGATATACCAGGTTAGGTTAGGTAACATGAGTGATATACCAGGTTAGGTAACATGAGTGATATACCAGGTTAGGTTAGGTAACATGAGTGATATACCAGGTTAGGTAACATGAGTGATATACCAGGTTAGGTTAGGTAACATGAGTGATATACCAGGTTAGGTTAGGTAACATGAGTGATACACCAGGTTAGGTTAGGTAACATGAGTGATATACCAGGTTAGGTTAGGTAACATGAGTGATACACCAGGTTAGGTTAGGTAACATGAGTGATATACCAGGTTAGGTTAGGTAACATGAGTGATATACCAGGTTAGGTTAGGTAACATGAGTGATATACCAGGTTAGGTTAGGTAACATGAGTGATATACCAGGTTAGGTTAGGTAACATGAGTGATACACCAGGTTAGGTTAGGTAACATCAGTGATATACGAGGTTAGGTTAGGTAACATGAGTGATATACCAGGTTAGGTAACATGAGTGATATACCAGGTTAGGTAACATGAGTGATACACCAGGTTAGGTTAGGTAACATGAGTGATATACCAGGTTAGGTAACATGAGTGATACACCAGGTTAGGTTAGGTAACATGAGTGATATACCAGGTTAGGTTAGGTAACATGAGTGATATACCAGGTTAGGTTAGGTAACATGAGTGATATACCAGGTTAGGTTAGGTAACATGAGTGATACACCAGATTAAGTTAGGTAACATGAGTGATATACCAGATTAAGTTAGGTAACATGAGTGATATACCAGGTTAGGTTAGGTAACATGAGTGATATACCAGGTTAGGTTAGGTAACATGAGTGATATACCAGGTTAGGTTAGGTAACATGAGTGATATACCAGGTTAGGTTAGGTAACATGAGTGATACACCAGGTTAGGTTAGGTAACATGAGTGATATACCAGGTTAGGTTAGGTAACATGAGTGATATACCAGGTTAGGTTAGGTAACATGAGTGATATACCAGGTTAGGTTAGGTAACATGAGTGATATACCAGGTTAGGTTAGGTAACATGAGTGATATACCAGGTTAGGTAACATGAGTGATATACCAGGTTAGGTTAGGTAACATGAGTGATATACCAGGTTAGGTTAGGTAACATGAGTGATATACCAGGTTAGGTTAGGTAACATGAGTGATATACCAGGTTAGGTTAGGTAACATGAGTGATATACCAGGTTAGGTAACATGAGTGATATACCAGGTTAGGTTAGGTAACATGAGTGATACACCAGGTTAGGTAACATGAGTGATACACCAGGTTAGGTAACATGAGTGATACACCAGGTTAGGTAACATGAGTGATATACCAGGTTAGGTTAGGTAACATGAGTGATACACCAGGTTAGGTTAGGTAACATGAGTGATACACCAGGTTAGGTTAGGTAACATGAGTGATACACCAGGTTAGGTTAGGTAACATGAGTGATATACCAGGTTAGGTAACATGAGTGATATACCAGGTTAGGTTAGGTAACATGAGTGATACACCAGGTTAGGTTAGGTAACATGAGTGATACACCAGGTTAGGTAACATGAGTGATATACCAGGTTAGGTAACATGAGTGATATACCAGGTTAGGTAACATGAGTGATACACCAGGTTAGGTTAGGTAACATGAGTGATATACCAGGTTAGGTAACATGAGTGATATACCAGGTTAGGTTAGGTAACATGAGTGATACACCAGGTTAGGATAGGTAACATGAGTGATACACCAGGTTAGGTAACATGAGTGATACACCAGTTTAGGTAACATGAGTGATATACCAGGTTAGGTTAGGTAACATGAGTGATATACCAGGTTAGGTTAGGTAACATGAGTGATATACCAGGTAAGGTTTGGTAACATGAGTGATATACCAGGTTAGGTTAGGTAACATGAGTGATATACCAGGTTAGGTTAGGTAACATGAGTGATATACCAGGTTAGGTTAGGTAACATGAGTGATATACCAGGTAAGGTTAGGTAACATGAGTGATATACCAGGTTAGGTTAGGTAACATGAGTGATATACCAGGTTAGGTTAGGTAACATGAGTGATATACCAGGTTAGGTAACATGAGTGATACACCAGGTTAGGTAACATGAGTGATATACCAGGTTAGGTTAGGTAACATGAGTGATATACCAGGTTAGGTAACATGAGTGATACACCAGGTTAGGTAACATGAGTGATATACCAGGTTAGGTTAGGTAACATGAGTGATATACCAGGTTAGGTTAGGTAACATGAGTGATATACCAGGTTAGGTAACATGAGTGATATACCAGGTTAGGTAACATGAGTGATATACCAGGCTAGGTTAGGTAACATGAGTGATATACCAGGTTAGGTAACATGAGTGATATACCAGGTTAGGTTAGGTAACATGAGTGATATACCAGGTTAGGTTAGGTAACATGAGTGATATACCAGGTTAGGTAACATGAGTGATACACCAGGTTAGGTAACATGAGTGATACACCAGATTAAGTTAGGTAACATGAGTGATATACCAGGTTAGGTTAGGTAACATGAGTGATATACCAGGTTAGGTTAGGTAACATGAGTGATATACCAGGTTAGGTTAGGTAACATGAGTGATACACCAGGTTAGGTAACATAAGTGATATACCAGGTTAGGTAACATGAGTGATATACCAGGTTAGGTTAGGTAACATGAGTGATATACCAGGTTAGGTAACATGAGTGATATACCAGGTTAGGTTAGGTAACATGAGTGATATACCAGGTTAGGTTAGGTAACATGAGTGATATACCAGGTTAGGTAACATGAGTGATATACCAGGTTAGGTTAGGTAACATGAGTGATATACCAGGTTAGGTTAGGTAACATGAGTGATATACCAGGTTAGGTAACATGAGTGATATACCAGGTTAGGTTAGGTAACATGAGTGATATACCAGGTTAGGTTAGGTAACATGAGTAATATACCAGGTTAGGTAACATGAGTGATACACCAGGTTAGGTAACATGAGTGATATACCAGGTTAGGTTAGGTAACATGAGTGATACACCAGGTTAGGTAACATGAGTGATATACCAGGTTAGGTAACATGAGTGATATACCAGGTTAGGTTAGGTAACATGAGTGATATACCAGGTTAGGTAACATGAGTGATATACCATGTTAGGTTAGGTAACATGAGTGATATACCAGGTTAGGTAACATGAGTGATATACCAGGTTAGGTTAGGTAACATGAGTGATATACCAGGTTAGGTTAGGTAACATGAGTGATATACCAGGTTAGGTAACATGAGTGATACACCAGGTTAGGTAACATGAGTGATATACCAGGTTAGGTTAGGTAACATGAGTGATATACCAGGTTAGGTTAGGTAACATGAGTGATATACCAGGTTAGGTAACATGAGTGATACACCAGTTTAGGTAACATGAGTGATACACCAGGTTAGGTTAGGTAACATGAGTGATATACCAGGTTAGGTTAGGTAACATGAGTGATGCACCAGGTTAGGTTAGGTAACATGAGTGATATACCAGGTTAGGTAACATGAGTGATACACCAGTTTAGGTAACATGAGTGATACACCAGGTTAGGTTAGGTAACATGAGTGATACACCAGGTTAGGTTAGGTAACATGAGTGATACACCAGGTTAGGTAACATGAGTGATATACCAGGTTAGGTAACATGAGTGATATACCAGGTTAGGTTAGGTAACATGAGTGATGCACCAGGTTAGGTTAGGTAAGATGAGTGATACACCAGGTTAGGTTAGGTAACATGAGTGATACACCAGTTTAGGTAACATGAGTGATACACCAGGTTAGGTTAGGTAACATGAGTGATACACCAGGTTAGGTTAGGTAACATGAGTGATACACCAGTTTAGGTAACATGAGTGATACACCAGGTTAGGTTAGGTAACATGAGTGATGCACCAGGTTAGGTTAGGTAACATGAGTGCCACATGAATGCCTGCATTTCCACCAAACCATCTCTTTCACACGTTTTCACCCAACACAGAGATAAAACAAACAACCCATTTGGTGAAATATGTCATATGTAACCTTGCCTGGGACCTCAGGATGCTCATTGGGCGAACAGTCTTGAGGCACAGGGACAACCTGAGTTTATTCGCAGGTTCATCACACCGTTAGAGCAGTGCGTATAATGGCAATTATACAATTTCTCACTCGTCAAAAAACCTACAGTATCTTCATGTTAAGTGTCCTGGAGGCTTTTCATTCCAGGTACAGCACTTAAAGTGATACTATCTATGTGCAGGCGTTAACCCAAGGAGACTGGATAACTTGACAATGCACTTTAGCTGCTCGCGTTTAGCTAGCTAACACATCATTGACTGTGCCCAACGCTACCTGGAAGTGGCAGACACTGAACATATATACAGCTTTCTTCAACACACTTTGGTTGCCCCACTTAGTGGTTAGCTTAGCTACCAGCACTTAGCAGGCAAACACGTCATTAACTGTGCCCACTACATCTCAGAAGCACTGAGTGTATTTACCCAACCCAATTTGCTGTACATAGAAGGCACATAGAAGGCACCTGTACCATGCATTATTCAATTTTGAGTTTACATCCCAATATTACAGTTTCTGTACATCATAGAAGACTGAAATATACCAAAACCCACTGTCATAGAAACACCAGATCTTCGACTGTTTAAAAAAAGGTATACCAATTATTTAAAAAATATTAATAACATTCCAACCATGAGGCCTCTAGTCATTTGACTGCAGTAAAGGGATACAGGTTTGTTCAGATTAACTTAGATCTGTGGATCATATACTTTTTAATGGCTAGCTCAGAATATGAGCTTTCCAAAAGTTGTTTATATATTACAAAGATCAGTTATTTTGGGTGTCCATATAATTTCTAAATCCCATTGTTGGATGGTTCAGTAGTTGGGTTTCCCAAGGGACTTACTTGGCCAGCGTAGCTGACCTAAATTGTAAATATAGAAACAAATATTTATCTGTTAATGTGTATGTATCTTTCAAATCATGAAATATTCTCAAACCATTACAGTCCATGATATCGATAAGGGTACGGATTTCCAAATTTGGACCACAGGGGGGGATGCAAAAGGCCGCCCTCCACATTGCAAGGCATTATTGTGAAATATTGGAGTATGGGCCATTTGAAATCCCAGTTACATTGTTTTTACATTGTTTTTACATTTTTCACCAAATAGAAATTGCATGAGCAAAAAAATAGGACCAAAGAGAAATGTACATTCTTTAATATAAGGTACATATCAGTGAAGGCCACCTCTTCCAGACACCATATTTATCTCAGTAATAATTTAGTGGGCAGAATAATCATGTCTAAACCAATTTAGGATAGGGTGAAACTCTAATGCCTTAAACAACTATTTAATGTCTGGAGCGAATAATCCTCCTACGTCTTTCACTCTTTCTAAATGAGTGAATTTTATCCAGGCTCGCTTAACTTGCCATATATTGTTTGAAGTGAATTACTATTAAATCTATTCCAATAGCCAGAAGGGAGGCCATGGGAAGTATTGAACTACATAAATGCAGGTATGGCAATATATTCATTTTGACAATAGATATTCTGTTGGTTAATAAAAGTTGGAGACATTCCAAATGTCATATTATATGCCGTACAGTGTTGTAACAATGTACAAATATGTATTTATTACTTCCAAATATGAAAATGGGAAATGATTGGGATTCCATAAGTAGAGATGGTGTCACGCCCTGATGGTGTCACGCCCTGATGGTGTCACGTCCTGACCTTTGAGATCCTTTATTCTCTATTTTGGTCAGGTCGGGGTGTGACTAGGGTGGGCATTCTAGTTTCTTAATTTCTTGGTTGGCCTGGTATGGTTCCCAATCAGAGGCAGCTGTCTATCGCTGTCTCTGATTGGGGATCATACTTAGGCAGCCATTTCCCACCTGTTTGTTGTGGGATCTTGTTTTTGTATAGTTGCTGGTTAGCACTACATAGCTTCACGTTCGCTTCTTTCTTCTTTCTTGTTTTTTGCCGATTAAATAAAGATGATGAACCCAAACTACGCTGCGTTTTGGTCCGATTCTTACAACAATGTTCGTGACAGATGGAGACCTCCATTGGGGTCTTGAGATACAGTAGAGCAGATGTGGTTAGATTTTTTTTATTTTTTTTTATTTAAGATTAAGATGGAGATATGTATTATCTTCAATGCATTTGGGAGCAATTGAGATACATTGTATAAATATAGTAAAATATAATCTGCGTATAATGAGATTAAGTGATCTGTAGATTTTATGGAATTTGGTGTTATTTCCTTAGATTGACAAATTTCCTGGGCAAGTGATAATAAGAATAGGAACAGCGGTCTATGGCACTGGATCATAGTGGGTTAAATCCCAGGCTGTGTTGCAGCCGGCAGTGACCGGGACACCCATGAGGCGGCGCACAATTAGCCAACATCATCCGGGTTAGAGGAGGGTTTGGCTGGCCCGGATGTCCTTGTCCCATCGCGCTCTAGTGTCTCCTTGTGGCTGGCCGGGTGCATGCACTCTGACTTCGGTCACCAGCTGTACGGTGTTTCCTCCGACACATTGGTTGGACTTCCGGGTTAAGTGAGCAGTGTGTCAAGAGCAGTGCGGCTCGGCATGGTTGTGTTTCAGAGGACGCATGGTTCTCAACCTTCGCTATGTACGGGGGTTGCAGCGATGGAACTAGACTGTAACTACCCCAAAAAATTCAGAAAAAATCCCCAGCAAAATCTGTCTGTTTAAGCTACAGGTGTTTTGCATGGGCTGCATCATAATCCCCCATTTCTGGCGATATCGCCTTTCCGTGGTGACAGGTGGCGGCGCTAGAGCAGTTTTTGTCAGATCATGAGACCGAAATGTGGCTTTCTCATGATAACGTCTGTAGCGTCCAAACGGCCTACAAACTATAATGATATAATAATAGTAATAAAAGGTAATGATATATATAATTGATAGCTCAAATTCATCTGAATGTAGGCTGCTATCAGTTAAAACAAACTCATGGAAGTATATATGGAGTTGGTTTAGTGACTAAAATAAGGGCATAAATAACTGTAATTTCTTTTTTAACAGTTTCCTCTTTCTTATGTGTCTCGGAATATTAGGACAGACATTTTTTGGGGTGACTATCTATTGTTCCATGTAGTGAATCTGTTATTCAATTCATTTATATTGGCTAATAGTAGTAATGTCATATTCAATGTTTCATCCAATAATCTTTTCAAACATTTTTTTACAAATTTGGACTCCCAGTGATGCAGTGTCCTGTCTTGAGAGAAGAGGAGTTCTTCATTATTTTAGAAAGGATTTAGTCTTTAGTCTTAGGATTTAGTCTTTAGTCTTAGGATTTAGTCTTGCTTTGATTTAGCTTTTTTGTGGATTTACAATCAGAGGTTCTTCTTTATAGAAGTGGGAGAATCTTAAAATTGATTAATTCATTTAATAATTTTAGTTTAGTAGTTAGTTCTGATAGTAATTCCACTGTTTCAGAATCACGTAATGGTTGAGTCTTAATCGATTAATAAATTAATAAATTAAGGTCTGTCCTGACTTTGGAAAGAGTGTTTGTGAGAATGTTCACAACATTTCAAAAATGTTATTTTGTTGTGATTTATTCAACCCAGCAAAGGGTAAAAAGGGGCTGTCTTTATCAATATTTCTGGATATCTGACATGTCATTAGATATAAGGTGGAATCGTGCTCCAGATACGCAATGTCCTTAACTACATACAGTTGAAGTCGGAAGTTTACATACACCTTAGCCAAGTACATTTAAACTCACTTTTTCACAATTCCTGACATTTAATTCTAGTAAAAATTCCCTGTCTTAGGTCAGTAAGGATCACCTCTTCATTTTAAGAATGTGAAATGTTAGAAAAATATCAGAGAGTGATTTATTTCAGTTTTTATTTCTTTCATTACATTCCCAGTGGGTCAGAAGTTTACATAAACTCAGTTAGTATTTGGTAGCATTGCCTTTCAATTGTTTAACTTGGGTCAAATGTTTCAGGTAGCCTTCTTCAAGCTTCCCACAATAAGTTGGGTGAATTTTGGCCCATTCCTACTGACAGAGCTGGTGTAACTGAGTCAGGTTTGTAGGCCTCCTTGCTCGAACACGCTTTTTGCAGTTCTGCCCACAAATGTTCTATGGGATTGAGGTCAGGGCATTGTGATTGTCACTTCAATACCTTGACTTTGTTGTCCTTAAGTCATTTTGCCACAACTTTGGAAGTATGCTTGGGATCATTGTCCATTTGGAAGAACCATTTGCGACCAAGCTTATATCCGCATAATTTTCCTACCTCATGATTTAATCTATTTGATGAAGTGCACAAGTCCATTATGGCCAAACAGTTCTATTTTTGTTCCATCAGACCAGAGGACATTTCTCCAAAAAGTACGATCTTTGTCCCCATGTGCAAACCGTAGTCTGGCTTTTTAATGCTCGTTTTGGAACAGTGGCTTCTTCCTTGCCGAGCGACCTTTCAGGTTATGTTGAAATAGAACTTGTTTTACTGTGCAAATAGTTACTTTGTAACTGTTTGCTCCAGCATCTTCACAAGGTCCTTTACCGTTCTGTGATTTATTTGCACTTTTTGCACCAAAGTACGTTCATCTCTAGGGACTTCTCTAAGAGACAGAATGCGTCTCCTTCCTGAGCAGTATGATGGCTTCATGGTCCCATGGTGTTTATACTTGCATACTATTGTTTGTACAGATGAACATGGTACCTTCAGACATTTGGAAATTGCTCCCAAGGATGAACCAGACTTGTGAAGGTCTACAATTTGTACTGAGTTTGAAGGTAGGCCTTGAAATACATCCACAGGTACATTTCCAATTGACTGAAATGATGTCAATTAGCCTATCAGAAGCTTCTAAAGCCATGACATCCTTTTCTGGAATTTTCCAAGCTTTTTAAAGGCACAGTCAACCTAGTGTATGTAAACTTCTGACACACTGGAATTGTGATACAGTGAATTATAAGTGAAATAATCTGTCTGTAAACAATTGTTGGAAAAAGGACTAGTGTCATGCTCAAAGTAGATGTCCTCACCGACTCACCGACTTACCAAAACTATATTTTGTTTTACAAGAAATTTGTGGAGTGGTTGAAAAACGAGTTTGAATGACCCCAACCTAAGTGTCTGTAAACTTCAAACTTCAACTGTATGTGGAGATAGGATCCGTAATGGGACAGTTTCTACAAGGATCCAATCCGCACCTCAGAAAATCTCCCTCTACCATACGACTCCTGGGGTGAGATAAAGACACACACCTGATGTGCATGCACCCGCATACATATTTGTAGAGTATTCTAATTCCGGAAAGGGTGTGTGTCAACATTCTGAAATATCTCAGCCTTTACACTTAAGCGTGAACAAATCCACTTACTTTCAGAAAATCATACCGTAATCCTTACCTCATAATTTAAGTATCATGTATTTAAAAACAATTTAAGACTTCAATAAATATCCTTAGACGCTATTATATTACTCCTCGTATGTCTGAAAATGGACTAAATCTGACTCATAATCAACGTCCATGGCACAAATGATTTTACCTGTTCAGGTGCCAAAAATCATTGTTCTTTTTCACAAGAAAGTGACATCTCTAAGCATACATTTACACCATAATCATTAGTAGGCTATAAGGCACGGAAAAGCAAACACCGTCATATTTAATCCGAGTTGCTATTTCCAAAGCACATCTCTGCTATTTCTGTTTTAAAAAATGCAGCATAGCAAATCCAGAGCTTCAATCACAACAGGTTTTCTGTAAAGATGGAAACATAGGCCAACGTAGGCTCTGCTAAACTTGTATTTTGAGTCTCCTCTGTCTCTCCTCTCTGTCTCTCCTCTCTGTCTCTCCTCTCTGTCTTCTCCTCTCTGTCTCTCCTCTCTGTCTCTCCTCTCTGTCTCCTCTTCTCCTCTCTGTCTCACCTCTCTGTCACTTCATCTCTGTCTCTCCTACCTCTCTCATCACGGTCTCTCCTTTCTCTCTCCTCTCTCTCGCCCCCTCTCTGTCGCCTCCTCTCGCCTCCTCTCTGTCTTCCCTCTCTGTCTCTCCTCCCGTCTCTCCTCTCATTATCATCCTTCAATTGTTAAAATACAATTCACTTTTTCAGACATTTTTCGGCTTTTAGAATCTTCATGTCTTAATATACTGAATATATTGTGTTCTGGTTTAGATTTTTATAGAACGATTTTCTGTGAAATCTCATGGTTAGAAGGGTTTTTGTATTGCATTTATCTGCATGAATTGTGTTGTTAGGAAACAGTTATGTGATTCACTGTTTGTTAATTACTTAATTACTTCAATTTGTTTTAAGGACTAAATCAAGTATGATAACTGATGCACTAACTAAAATTATGGGAATAAACTAAGTGAAACAGTTGTCTTTGGTTTGCTTCGCTCAAAGAGTTAATTGTTCTATTTTCAAGTGTGCCCATGCATGCAACATTTCAAAACAAATACAACATTGCCATTGGATGAATCGGCTGGGTTTCTCCATGTTTTGTCGACTGTGGTTTTGTGTGATCATGTTGTTATCGAAATCAGCACATTTTTCATTTCATCCCTCAAGGTTTTGTTGTTTTTATGTCTTTCCTGTTGTGATAAAATCATGCTGGCAATCATTATGAAACAAAGGATTGCTTGGCCTTGAGCAGAGCTAGATGGATACGGATATTGCGTCAAGACAATAGCTGTGTTCAAATACTACTAAACATAAATTGAGTATGTAATATGCTAGGTAAGTCAGTTAAGAACAAATTCTTATTTTCAATGACAGCCTAGGAACAGCGAGATAACTGCCTTGTTTAGGGGCAGAACGGCAGATTTGTACCTTGTCAGCTCGGGGATTCGAACTTGCAACCTTTCGGATACTAGCCCAACGCTCTAACCACTAGGCTACCCTGGCTACCCTGTCACTGCTATGCAATATGGAGTTCTGTTGGTACGCAAGGCAATGTGGAGTACTGTTGGTATGCTGTTCAATATGGAGTACCATTGGTATGCAATATGGAGTACCGCAGGTACGCTGCTCATTATGGAGTAGAGTTAGTATGCAATATGGAGTACCGCAGGTACGCTGCTCATTATGGAGTAGAGTTAGTATGCAATATGGAGTACCGCAGGTACGCTGCTCATTATGGAGTAGAGTTGGTATGCAATATGGAGTACCGTTGGTATGCTGTTCAATATGGAGTACTTCACTGTTCAATATGGAGTACCGCAGGTACGCTGCTCATTATGGAGTAGAGTTGGTATGCAATATGGAGTACCGTTGGTATGCTGTTCAATATGGAGTACCGTTGATATGCAATATGGAGTACCGTTGGTATGCTGTTCAATATGGAGTACCGTTGATATGCAATATGGAGTACCGTTGGTACACTGTTCAATACGGAGTACTTCACTGTTCAATATGGAGTGCCATTGATATGCAATATGGAGTACTGTTGGTATGCTGTTCAATATGGAGTACCATTGATATGCAATATGGAGTACCGTTGGTACACTGTTCAATACGGAGTACTTCACTGTTCAATATGGAGTACCATTGATATGCAATATGGAGTACTGTTGGTATGCTGTTCAATATGGAGTACCATTGATATGCAATATGGAGTACCGTTGGTATGCTGTTCAATATGGAGTACCGTTGATATGCAATATGGAGTACCGTTGGTACACTGTTCAATACGGAGTACTTCACTGTTCAATATGGAGTACCATTGATATGCAATATGGAGTACTGTTGGTACGCTGCTCATTATGGAGTAGAGTTAGTATGCAATATGGAGTACCGTTGGTACACTGTTCAATACGGAGTACTTCACTGTTCAATATGGAGTACCGTTGGTACACTGTTCAATACGGAGTACTTCACTGTTCAATATGGAGTACCGTTGGTACACTGTTCAATACGGAGTACTTCGTTGTTCAACATAGAGTACCATTGGTATGCTGTTCATTATGGAGTATCGCTGGTAAACTGTTCAATATGGAGTACCGCTGGTAAACTGTTCAATATGGAGTACCGTTGGTATGCTGTTCAATATGGAATACCGTTGGTACTCTGTTCAATATGGAGTACCGTTGGTATGCTGTTCAATATGGAGTACCGTTGGTATGCTGTTCAATATGGAATACCGTTGGTACTCTGTTCAATATGGAGTACCGTTGGTATGCTGTTCAATATGGAGTACCGTTGGTACACTGTTCAATACGGAGTACTTCACTGTTCAATATGGAGTACCGTTGGTACACTGTTCAATACGGAGTACTTCACTGTTCAATATGGAGTACCGTTGGTACACTGTTCAATACGGAGTACTTCGTTGTTCAACATAGAGTACCATTGGTATGCTGTTCATTATGGAGTATCGCTGGTAAACTGTTCAATATGGAGTACCGCTGGTAAACTGTTCAATATGGAGTACCGTTGGTATGCTGTTCAATATGGAATACCGTTGGTACTCTGTTCAATATGGAGTACCGTTGGTATGCTGTTCAATATGGAGTACCGTTGGTATGCTGTTCAATATGGAGTACCGTTGGTACTCTGTTCAATATGGAGTACAGTTGGTACTCTGTTCAATATGGAGTACAGTTGGTACACTGTTCAATAAGGAGTACAGTTGGTACACTCTGCAATATGGAGTACCGTTGTTATGCTATTCAATATGGAGTACTGTTGGTAAGCTGTGCGATTTGGAGTACCGTTGGTATTCTGTTCATTATGGAGTCCCGTTGGTATGCAATATGGAGTACTGTTGGTATGCTGTTCACTATAGAGTACCGCTGGTATGCTGTTCAATATGGAGTACCGTTGGTATGCTGTTCATTATGGAGTACCGTTCGTACTCTGTTCATTATGGAGTACCATTGGTATGCAATATGGAGTACAGTTGGTACACTGTTCAATATGGAGTACCGTTGCTATGATGTTCAATATGGAATACCATTGGTATGCTGTTCAATATGGATTACCGTTGGTATGCTGTTCAATATGGAATATCGTTGGTACTCTGTTCAATATGGAGTACAGTTTGTACTCTGTTCAATTTGGAGTACCGTTGGTACTCTGTTCAATATGGAGTACAGTTGGTACACTGTTCAAAATGGAGTACAGTTGGTATGCTGTTCAATATGGAGTACAGTTGGTACACTGTTCAATATGGAGTACAGTTGGTATGCTGTTCAATATGGAATATCGTTGGTACTCTGTTCAATATGGATTACCGTTGGTATGCTGTTCAATATGGAATATCGTTGGTACTCTGTTCAATATGGAGTACAGTTTGTACTCTGTTCAATTTGGAGTACCGTTGGTACTCTGTTCAATATGGAGTACAGTTGGTATGCTGTTCAATATGGAATATCGTTGGTACTCTGTTCAATATCGATTACCGTTGGTATGCTGTTCAATATGGAATATCGTTGGTACTCTGTTCAATATGGAGTACAGTTTGTACTCTGTTCAATTTGGAGTACCGTTGGTACTCTGTTCAATATGGAGTACAGTTGGTACACTGTTCAAAATGGAGTACAGTTGGTACACTGTTCAATATGGAGTACAGTTGGTATGCTGTTCAATATGGAGTACAGTTGGTACACTGTTCAAAATGGAGTACAGTTGGTACACTGTTCAATATGGAGTACAGTTGGTACACTGTTCAAAATGGAGTACAGTTGGTACACTGTTCAATATGGAGTACAGTTTGTACTCTGTTCAATTTGGAGTACCGTTGGTACTCTGTTCAATATGGAGTACAGTTGGTACACTGTTCAAAATGGAGTACAGTTGGTACACTCTGCAATATGGAGTACCGTTGGTACGCTGTGCGATTTGGAGTACAGTTGATATGCTGTGCGATATGGAGTACCGTTGGTATGCTGTTCAATATGGAGTACTGACGGTACCCTGTGGGATATGGAGTACAGTTGGTACTCTGTTCAATATGGAGTACAGTTGGTACACTCTGCAATATGGAGTACCGTTGGTATGCTATTCAATATGGAGTACTGTTGGTAAGCTGTTCAATATGGAGTACTGTTGGTATGCAGTAAAGTTGGTACACAGTGCAATTGGACTGTTAGCTGAAGAGTTCCATCAGCCAATTTTTTCGGCTACATTACCTATTTTGCCAATTGGCCTGGACCCTTTTACTGCCTACACAGAGCCCTGCCGATCCATTACGACTGGTCTTCCGACTCCCGGCCTGCATGCTAGCCTGCCACCCCCGGCCTGCAAGCTTTCTGAATCGCAGTGTATCCAGCTCGCCTAGCTACTCACTGGTCCCTATGATCACTAGGCTACTTATGCCTCTCCCTAATGTCAATATGCCTTGTCCATAGCTGTTTTGGTTAGTGATTATTGTCTTATTTCACTGTAGAGCCGCCAGCCCTGATCAATATGCTTTAGCTGGCCCTTTTGTTCCACCTCCCACACATGCGGTGACCTCACCTGGTTTAAATGGTTTCTTGAGAGACAAAACCTCTCTCTTCGTCACTCAATGCATAGGTTCACTTCAACTGTATTCACATCCTACCATACCCTTGTCTGTACATTATGCCTTGAATCTATTTTTCCGCACCCAGAAACATGCTCCTTTAATTCTTTGTTCCGAACGCACAAGAATACCAGTTCTTATAACCTTTAGCTGTAACCTTATCCTACTCCTCCTCTGTTCCTAAAGGTTAATCCAGGCCCTGCAGCACCTATCTCCACTCCCGTTCCCCCAGGTGCTCTCATCTGTTGACTTCTGTAACCGTAAAAGCCTTGGTTTCATGCATGTTAACGTTAGAAGCCTACTCCCTAAGTTTGTTTTATTCACTGCTTTAGCACATTCTGTCAACACGGATGTCCTAGCCATGTCTGAGTCCTGGTTTACTAAGGCCTCCAAAAATCCTGAAATGTCCATCCCTAACTATAACATTTTCCGACAAGATAGAATTGCCAAAGAGGGCGGAGATGCAATCTACTGCAGAGATAGCCTGCAAAGTTCTGTCATACTATCCAGGTCTGTGCATAAACAATTTGAGCTTCTACTTTTAACAATCCATCTTTCCAGAAACAAGTCTCTCACCATTGCCACTTGTTACAGACCACCTTCAGCCCCCAGCTGTGCCCTGGACACCATATGTGAAATTATTGCCTCCCATCTGTCTTCTGTGATCGTACTGTTAGGTGACCGAAACTGGGACATGCTTAAAACCTCTTTGGGATATTCGGGACGGTAGCGTCCCACCCCGCCAACAGCCAGTGAAAGAGTGAAAGTGCAGGGCGCCAAATTCAAAACAACAAAAATCTCATTAATAAAATTCCTCAAGCATACAAGTATTTTACACCATTTTAAAGATTAAATTCTCGTTAATCAGGCCACAGTGTCTGATTTCAAAAAGGCTTTACAGCGAAAGCACCACAAATGATTATGTTAGGTCACCACCAAGTCACAGAAAAACACATTTTTCCAGCCAAAGAGAGGTGTCACAAAAAGCAGTTATATAGATAAAATTAATCACTAACGTTTGATGATCTTCATCAGATGACACTCATAGGACTTCGTTTTACACAATACATGTATGTTTTGTTCGATGAAGTGCATATTTATATCCAAAAATCTAATTTTACATTGGCGCATTATGTTCAGTAGTTCTAAAACATGTGGTGATTTTGCAGAGAGCCACATCAGAAAATACTCATGATAAAATACTCATAATAAACACTTAGAGCTACATCAATTTAGAGAAATACTCATACTAAACATTGATAAAAGTTACAACTATTGTACATGGAACTTTAGATAAACTTCTCCTTAATGCAACCGCTGTGTCAGATTTCAAAAAAACTTCACGGGAAAAGCACACCATGCAATAATCTGTCCAAAAAGTTTGGTTACAGTCCGTAGAAACATGTCAAACAATGTATAGAATCAATCTTTAGGATGTTTTTAACATAAATCTTCAATAATGTTCCAACCGGATTGTTCCTTTGACTGTAGAAAAGCAATGGAGCGTGAGCTACCTCTCACATGACCGCGCGTCACGAGCGCAAAGCATTCTGCCAGACCTCTGACTCATTCCCCTCTACATTCGGCCCCACTTGACAGTAGAAGCCTCAAACAAAATTCTAAAGACTGTTGACATCTAGTGGAAACCTTAGGAAGTGCAACATGACCAATATCCCAGTGTATTCAATAGGGAATGAGTTGAAAAACGACCAACCTCAGATTTCCCACTTCCTGGTTGGACTTTTTCTCAGGTTTTCGCCTGCCATATGAGTTCTGTTATACTCACAGACATCGTTCAAACAGTTTTAGAAACTTCAGAGTGTTTTCTATCCAAATCTACTAATAATATGCATATATTAGCAACTGGGACTGAGTAGCAGGCAGTTTACTCTGGGCACCTTATTCATCCAAGCTACTCAATACTGCCCCCTAGTTACCAAGAAGTTAAATAAAGGTGAAATACAATTTCTTTTTAAAACACCAACAGGTAGGGTTGTATTGCTGTGATTGAAAATTCCTCTACGCAGACAATTTTCATGATTCAATTATCTATTTTTCCTCATATAAGATTGAATTGCTTTCGATAATAATCATGACAGAGGGCATATTGATTGATCAAACTCAGACCTATGATATTTGTAACTGCGGGAGGTACAACAACATAACGTTATATTTCTGATCCACTGAAAAGTCACTTGCCAAAAGAAGGTGTTCAATTGTTCCTGTGTTTTATCTTTATTATTGAGGTGAAGTGTCTGTGTGACTCTCCCTCCCTCATCTTCTCCCCACACGTCTCTCCCTCCTCTTCTCCCCACACGTCTCTCCCTCCCTCATCTTCTCCCCATTCCGTCCCTCCCTCATCTTCTCCCCATTCCGTCTCTCCCTCCTCTTCTCCCCACACGTCTCTCCCTCCCTCCTCTTCTCCCCACACGTCTCTCCCTCCCTCATCTTCTCCCCACACGTCTCTCCGTCCCTCCTCTTCTCCCCATTCCGTCTCTCCCTCCTCTTCTCCCCACACATCTCTCCCTCATCTTCTCCCCCTCCGTCTCTCCCTCCTCTTCCCCTCGGACTCTCCCTCCTCCTCTTCCCTTCTCCCCCCTCCTTCTCTCCCTTCCTCTCTTCACCTACCGTCTCTCTATTCTGACCTTTAATAAAGGCTTAGTGTGAACTGTGATTGGTCATTTAATGAAGGCTCAGTGTGAACCGTGATTGGTCCTTTGATTAAAACAGGAGGAGAAGAAAGGGCAGATTCATTCAGGGACCCATGTAGAGAGTGAGAGAGGGAGCAGAGAGGGAGTAAGCAGAGCGAGATAGGAAAGATGGAGCAGAGATAGGAGAGAGTGAACAGAGAGATGGGAGAGGGAGCAGAGAGAGGAGAGAGGGAGCAGAGAGAGGAGAGGGAGCAGAGAGGGAGCTGAGAGAGGAGAGAGGAGAGAGGGAGCTGAGAGAGGAGAGAGGGAGCTGAGAGAGGAGAGAGGAGAGAGAAGAGAGGAGAGAGGAGAGGGAGCAGAAAGAGGAGAGAGGGAGCAGAGAGAGGAGAGAGGGAGTGGAGAGAGAAGAGGGAGCAGAAAGAGGAGAGAGGGAGCAGAGAGAGGAGAGAGGAAGCTGAGATAGGAGAGAGGGAGCAGAGAGAGGAGAGAGGAGAGGGAGCAGAAAGAGGAGAGAGGGAGCAGAGGGGGGAGAGAGGGAGCTGAGAGAGGAGAGAGGAGAGGGAGCAGAAAGAGGAGAGAGGGAGCAGAGAGAGGAGAGGGAGCAGAGAGGGAGCAGAAAGAGGAGAGAGGAAGCAGAGAGAGAAGGAGCAAAGATAGGAGAGAGGGAGGAGAGAGAAGAGAGGGAGAGGAGAGAGGGAGCAGAGAGAGGAGAGAGGGAGCAGAGAGAGGCGAGAGGGAGCAGAGACAGGAGAGAGGGAGGAGAGAGAGGAGAGAGAAGAGAGAGAGGAGAGAGGAGAGAGGGAGCAGAGAGAGGAGATAGGGAGCAGAGAGAGGAGAGAGGGAGCAGAGAGAGGAGAGAGGAGAGAGGAGAGGGAGCAGAGAGAGGAGAGAGGGAGCAGATAGAAGAGAGGGAGAGGAGAGAGGAGAGAGGGAGCTGAGAGAGGAGAGGGAGCAGGGAGAGGAGAGAGAGAGCTGAGAGAGGGAGCAGGGAGAGGAGAGAGGGAGCAGGGAGAGGAGAGAGGGAGCAGAGAGGAGAGAGGGAGATACAGCCTTGATAAGGATGTGTGCACAATGACATAAAGGTTAAGGGTCTACTCAGATGTATAGAGATTAAGACAACATTAGGAAGGCATTTAAAAAAAAAAAAATCTAGCCACTGACTGCATGCCCTTGATTTGAGGAATAGATTGCATCCTGGCTGGGTTTTCAGTCATTGTTACTCATGTGAAGATTAACCTGATCCAGGAAAGTGAGCCAATCACAACAACCTGTAATTACGAACCTCTTAGTAGGCTGTCATAGTAAAAAAATGATTTGTTCTTTAAATGACTTGCCTAGTTAAATAAAGGTTACATACATTTTATTTTAACATATACTAAAATTGGTGGAGGATGTAGTACATTTTAGAAATTTAGAAAAATATATCTAAAAATATATATATAGAAACTCCCGAAGAGTCTTCACTGTTTTGGTCCAGTACCTTTCCCAAGACTCCTTAGTACAATCACATTCAGAGAGCTAACAGAGAAAGGAACATATAACTAGAATTGCCCTTTAAATCAAATGAAAATGTAATTTCAGCACCAGACCTTAGTCGTTTCCTGGACTATGGATAATGCATTAATAAGAAACCTTGGCATTAACTGGGAAAGACAATATTGGCTCATCAGATTGTCATCACACCACGTGGTCTAGGAAAATACTAAATCTATTCAGCAAATATCTGTGAAAGTACCATCTCAGACAGAGCTATCTTCTTTTAAACAGATTTGGGTTCTCCTACCTGCTAGACCTGGGTCTTCCTACCTGCTAGACCTGGGTCTTCCTACCTGCTAGACCTGAGTCCTGCTACCTGCTAGACCTGAGTATTCTTACCTGCTAGACCTGAATCCTCTTACCTGCTAGACCTGAGTCCTTCTACCTGCTAGACCTGAGTCCTCCTACCTGCTAGACCTGAATCCTCTTACCTGCTAGACCTGAGTCCTCCTACCTGCAAGACCTGAGTCTTCCTACCTGCTAGACCTGAGTCCTCCTACCTGCTAGACCTGAATCCTCTTACCTGCTAGACCTGAATCCTCTTACCTGCTAGACCTGAGTCCTTCTACCTGCTAGACCTGAGTCCTCCTACCTGCTAGACCTGAATCCTCTTACCTGCTAGACCTGAGTCCTCCTACCTGCTAGACCTGAATCCTCTTACCTGCTAGACCTGAATCCTCTTACCTGCTAGACCTGAATCCTCTTACCTGCTAGACCTGAGTCCTTCTACCTGCTAGACCTGAGTCCTCTTACCTGCTAGACCTGAATCCTCTTACCTGCTAGACCTGAATCCTCTTACCTGCTAGACCTGAATCCTCTTACCTGCTAGACCTGAGTCCTTCTACCTGCTAGACCTGAATCCTCCTACCTGCTAGACATGAGTACTCCTACCTGCTAGCCCTGAGTCTTCCTACCTGCTAGACCATGGTCCTCCTACCTGCTAGACATGAGTCCTCCTACCTGCTAGACATGAGTACTCCTACCTGCTAGCCCTGAGTCATCCTACCTGCTAGACCTGAGTCTTCCTACCTGCTAGACCATGGTCCTCCTACCTGCTAGAACTGAGATATCCTACCTGCTTGACCTGAGTCCTCTTACCTGCTAGACCTGAGTCCTCCTACCTGCTAGACCTGAGTCCTCCTACCTGCTAGACCTGAGTCTTCCTACCTGCTACTCTCCTACCTGCTAGACCTGAGATATCCTACCTGCTAGACCTGAGTCCTCTTACCTGCTAGACCTGATTCCTCCTACCTGCTAGACCTGAATCCTCTTACCTGCTGGACCTGAGTCCTCCTACCTACTAGACCTGAGTCTTCCTGCCTGCTAGACCTGAGTCTTCCTACCTGCTAGACCAGTGTCTTCCTACCTCCTAGACCTTAGTCCTCCTACCTGCTAGACCTGAGTCCTCCTACCTGCTAGACATTAGTCCTCCTACCTGCTAGACGTGAGTCCTCCTACCTGCTAGCCCTGAGTCCTCCTACCTGCTAGACCTGAGTCTTCCTACCTGCTAGACCATGGTCCTCCTACCTGCTAGAACTGATATCTCCTACCTGCTAGACCTGAGTCCTCTTACCTGCTAGACCTGAGTCCTCCTACCTGCTAGACCTGAGTCCTCCTACCTGCTAGACCTGAGTCTTCCTACCTGCTACTCTCCTACCTGCTAGACCTGAGATCTCCTACCTGCTAGACCTGAGTCCTCTTACCTGCTAGTCCTGAGTCCTCCTACCTGCTAGACCTGAATCCTCTTACCTGCTGGACCTGAGTCCTCCTACCTGCTAGACCTGAGTCCTCCTACCTGCTAGACCTGAGTCCTCCTACCTGCTAGACCTGAGTCTTCCTACCTGCTAGACCTGAGTCCTCCTACCTGCTCACCCTGAGTCCTCCTAACTGCTAGCCCTGAGTCCTCCTACCTGCTAGACCTGAGTCATCCTACCTGCTAGCCCTGAGTCCTCCTACCTGCTAGACCTGAGTCCTCCTACCTGCTCGCCCTGAGTCCTCCTACCTGCTAGCCCTGAGTCCTCCTACCTGCTAGACCTGAGTCCTCCTACCTGCTCGCCCTGAGTCCTCCTACCTGCTAGACCTGAGTCCTCCTACCTGCTCGCCCTGAGTTTTCCTACCTGCTAGCCCCGAGTCCTCCGACCTGCTAGACCTGAGTCTTCCTACCTGCTCGCCCTGAGTCCTCCTACCTGCTAGACCTGAGATCTCCTACCTGCTAGACCTGAGTCCTCTTACCTGCTAGACCTGAGTCCTCCTACCTGCTAGACCTGAATCCTCTTACCTGCTAGACCTGAGTCCTCTTACCTGCTACACCTGAGTCTTCCTACCTGCTAGACCTTTGTCCTCCTACCTGCTAGACCTGAGTCATCCTACCTACTAGACCTGAGTCTTCCTACCTGCTAGACCTGAGTCCTCTTACCTGCAAGTCCTGAGTCCTCCTACCTGCTAGACCTGAATCCTCTTACCTGCTGGACCTGAGTCCTCCTACCTGCTAGACCTGAGTCCTCCTACCTGCTAGACCTGAGTCCTCCTACCTGCTAGACCTGAGTCCTCCTACCTGCTAGACCTGAGTCCTCCTACCTGCTCACCCTGAGTCCTCCTAACTGCTAGCCCTGAGTCCTCCTACCTGCTAGACCTGAGTCCTCCTACCTGCTAGCCCTGAGTCCTCCTACCTGCTAGACCTGAGTCCTCCTACCTGCTCGCCCTGAGTCCTCCTACCTGCTAGCCCTGAGTCCTCCTACCTGCTAGACCTGAGTCCTCCTACCTGCTCGCCCTGAGTCCTCCTACCTGCTAGACCTGAGTCCTCCAACCTGCTCGCCCTGAGTTTTCCTACCTGCTAGCCCCGAGTCCTCCGACCTGCTAGACCTGAGTCTTCCTACCTGCTCGCCCTGAGTCCTCCTACCTGCTAGACCTGAGATCTCCTACCTGCTAGACCTGAGTCCTCTTACCTGCTAGACCTGAGTCCTCCTACCTGCTAGACCTGAATCCTCTTACCTGCTAGACCTGAGTCCTCCTACCTGCTAGACCTGAGTCTTCCTACCTGCTAGACCTTTGTCCTCCTACCTGCTAGACCTGAGTCATCCTACCTACTAGACCTGAGTCTTCCTACCTGCTAGACCTGAGTCTTCCTACCTGCAAGACCTGCATCCTCCTACCTGCTAGACCTGAGTCCTCCTACCTGCTAGACCTGAGTCCTCCTACCTGCTAGACCTGAATCCTGCTACCTGCTAGACCTGAGTCCTCCTACCTGCTAGACCTTAGTCCTACTACCTGCTAGACATGAGTCATCCTACCTGCTAGACCTGAGTCCTCCTACCTGCTAGACCTGAGTCTTCCTACTTGCTAAACCATGGTCTTCCTACCTGCTAGACCTGAGTCCTCCTACCTGCTAGACCTGAGTCCTCCTACCTGCTAGACATGAGTCCTCCTACCTGCTAGACATGAGTCATCCTACCTGCTAGCCCTGAGTCCTCCTACCTGCTAGACCTGAGTCTTCCTACCTGCTAGACCATGGTCCTCCTACCTGCTAGAACTGAGATCTCCGACCTGCTAGACCTGAGTCCTCTTACCTGCTAGACCTGAGTCCTCCTACCTGCTAGACCTGAGTCTTCCTACCTGCTACTCTCCTACCTGCTAGACCTGAGATCTCCTACCTGCTAGACCTGAGTCTTCCTACCTGCTAGACCATGGTCCTCCTACCTGCTAGAACTGAGATGTCCGACCTGCTAGACCTGAGTCCTCTTCCCTGCTAGACCTGAGTCCTCCTACCTGCTAGACCTGAATCCTCTTACCTGCTGGACCTGAGTCCTCCTACCTGCTAGACCTGAGTCCTCCTACCTGCTAGACCTGAGTCCCCTTCTCCTCTATGTTTCCTATCCTTTTATTACACACTGAAGAGGGCTTAGACTAAAAGACCTCTGTGTCCAGTTTCTTCCGCCCTGCTGCTGCAAAACAAAGAGTTTAAAGAATTGCAAAGGGAAGATATTGGAGTCTTGTCTACTTTGTTTGCAGATCTGCCCTCCTCCTTGCTCTGCTCTCCTACACTGTTCAAATAAAAAGACTGAAAGCACTAAACTGATATCTGGTGTTTTTAAAAGAGTCTTTGTTGGTGTGTCAGTGCATGTAGTGTAAAAAGCAGTATCAAAATATAAAACACATGTTTTGTCAAACTGTCTCTCATACAATCAAATGGTTTTTGGAAATGCCAATGGTTTATAGTGTAAATATTGGTTGTTGCCAATTTTCAGACAATATTCTAACATTTTAAAGAAGACACTGTGTGTGAGATTATAAATATAATACAGTTGCCAGGCCCAATGTGAGATTATAAATATAATACAGTTGCCAGGCCCAATGTGAGATTATAAATATAATACTGTTGCCAGGCCCAGTGTGAGATTATAAATATACTATAGTTGCCAGGCTCAATGTGAGATTATAAATATAATACTGTTGCCAGGCCCAGTGTGAGATTATAAATATACTATAGTTGCCAGGCTCAATGTGAGATTATAAATATAATACAGTTGCCAGGCCCAGTGTGAGATTATAAATATAATACAGTTGTAAAGCCCAATGTGAGATTATAAATATAATACAGTTGTAAGGCCCAGTGTGAGATTATAAATATAATACAGTTGCCAGGCCCAATGTGAGATTATAAATATAATACAGTTGTAAAGCCCAGTGTGAGATTATAAATATAATACAGTTGCCAGGCCCAATGTGAGATTATAAATATAATACAGTTGCCAGGCCCAATGTGAGATTATAAATATAATACAGTTGTAAAGCCCAGTGTGAGATTATAAATATAATACTGTTGCCAGGCCCAATGTGAGATTATAAATATAATACAGTTGCCAGGACCAGTGTGAGATTATAAATATAATACAGTTGTAAAGCCCAATGTGAGATTATAAATATAATACAGTTGTAAAGCCCAGTGTGAGATTATAAATATAATACAGTTGCCAGGCCCAGTGTGAGATTATAAATATAATACAGTTGTAAAGCCCAATGTGAGATTATAAATATAATACAGTTGTAAGGCCCAGTGTGAGATTAAAAATATAATACATTTGCCAGGCCCAATGTGAGATTATAAATATAATACAGTTGCCAGGCCCAGTGTGAGATTATAAATATAATACATTTGCCAGGCCCAATGTGAGATTATAAATATACTATAGTTGCCAGGCTCAATGTGAGATTATAAACATAATACAGTTGCCAGGCCCAGTGTGAGATTATAAATATAATACAGTTGCCAGGCCCAATGTGAGATTATAAATATAATACAGTTGCCAGGCCCAGTGTGAGATTATAAATATAATACAGTTGCCAGGCCCAATGTGAGATTATAAATATAATACAGTTGTAAGGCCCAGTGTGAGATTATAAATATACTACAGTTGCCAGGCCCAATGTGAGATTATAAAAATAATACAGTTGCCAGGCCCAGTGTGAGATTATAAATATAATACAGTTGTAAAGCCCAATGTGAGATTATAAATATAATACAGTTGTAAGGCCCAGTGTGAGATTATAAATATAATACAGTTGCCAGGCCCAATGTGAGATTATAAATATAATACAGTTGTAAAGCCCAGTGTGAGATTATAAATATAATACAGTTGCCAGGCCCAATGTGAGATTATAAATATAATACAGTTGCCAGGCCCAATGTGAGATTATAAATATAATACAGTTGTAAAGCCCAGTGTGAGATTATAAATATAATACTGTTGCCAGGCCCAATGTGAGATTATAAATATAATACAGTTGCCAGGACCAGTGTGAGATTATAAATATAATACAGTTGTAAAGCCCAATGTGAGATTATAAATATAATACAGTTGTAAAGCCCAGTGTGAGATTATAAATATAATACAGTTGCCAGGCCCAGTGTGAGATTATAAATATAATACAGTTGTAAAGCCCAATGTGAGATTATAAATATAATACAGTTGTAAGGCCCAGTGTGAGATTAAAAATATAATACATTTGCCAGGCCCAATGTGAGATTATAAATATAATACAGTTGCCAGGCCCAGTGTGAGATTATAAATATAATACATTTGCCAGGCCCAATGTGAGATTATAAATATACTATAGTTGCCAGGCTCAATGTGAGATTATAAACATAATACAGTTGCCAGGCCCAGTGTGAGATTATAAATATAATACAGTTGCCAGGCCCAATGTGAGATTATAAATATAATACAGTTGCCAGGCCCAGTGTGAGATTATAAATATAATACAGTTGCCAGGCCCAATGTGAGATTATAAATATAATACAGTTGTAAGGCCCAGTGTGAGATTATAAATATACTACAGTTGCCAGGCCCAATGTGAGATTATAAAAATAATACAGTTGCCAGGCCCAGTGTGAGATTATAAATATAATACAGTTGTAAGGCCCAGTGTGAGATTATAAATATACTATAGTTGCCAGGCCCAGTGTGAGATTATAAATATAATACAGTTACCAGGCCCAATGTTACCCAGTTACCAGGCCCAACTATGTTACAATCAAAATGTATAGAGCTCTGTAAATTATAGCAGGGGGAACATGAAGTAGCATGTGTAAAGTGGGCCTTCGTCACTGGTCTTCATATCAGAAGATGGATGTGTGCCTTGCTTGTCAAAACATTGCTTTAGTCCTCTCAGCCAGTCTTCAGGACACCAGCTGGCTAATCGTAACCACAGGCAATCAAGACCAGGATCAGACTAATGCCAGCCCCTGAACAGGCAGTTAACCCACTGTTCCTTAGGCCGTCATTGAAAATACGAATTTGTTCTTAACTGACTTGCCTAGTTGAATAAAGGTACAAATAAATAAAAAAATCAACTGAATATAAAGACTCAGAAACATTAGCGTAATGGATGACTGGTAAATCGTATTGGGTCCTAGGCTGTAGTTTTAAACAAGTTGTCTATAAGTGCTACTACTAACATTAGCAGTCATTGCCTGTATTTTTTTCCCCATGAATTTGAAATACATTCACCGGACAGTTTATTAGGTACACAACGCACCGTTCACGAAAAATTTATTGCTCTTTCAGACAGTGAGGCACATGGCCAACGCTTGTTATGTGAAGCAAATACTCAAAGAGAGTGATAGAAAATAGTTCAACAGTTTAAAAACAAATTGCTTTCTTCCTAAATTAATGAAAATGTAAAAAAGAGAGAGAGAGAGAGTGACATTTTTTTCACTTTCAGTTTGACTTACTTAGCTAGCAAATGCAGCTAGCCAGTTTATCCTACTGAAGCACTCTGCACAAACAGAAGGATGTTATGTTAGCTAGCTGGCTATGACAGAGGGATGCTATGTTAGCTCGCTGGCTATAACAGAGGAATGCTATGTTAGCTCGCTGGCTATAACAGAGGAATGCTATGTTAGCTAGCTGGCTATAACAGAGGGATGCTATGTTAGCTAGCTGGCTATGACAGAGGGATGCTATGTTAGCTAGCTGGCTATAACAGAGGGATGCTATGTTAGCTGGCTGGCTATAACAGAGGGATGCTATGTTAGCTAGCTGGCTATAACAGAGGGATGCTATGTTAGCTGGCTGGCTATGACAGAGGGATGCTATGTTAGCTGGCTGGCTATAACAGAGGGATGCTATGTTAGCTAGCTGGCTATAACAGAGGGATGCTATGTTAGCTGGCTGGCTATAACAGAGGGATGCTATGTTAGCTGGCTGGCTATAACAGAGGAATGCTATGTTAGCTAGCTGGCTATAACAGAGGAATGCTATGTTAGCTAGCTGGCTATAACAGAGGGATGCTATGTTAGCTAGCTGGCTATAACAGAGGGATGCTATGTTAGCTAGCTGGCTATAACAGAGGGATGCTATGTTAGCTAGCTGGCTATAACAGAGGGATGCTATGTTAGCTGGCTGGCTATGACTATCCAACACAACACTGGAACTCTTCCAAGTCAAGGTAGGCTTTTGGTTTAACTAATATTTTGCTACTGGAGTCCGCCGGTGTAACTAGTTACTGACTGTACACTGTAATGTTACTGCATAATTGTAACAGGTTTATATTAGCTATGATAACTATCACATTACTTTAGCTAATATGGTGACAACGATGTAGGCTGTCTGTAGCGGTTTGGCTTGGAAAGGTTTTTTTGCCTGGTCACAGACAGCTGATGTGTTGTACATTGAAGTCCACAAGCGAACGGAAGAGAAGGACTACAACGTGGCTGTTATGAAACTGTGAACTGTGCTTACGCGTATTTATTCTGCCGATTCTGTTGAAAACGTTTCTGAAACAGAAGCAAACATACCCGAATTTGTCCAATAGAAACTCTATCAGCTAGATGCAGGCAAGAGTGTGCAAGGTGGTATTGTCTGTCCATGTGTCACTGTCTATCACGTAAAATGTTTCTCTCAACCTGTGTGCACTTACGTTGTAAACATTCATTCATAGGCTAGGTTGTAGCAACCGCATGAGGTTGTGAAGTGAAAAAAATAAAAAATAAGAAACTGAAAAGTGGGATGTGCACTTGCTTAGTAGTATGAAGAAGCTGTTTAGTGTCTAAACCATGGTGTGTGCAGTTAATGTGTTGTTGAACCATGGTGTATGAAGCTACTATTGAACGTCTGTGAACCATAGTGTATGAAAAAAATAACTAGTTTACAAAAAAAATAAAAAAAGTGGTGCATGCATATGTTTTCACCCCCTTTTGCTATGAAGCCCCTAAATAAGATCTGGTGCAACCAATCACATAATTAGTTCAATAAATTCCACCTGTGTGCAATCTAAGTGTCACATGATCTGTCACATGATCTGTCACATGATCTAAGTATATATGCACCTGTTCTGAAAGGCCCCAGAGTCTGCAACACCACTAAGCAAGGGGCTCCACCAAGCAAGCAGAGTCTGCAACACCACTAAGCAAGGGGCTCCACCAAGCAAGCAGAGTCTGCAACACCACTAAGCAAGGGGCACCACCAAACAAACAGAGTCTGCAACACCACTAAGCAGGGGGCACCACCAAACAAGCGGCACCATGAAGATCAAGGAGCGCTCCAAACAGGTCAGGGACAAAGTTATGGAGAAGAACAGAATCAGGGTTGGGTTATAAAAAAATATCAGACACTTTGAACATCCCACAGAGCACCATTAAATCCATTATTACAAAATGTAAAGAATAAGGCACCACAACAAACTTGCCAAGAGAGGGCCGCCCACCAAAAGTCACAGACCAGGCAAGGAGGGCATTAATCAGAGAGGCAACAAAGAGACCAAAGATAACCCTGAAGGAGCTGCAAAGCTCCACAGCAGAGATTGGAGTATCTGTCCATAGGACCACTTGAAGCCTTACACTCCACAGAGCTGGGCTTTATGGAAGAGTGGCCAGAAAAAAGCCATTGCTTAAAGAAAAAAATAAGGAAACACATTTGATGTTCATCAAAAGGCATGTGGGAGACTCCCCAAACATATGGAGGAAGGTACTCTGGTTAGATGAGACTAAAATTGATATGTTTGACCATCAAGGAAAATGCTAGTGTCTGGTGAAAACCCATTTTTGTTTGATAAAATCCTTTTCTATATTCAAATGTATGAACTGGGATTTACAGTTTGACCCCACTGCTGCCTCTGGCTCCACACACACTCCGCCCGGTCATCCAGATATCTGAATATTAGTGTATAAGCAAATTTTCCATCATGAATGAGATTCCTGGGAGAAACTTAAATGTTTTTTTTTAGCATGGCGTGTTTGTATGTTGTCTATAGTTATGTACTTGAAAATGTATCAATTGACCAATTCGGCACATTTGGGCAAACTCGTGAAAGACACTTGGCTGACTTGATACAAAATATTATGTAGTGATGTAGTTTTGCAATGGATCAGTCAAAAATATTACACACTGCTGCCATGTTGTGGACAACATCTAAATTACACCTAGAATCCTACATCACTTTCTGTCCTTTCTCTCATTTCAAAGATGATGCATGAAAAATAAATAATTGATCATGTATGTTTTTTGTTGTTGTACAGCAAATGCAATTTTTCGTTAGATCAGTCTAAAACGTTGCCATCTAGTGGCCAAAATCCAAATTGTGCCTAGACTCCTATGTGATATAATGTTATTTCTCTAACATTTGAAAGCTGATGAAATGATCTTTTACCACTTCAACGTGTTTCATTTCAAATAGTATCAGTAATATTGAAGCACCGGAGGCTTCAATGCATATCCTTGCTTCAGGTCCTGAGGTATAGGCAGTTAGATTTTGGTATAGGTCATTTTAGACAGAAACTGAAAAAAAAGGGTCCTATCCAAGTAAGATGTGCTGTTTAGGTTTTGTTTGAACAGCTTGCTTGGCCCATTGTGTCAAGTCACTCCGGTTCACACTGTGTCATAAGAATCATCAGATCTTTCTCCCACAATCAAATGCCAGAATCTCTTCCTCATACTTTGCTTCCACCGGAATTTACACTGATTTCAAAAGTCGGTCAAACTTCTTCCGTGACAGCAACACTGTTGATCGCTGTTTCTTCCCTCATCACTGTCATTCAGAAGAGTATGCAATGTCTGGTTCAAAGAAACTGTTATTACCTAAAATCAGGGATTTCCTCGTCGTCTGATTTATTTTCATAGTCACGATCGTCCTCCAGAAAGTAGTCCATCAGTTTTTTTCCCCACTGATCTTTGTCGATAGGGCCTGCTAAATTCAGGGCAGGAATGTTGTTGAGAGCAGTAGCAACGCTTTTGCAGTGGCTACCATACCTTTCAAAAAATCTGCAGAAGAAAGGACCATCCCCACATACTGAGCAGCTCATATTATAGACAGAAGTGTAATACATGGCAGACCAATCCGAACTCATCTCTCATCATGTCCAGTCATTCAATTATCTCAGCCAATCATGGATTGCAGGAAGGACCCTCACTTTCTTCTCACTTTTTCCTTGGCTAAACCAACTAGGCTCGTAATTTAACACTTTTATTCGTATTTACAGATGGCATACAATGTTTGTTTGTTTGTATGTTATTAAGGCACATGAAAGTTTACATGTTCAAGAAGGGATTTCTGCCAAAAACACATTTTGATAAATAAATAAATACCTCTCCTGTGAAGTAGTGATGTGCGACATACGTAAAGCTTCCTGAAACTGGTCACGTATAGGAGTAGGGAGGGACTCCCATTTACAGTATTTGGAAACTCCGGATAGAAGGTATCTAAGTCTCCACTAGACAGGACTGGAGACACCACAATAGTGTTTTCAACCTTTTCTGGGTCAGTGCTCCCAGTCTCTGGCAAGGTGTTGCACAACTCTTTATTACATGGTGTTACAACATAAAATGTCATGTTTCAGAACAGCTCAGGATGAATATTTCAGTGCACCTCAAATCTGTCTCGTATCCCTTCACTCCGATCTGTTTCAAAACTCCATCCCCTTCATCCCCGCCATTTCCTTCATTGTCTCTACAGACCTAGAGTAAAAAAAAAAGCATACTGTATTCAATTAAAATGATAATGCAATGTATCATGAGTATTGGTGTGATTAGGAAGCCATACACAGTAGTCGATTAATTATATGTTCCCTCATTAAACTTAATCCTCCTGAAAAGACAAAAACAAAAAGGTATTTTGAAAGTATTTATTGCTTTACCTCACAAACATTTTTTTCTGAACTATAGTGGACATGCAGCAAGGAATATGAAAAATGTAACATTACAGTATAAAGGTGTACATTGAATTTACACAACAGGTGGGTTTAATCCTAAATACTGATTTGTTAAAACCGCTAAAAACCCGCCGGTGTCTATTCCACAAGTTACCACCGACTAAATCTATGACGTTAATTAAAATGTATTTTCAGCCAAGCCAGGCACTTTATAAACTTGATCTCCACTATAAAAAAACATCTAGACATTATCTCGCATTTTCTTTTAGACTAACATTTAGTTTTTAACAGCAGAGATTTTTATAAACCTTCTTGTCTCTCTGACATTTGCAACAATGTTTCAACATTCAAATTCAATCTCCAGCTGTCCCATGGTAATGAACGAGTCGGGACGAGTCAGACAGGCAGGCATCGTCTCTCAGCCAGTCGAAATCATGAATCAGCTGGCATAATTTTAATGGATATTTCCAAAGAAATGTCAATTGGAAAAAGTAACAACGATTCGAAGTGCAGCTAGTTTGCAGTGTTTACAGCTTCAGTTTGAAGTGGTTGTGTTACTTGTGTTGTTGGCTAACTCCCCAGAACAACAGTGTCCTGACGAGAGAGCACATTTCATTTTCTATGCCAGGCGAAATCGCTTATTAGCTTATTGTTATGGATGTATCCAAATAAATGTCACTAGAAAACAGCTTTAACAAATGCAGCTACTGTTGTTATTCTTTCTGCACTGTTTGACGTGACTGTGAGTTAGCCGTAGTTGACTAAGCTAGCAAGCAAGGGATAAGAATGTTGCCAGTCAATATGGCAATGGAACCTTTAGAACGACTGACTGGGTCGTGTCCATAGATTCAAAACAAAAAGACTGAACAACTGGGTCGCGTGTCTAGCAACCAAACCGTTACAACGAACGACCAGCCGGCTTGGATAGCAACCCTACATTTGAGTCGGGACTATATCTTGTGGGAGGATGAAATAATATGAATAAATACATAAAAATAATGTTAATGAAAATATGTCAATCATTATTTGAATATGTTGGTAACCCATTGTATAAAAGTGATAATGCACCTCGAAGCCAATGTTTGGAGGATATATTGGCACCCACTACATCTCTCCCTCAGCATCGACCCTACGACTACGATATCGACTTTCTCTCCCGGGACCTACAGCACCTCGGAGGGGCAGCTTTAATCCCTGTCGGGTCTGGAGACCAAGACCATGGTCTTGCTGCAGGGAGTATTGTACTGTCTTCATCCATCTGCCTCCCCCACCCGTATATCGACTACCCAGGGTCTTAATGACAAAACTGTTAAAAAATGTTACCCTCTATCACTCATCTCCTCGGCTTTCGAGCATTTTCAGGGGGGTGCGATGATCTCTCAAAGCTGGAACTTTGGAACGTCTACCATCTGGGTCGGATAAGTGAAGGAGACAGATGGAAGACAGATTTTAACACGGCTAGAGGGCACTACTACCTTGTTATGCCATTCGGACTGACCAATGCTCCCACAGTGTTCCAGTTCTTGGTCAACGATGTGCTCCATGATATGTTGAACCGGTTAGTGTTTTTCTACTTTGATGACATGGGCTCATTCCTCCAGACTTGCCTGCTCCCGTCAGACCCTGACCTTGGTGGCCCACCAAGGTTCCTGACGTCTCCACCTCCACTGTGTGTGCTCAGAATAAGACTCCTCAGCAAACTCCGTCATCCACTCCCTGTTCCTCACCTCATTCTCAAATATCCCAGGACTTCGTCGCTGGACTCCCTCCATCAGATTGCAACGCCACGATCCTTACGGTGGTGGATAGGTTTGCCTCCCATTTGATTCCCCTTCCCAAGTTATCATCAGCCAAGGAGATGGCCCAGCTCAATGTGTAGAAATCTTCCGGATTCATGGACTTCCAGTGAACATGGTCTCTGATCGCGGTCCTCAGTTCTCGTCCTGATTCTGGAAGGCGTTCTGCATCCACATTGGGTCGTTGGCCAGCCTGTCCTCCGGTTTTCACCCCCCAGTCTAACGGCCAGTTGGAGCGAGCCAATCAGGACCTGGAGGCTGCTCTTTGTTCCTCCCACACCACCTGGAGCCAGCTGCTCGTGTGGGTGGAATATGCCTGCAGCACCCTTCCCTGGTCTCTGGCCTTTCTAGTTCTCCATCAGATTTCAGCCTCTGCTCTTCCCTAAGCAAGAGGAAGAGGTCAGCATACCCTCGGCCCAGATCTACGTCCGCCGCCTTCGCCGTACCTAGAGAGCACTGTTCTCAACAAGACCACCTCCAGGTATTGACAGGCGGTCCGCCACTGGACCCCGGCTCCCCGTTATCTCGGGCAGAGGGAACGGCTGTCCACTCGAGATCTTCCGGGTGGAGTCCCTTAAACTTTGTTCCCTTTATTATCTGCCCTTTTCCAATCTCAAATATTCTTCACCAGTCTGCTGTTCGTCTTATGTTGTCCCACACCCTCTGTATACATCCCACCTTTCATGTGTCTACGATTAAACCTCTTTCTCATAGCCCTTTGTCTCCTGTTTCCACGAGATTTGGGACATCAAGTCAAACTTTTTGGTCACATGCGCCAAATACAACAGGTGTAGTAGACCTTACCGTGAAATGCTGACTTACAATCCCTGAAACAACAGTGCAGTTCAAGAAAGAGTTAAGGAAATATTTACCAAATAAAATGAAGTAAAAAATGATTTAAAAAATGAACGCAATAAAATATCAATAATGAGGCTATATACACACGGGGTACCTGTACTGAGTCAATGTGCGGGGGGGTACAGATTAGGATGTGTACATGTATGTAGGTGTGAAGTGACTATGCACAGATAATAAACAGTGAGTAGCAGCGGTGTACAAAACAAATGGATGGGGGGTGTCAATGTAAATTCTCCGGGTGACCATTTGCAAAAAAATTTCAGCAGTCTTATGGCTTGGGGGTAAAAGCTGTTAAGGAGTCTTTTGGTGGTAGACCTTTGGTCGTAGACTACCGCTTGCTTTGCGGTACCAGAGGGAACAGTCTATGGACTTGGGTGACTGGAGTCTTTGACAAATTTTGGGGCTTTCCTCTGAAACAGCCTAGTATCTAGGTCATGAATGGCAGGAAGCTTGGCAGCTTAGCCCCAGTGATGTACTGGGCCGTATGCACTACCCTCTGTAGCGCCTTATGGTCAGATGCCGAGCATTTGCCACCTGGGGCCGGCCCATCAGGAAGTCCAGGATCCAGTTGCAGAGGGAGGTGTTTAGTCCCAGGGTGCTTAGTTTAGTGATGAGCTTTGTGGGCACTGTGGTGTTTAAAACGCTGCACTTTAGTCAATGAACAGCGTTCTCACATAGATGATGCTTTTGTCCAGGTGGGATAGGGCAGTGTGTAGTGCGATTGAGATTGCATCATCTGTGGATCTGTTGGGCGGTATTCGAAATTAGAGTGGGTGTATCCGGTATGATTCATAGAATACAAACCCTAAATTATCCACAAGTTCTGAGTGTTTTTAAATCTACCAATTGGTGCTGAAATCATTTAGAGGGATTTCTTTCATTGATCCTTAATATTCGGAATCCGTTCTCTCAAGAAAATGCAAACTAAAGGCACACCATATTTAAAATAGCACTCCAGTTTCCTTCTCATTTATAGCCTGATTTACTTAACAAAAGGCACATCACAATAGGTGGTTCAGGTATGTCACGACATGGCACAAGTGCAGTGGTGGAAAAAGTACCCAATCATCATTCTTGAGTAAAAGTAAAGATACCTTTTATAGAAAATTACTCAAGTAAAAGTGAAAGTCACCCAGTAAAATAATACTTGAGTAAAAGTCTTAAAGTATTTGGTTTTAAATATACTTAAGTATCAAAAGTAAATGTAATTGCTAAAATATACTTAAGTATCAAAAGTAAAAGTATAAATCATGTCACATTCCTTATATTTAAGGAAAGCACACGGCACAATTGTATTTAATTTTTTGTTATGGATATCCAGGGGCACACTCCAACATTCAGACATCATTTACAAATGAAGCATGAGTGTTTAGAGCAGAGGCAGTAGAGATGACCAGGGATGTTCTCTGTTTAGTGAGTCTGTGAGAGCAGAGGCAGTAGAGATGACCAGGGATGTTCTCTGTTTAGTGAGTGTGTGAGAGCAGAGGCAGTAGAGATGACCAGGGATGTTCTCTGTTTAGTGAGTCTGTGAGAGCAGAGGCAGTAGAGATGACCAGGGATGTTCTCTGTTTAGTGAGTGTGTGAGAGCAGAGGCAGTAGAGATGACCAGGGATGTTCTCTGTTTAGTGAGTCTGTGAGAGCAGAGGCAGTAGAGATGACCAGGGATGTTCTCTGTTTAGTGAGTCTGTGAGAGCAGAGGCAGTAGAGAGGACCAGGGATGTTCTCTGTTTTGTGAGTGTGTGAGAGCAGAGGCAGTAGAGATGACCAGGGATGTTCTCTGTTTAGTGAGTCTGTGAGAGCAGAGGCAGTAGAGATGACCAGGGATGTTCTCTGTTTAGTGAGTGTGTGAGAGCAGAGGCAGTAGAGATGACCAGGGATGTTCTCTGTTTTGTGAGTGTGTGAGAGCAGAGGCAGTAGAGAGGACCAGGTATGTTCTCTGTTTAGTGAGTCTGTGAGAGCAGAGGCAGTAGAGATGACCAGGGATGTTCTCTTGATAAATGTGAATTGGATCATTTTCCTGTCTTGCTAGGCATTCGAAATGGAATGAGTACTTTTGGGTGTCAGGGAAAATGTATGGAATAGAAAGTACATCATTTTCTTTAGGAATGTAAGTGGAGTAAAAATAAAAGTAGTCAAAAATTTAAATAGTAAAATAATGTACAGATACACCAAAAACCTACTTACGTAGTACTTTACGTAGTACTTTACGTAGTACTTTAAAGTATTTGCTACTTATGTTCTTTACACCATTGCTCAAGCAAGGGAGGAGTCCGATGACATCACAGTAGACCATCAGACCAACTCCTTGAATTTTGCATTTGTGTCTAAAAAAAAACATTATTTATCCCCAAAATAAGTAACATTTATTTTACTGTATTTATGTCTATATCGCTTTTCAAGAGTAAAAGTTGTAAAAAAAAAAAATTGCTGGAAGATAAAGGGAAAAGCTTTAGATAAATGACCTGAAAAACGCATTGAATGAAAACTCATTTAAATGTATTATTAACTTAAATGTATTCGGTCGCATAAGGGAGTCATTCCGAAAAGATTTAGTCGATCACCGGCATAAGGTCTGAATACCAAACACTGAGAGGTTCTTAAATAAATAAATAAAGTGTAGGAATGGCATACATTTCCTAGGTCTGAATCAGCCCCAAAAACCGTCTCAGATCATCAGTGTTGATTAGTTTGGTATTTTACCTTGTAATGAATGGACAGGGGGAAATCTGATCCTAGATCAGTGCTTCTACTCTGAATGAAAATAGGCCCAGAAAACCAAACCTCTACGGGGGGCATTAAACACAATCAGCAGTGAAATAGATTTTTAAATGTCTCCGGCAGCATCAATCTAACTATAATAGACACTAAGCTAAAGTATTTACCCATATCCCTGACACAGACAGCACTTCCATTTGCATATTTCCACAGAAAAGAGCCACTAAGACTTGTTGAACTGAGGAGTGAGATTCAATAATATAGCTAAGTGCTGAGCCACACACACACACACACACACACACACACACACACGCACACAAACCAACAAACCTGCAGGCTCCATTCACATTTCTCACTTCAGTTTTTATCACTTCTGCCCAGTTCTCTCCTCCAGGGGGGAAAGAGAGGCAGCGAGAGATTTGAGTTTTATGTTATCAATTTAATAATGCTATCTCTACAACCACCCACACAAACAACCTTCCTTTCCCCTTGGGAAGAGTTACAGGGTGATTAGAAGGATTTCCTCTCAGCTCTGTGAGGTAGAGTAATTGCTGCATAATTATGTGGAAATACAGAGGCGAGACAAAATTGGAACCTGATATGCCGACAGTGTTGAATTTGGCAGAATGTGACAATGAGAGCTTATCGGGGATAAGTGTGTTGTCAAGAGTTTAATAGTAAAAAAGTAGCTAAAAGTCTTGCAGGGAGGTACAGTACGTGGGTGAATGAACCCAAACACAACAGGGTGAAAACACACAGCTAACACTTGGAGGTACAGTACGTGGGTGAATGAACCCAAACACAACAGGGTGAAAACACACAGCTAACACTTGGAGGTACAGTACGTGGGCATGGGTGAATGAACCCAAACACAACAGGGTAAAAACACACAGCTAACACTCGGAGGTACAGTACGTGGGCATGGGTGAATGAACCCAAACACATGAGGGTGAAAACACACAGCTAACACTCGGAGGTGCAGTACGTGGGCATGGGGTGAATTAACCCAAAAACAAGAGGTGTAGACTCTACCATGATTTGCTTACTTACGAGCCCTTTCCCAACAAATGGAAATAGTATCTCAATAAAAATAACAATTACGATACGATGTAGTTGAGGTCATTGACAAATCCATCTGGACAAGAGGAATAGCTATGTGAGAATGCTGTTCATCAACTACAGCTCAGCATTTAACACCATAGTACCCTCCAAACTCGCCATCAAGCAGGAAAATAACCTCACACTCAACATTAACAAATCAAAGGAGATGATCGTAGACTTCAGGAAACAGCAGAGGGAGCACCCCCCTATCCACATCGACGGGACAGTAGTGGAGAAGGTGGGAAGTTTTAAGTTCCTCGGCGTACACATCACGGACAAACTGAATTGGTCCACCCACACAGACAGTGTGGTGAAGAAGGCGCAGCAGTGCCTCTTCAACCTCAGGAGACTGAAGAAATTTGGCTTGTCACCAAAAGCACTCACAAACTTTTACAGATGCACAATCGAGAGCATTCTGTCGGGCTGTATCACCGCCTGGTACGACAACTGTTCCGTAAGGCTCTCCAGAGGGTAGTGAGGTCTGCACAACGCATCACCGGGGGCAAACTAGCTGCCCTCCAGGACACCTACACCACCGATGTCACAGGAAGGCCATAAAGATCATCAAGGACAACAACCACCCGATCCACTGCCTGTTCACCCCGCTATCATCCAGAAGGCAGGGTCAGTACAGGTGCATCAAAGCTGGGACCGAGAGACTGACAAATAGCCTCTATCTCAAGGCCATCGGACTGTTAAACAGCCACCACTAACATTGAGTGGCTGCTGCCAACACACTGACTCAACTCCAGCCACTTTAATAATGGAAACATTGATGTAAAAAATGTATCACTAGCCACTTTAAACAATGCCACTTAATATAATGTTTAAATACCCTACATTACTCATCTCATATGTATATACTGTACTCTATACCATCTACTGCATCTTGCCTATGCCGTTCTGTACCATCACTCATTCATATATCTTTATGTATATATTCTTCATCCTTTTACACTTGTGGGTGGGTACAAGGTAGCTGTTGTGAAATTTTTTAGGTTAGATTACTCGTTGGTTATTACTGCATTGTCGGAACTAGAAGCACAAGCATTTCGCTACACTCGCATTAACATCTGCTAACCATGTGTATGTGACAAATAACATTTGATTTGATTTGATTTATAGGTAGATACTAGGCACGTACTGTATAGAATGTATTCACACCCCTATTCTACATGTTGTTATGCCTGAATTTGAAATAAATTAAATTGTTTGTTTTTCTTCACACAAACACACAGTACCTCATAATGACAAAGTGAACCTGTTTTTTCGAATTTAAAAAAAAATGTATGAAAATTAAATATAATAGTAATATCTAATTCACATACAATAAGTATTCACACCCCTGAGTCAATACTTTGTAAAAGCAACTGATTACATCTGAGTCTTTCTGGGTAAGTCTCTAATAGATGGATTATGTATCATTTGCCCATTATTCTTTTCTCAATTTCCCCATCTACCAATAGCTTCCCTTCTTTGCATTGGAAAACCTCCCTGGTCTTTCAAATCAAATCAAATTGAATTTGTCACATGCACCGTATACAACAGGTTTAGACCTTATAGTGAAACGCTTACTTACAAGCCCTTTAACCAACAATGCTTTAGGAAGTTTTTAAGAAAAATAATTCCTAACTAAAAAATACACAATAAAAAATGTAAGTAATAAAATAATTAAACAGCAGCAGTAAAATAACAATAGCTAGGCGACATACAGAGTCAATGTGGTGTCTATATACAGGGGGTACTGGTACAGAGTCAATGTGGAGGCTATATACAGGGGGTACTGGTACAGAGTCAATGTGGAGGCTATATACATGGGGTACCGGTACAGAATCAATGTGGAGGCTATATACAGGGGGTACTGGTACAGAGTCAATGTGGAGGCTATATACAGGGGGTACTGGTACAGAGTCAATGTGGAGGCTATATACAGGTGGTACCGGTACAGAGTCAATGTGGAGGCTATATACAGGGGGTACTGGTACAGAGTCAATGTGGAGGCTATATACAGGTGGTACCGGTACAGAGTCAATGTGGAGGCTATATACAGGGGGTACCGGTACAGAGTCAATGTGGAGGCTATATACAGGGTGTTACGGTACAGAGTCAATGTGGAGGCTATATACAGGTGGTACCGGTACAGAGTCAATGTGGAGGCTATATACAGGGGGTACCGGTACAGAGTCAATGTGGAGGCTATATACAGGGGTACCTGTACAGAGTCAATGTGGAGGCTATATACAGGGGGTACTGGTACAGAGTCAATGTGGAGGCTATATACAGGGGGTACTGGTACAGAGTCAATGTGGAGGCTATATACAGGGGGTACTGGTACAGAGTCAATGTGGAGGCTATATACAGGTGGTACCGGTACAGAGTCAATGTGGAGGCTATATACAGGGGGTACCGGTACAGAGTCAATGTGGAGGCTATATACAGGGTGTTACGGTACAGAGTCAATGTGGAGGCTATATACAGGGGGTACCGGTACAGAGTCCATGTGGAGACTATACACAGGGGGTACCGGTACAGAGTCAATGTGCGGTGGTACCGGTTAGTCGAGGTAATTGAGGTAAGATGTACATGTAGGTAGAGTTAAAGTGACTATGGATAATAATGGATAGATAATAAACAGAGAGTAGCAGCAGAGGGTTCTGGGTAGCCATTTGATTAGCTGTTCAGGAGTCTTATGGCTTGGGGGTATAAGCTGTTAAGAAGCCTTTTGGACCTAGACTTGGCACTCCGGTACCGCTTGCCGTGCGATAGCAGAGAGAACAGGATGGCTGGAGTCTTTGACAGTTTTTTAGGGCCTTCCTCTGACACCGCCTGGTATAGAGGTCCTGGATGGCAGGAAGCTTGGCCCCAGTGATGTACTGGGCCATATGCACTACCCTCGGTAGTGCCTTGTTACCCGAGCAGTTGCCATACCAGGCAGTGATGCAACCAGTCAGGCAGGATGCTCTCAGTGACGCAGCTGTAGAACCTTTTGAGTATCTGGGGACCCATGCCGAATCTTTTCAGTCTCCTGAGGGGGAATAGGTTTTGTCGTGCCTTCACGACTGTCTTATTGTGTTTGGACCATGATATTTTTGGGGTGATGTGGACACCAAGTAACTTCAAGCTCTCAACCTGCTCCGCAACAGCCCCGTCGATGAGCACACCACTATTCTCAGTCTTCTTTTTCCTATCGTCCACAATCATCTCCTTTTTGTCTTGATCATGTTGATGGAGAGGTTGTTGTCCTGGCACCACATGGCCAGGTCTTTGACCCCCTCCATTTATGCTGTCTCATCATTGTCTGTGATTAGGTCTACTACTTGATGATGGTGTTGGAGTCATGCCTGGCCCTGCAGTCATGAGTGAACAGGGAGTACAGGAGGGGACTAAGCACACACCTCTAAGGGACCCCCATGTTGAGGATCAGAGTGGAAGATGTTTTGTTACCTACCCTTAACCACCTGGGGGTGGCCAGTCAGGAAGTCCAGAATCCAGTTGCAGAGGGAGTTGTTTAGTCCCAAGGTTCTTAGCTTAGTGATGAGCTTTGAGGACACTACGGTGTTGAATGCTGAGCTGTAGTCAATGAATAGCATTCAGAGTAGGTGTTATTTTGTCCATGTGGGAAAGGGCAGTGTTGAGTGCAATGGAGATTGCGTTATCTGTAGATCTGTTGGGGCGGTATGCAAATTGGAGTGGGTCTAGGGTTTCTGGGATGATTGTGTTGATGTGATCCATGACCAGCCTTTCAAAGCACTTCATGGCTACAGACGTGAGTACTACGTGTCGGTAGTAATTAAGGCAGGTTACCTTATTGTTCTTGGGCACAAGGACTATGGTGGTCTGCTTGAAACATGTTGGTACTACAGACTCAGTCAGGGATAGATTGAACATGTCAGTGAAGACAATTGCCAGTTGTTCACATCCTGGTAATCCACCTGGCCCTGCGGCCTTGTGGATGTTGACCTGTTTAGAGGCCTTACTCACATCGGCTACGGAGAACGTGATCACACAGTTGTCCGGAACAGCTGATGCTCTCATGCATATTTCAGTGTTACTTGCCTCGATGCAAGCATAGAATTAATTTAGCTCATCTGGTAGGCTTGTCTCACTGGGCAGCTCGTGTCTGTGCTTCCCTTTGTATTCTATAATAGTTTACAAGCCCTACCACATCTGACGAGCGTTGGAGCCGGGGTAGTACGATTCAGTCTTAGTCCTGTATTGACGCTTTGCCTGTTTGATGGTTAGTCGGAGGGCATAGTGGGATTTCTTATAAACTTCTGGCAGCTCTACCCTTTAGCTCAGTGTGGATGTTTCCTGTAATGCATGGCTTCTGGTTGGGGTATGTACGTACGGTCACTGTGGGGACAACGTCATCAATGCACTTATTGATGATGCCAGTGACTGGTGTCGTGTACTCCTCAATGCCATCGGAAGAATCCCAGAACATATTCCAGCCTGTGATAGAAAAACAGTCCTGTAGTTTAGCATCTGCTTCATCTGACCACTTTCTTACTGACTGAGTCACGGGTGCTTCCTGCATTAGTTTTTGCTTGTAAGCAGGAATCAGGATATAATTCTGCTTGCACATTTAACATGTCAAATCTATGTTGTAAATTCACTGCGAGACTGAGGGACCTTACAGATTTGTATGTACTGTACACCGATGAGGTAGTGATTCAAAAAATCATGTTAAGCACTATTATTGCACAAAGAGTGAGTCAAGACAAAGCCACTCCTCAGTAAAAGGCACATGACAGCCCACTTGGAGTTCGCCAAAAGGCACCTAAACAAGATTCTCTGCTCTGATGAAACCAATTTTGAACACTTTGGCCTGAATGACTCAAGCCACCCTAGTCATAGACTGTTCTCTCTGCTACTGCATGGCAAGCTGCACCGGAGGCTTCAAAACAGCTTCAAAACAGCTTCTACCCACAAGCCAATTGACTCCTGAACAGCTAATCAAATGTCTACCAAGACTATTTGAACTATTTGCTGCTGCTACTCTCTGTTATTATCTATGCACTTTATTAACCCTACCTGCATGTACATAATTATCTCAATTACCTCGACACCAGCACCCCCGCACATTGACACATTGACTCTGTACCGTAATACCCTGTATATAGCCTCCACATTGACTATGTACCGTAACACCCTGTATATAGCCTCCACATGGACTATGTACCGTAACACCCTGTATATAGCCTCCACATTGACTCTGTACCGTAACACCCTGTATATAGCCTCCACATTGACTCTGTACCGGTACCCCCTGTATATAGCCTCCACATTGACTCTGTACCGGTACCCCCTGTATATAGCCTCCACATTGACTCTGTACCGGTACCCCCTGTATATAGCCTCCACATTGACTCTGTACCGGTACCCCCTGTATATAGCATCCACATTGACTCTGTACTGGTACCCCCTCTATATAGCCTCCACATTGACTCTGTACTGGTACCCCCTGTATATAGCCTCCACATTGACTCTGTACCGGTACCCCCTGTATATAGCCTCCACATTGACTCTGTACCGGTACCCCCTGTATATAGCCTCCACATTGACTCTGTACCGGTACCCCCTGTATATAGCCTCCACATTGACTCTGTACCGGTACCCCCTCTATATAGCCTCCACATTGACTCTGTACTGGTACCCCCTGTATATAGCCTCCACATTGACTCTGTACCGGTACCCCCTGTATATAGCCTCCACATTGACTCTGTACCGGTACCCCCTCTATATAGCCTCCACATTGACTCTGTACCAGTACCACCTGTATATAGCCTCCACATTGACTCTGTACCGGTACCCCCTGTATATAGCCCCGCTATTGTTATTTACTGCGGCTCCTTAATTATTTGTTTTTCTTATCTCTTACTTTTTTTCTGATTTGAATGCCAACCATCACGTCTGGATGAAAACTGGCACCATCTTAAGGTGAAGCATGGTGGTGGCAGCATCATGCTTGTGGGGATGTTTTTCAGCGGAAGGGACTGAGAGACTAGTCAGGATCAAGAGAAAGATGAACAGAGCAAAGTACAGAGAAATCCTTGATGAAAACATGCTCCAGTGGTCAGAACCTCAGACTGGGGCAAAGGTTCACATTCCAACAGCAAAACAACCTTAATGACACAGCCAAGACAACGCAGCAGTGGCTTCGGGACAAGTCTCTGAATGCCATTGAGTGGTCTAGCTAGACTCCAGACTTGAACCTGATCGAACATCTCTGGAGAGACCAGAAAATAGGTTCTTAATTCCATGGTGAGAGCATTTAACAGTCGGTTTTATGTTCTGTGATGAGAGCATTTAACAGTCGGTTTTATGTTCTGTGATGAGAGCATTTAACAGTCGGTTTTATGTACCGTGATGAGAGCATTTAACAGTCGGTTTTATGTTCTGTGATGAGAGCATTTAACATTCGGTTTTAATAAGTTCCGTGATGAGAGCATTTAACAGTCGGTTTTAATAAGTTCCGTGATGAGAGCATTTAACAGTCGGTTTATAGTTCCGTGATGAGAGCATTTAACATTCGGTTTATAGTTCTGTGATGAGAGCATTTAACAGTCAGTTTTATGTTCTGTGATGAGAGCATTTAACATTCGGTTTTAATAAGTTCCGTGATGAGAGCATTTAACAGTCGGTTTATAGTTCCGTGAGGAGAGCATTTAACAGTCGGTTTATAGTTCCGTGATGAGAGCATTTAACAGTCGGTTTATAGTTCCGTGATGAGAGCATTTAACAGTCGGTTTATAGTTCCGTGATGAGAGCATTTAACAGTCGGTTTTAATAAGTTCCGTGATGAGAGCATTTAACAGTCGGTTTATAGTTCCGTGATGAGAGCATTTAACAGTCGGTTTATAGTTCCGTGATGAGAGCATTTAACAGTCGGTTTATAGTTCCGTGATGAGAGCATTTAACAGTCGGTTTATAGTTCCGTGATGAGAGCATTTAACAGTCGGTTTATAGTTCCGTGATGAGAGCATTTAACAGTCGGTTTATAGTTCCGTGATGAGAGCATTTAACAGTCGGTTTTAATAAGTTCCGTGATGAGAGCATTTAACAGTCGGTTTATAGTTCCGTGATGAGAGCATTTAACAGTCGGTTTATAGTTCCGTGATGAGAGCATTTAACAGTCGGTTTTAATAAGTTCCGTGATGAGAGCATTTAACAGTCGGTTTATAGTTCCGTGATGAGAGCATTTAACAGTCGGTTTATAGTTCCGTGATGAGAGCATTTAACAGTCGGTTTTAATAAGTTCCGTGATGAGAGCATTTAACAGTCGGTTTATAGTTCCGTGATGAGAGCATTTAACAGTCGGTTTTAATAAGTTCCGTGATGAGAGCATTTAACAGTCGGTTTATAGTTCCGTGATGAGAGCATTTAACAGTCGGTTTATAGTTCCGTGATGAGAGCATTTAACAGTCGGTTTATAGTTCCGTGATGAGAGCATTTAACAGTCGGTTTTAATAAGTTCCGTGATGAGAGCATTTAACAGTCGGTTTATAGTTCCGTGATGAGAGCATTTAACAGTCGGTTTATAGTTCCGTGATGAGAGCATTTAACAGTCGGTTTATAGTTCCGTGATGAGAGCATTTAACAGTCGGTTTATAGTTCCGTGATGAGAGCATTTAACAGTCGGTTTATAGTTCCGTGATGAGAGCATTTAACAGTCGGTTTATAGTTCCGTGATGAGAGCATTTAACAGTCGGTTTATAGTTCCGTGATGAGAGCATTTAACAGTCTGTTTTAAATTCCACCATAGCATGTCATCATCTCCAACAGAGCCTGGCTAAGTACCAAATGCCATCCTATTCCTTATACAGTATCTTGCACTACCATCTAGGCCCCGGTGAAAAGTAGTGCACTAGATAGGGAATAGGGTGGCATTTGGGACAGACCTGGTATGTTTCCCTGAGACTTATTAGACCATTATACTTTCATGGGCTTTTAGAAGCGGTTTAAATAATGCAGTATGTTGTTCCTGTTGGCACTTTCTTTTAAACAGTGATACAGGCCTGAAAAATGTATTCAATGGTACTAGGAGTGGTAGCCCTAACTATAAATACAAGGAGGAGAAGAGTAATTTAGCCTGTACCCAGATCAGTTTGTGCTGTCTTGCCAAACCCTCTGGTTCTTGTCATGACAAACATGATGACCATTTGAGTTGGAAACGCATCACAGACAGATCTGGGAACAGTCTTTAGGAATAAGTTACTGACCATTGAGTTGTTTCAAGTTGTGATTGTCACGTGCACAAGCACAGTGAAATACATTTCTTGTTGGGAAAGATCCCAACAAGGTAGTAATCAAAATAACTAATGCTATAGAGTAAAGTAAAGTTGAATTAAAACACATGAGAAATATAAATTAAAAGAACACGAGAAAGTAAGTAAGCTACAGTTCCAGGGTCAGTAGTTATATACAGGGTCAGTTCCAGGGTCAGTAGCTATATACAGGGTCAGTTCCAGGGTCAGTAGCTATATACAGGGTCAGTAGCTATATACAGGGTCAGTTCCAGGGTCAGTAGCTATATACAGGGTCAGTTCCAGGGTCAGTAGCTATATACAGGGTCAGTTCCAGGGTCAGTAGCTATATACAGGGTCAGTTCCAGGGTCAGTAGCTATGTACAGAGTCAGTAGCTATATACAGGGTCAGGGACAGATCCAGGGTCAGTAGCTATATACAGGGTCAGTTCCAGGGTCAGTAGCTATATACAGGGTCAGTACCTATATACTGGGTCAGTTCCAGGGTCAGTAGCTATATACAGGATCAGTAGCTATATACAGGGTCAGTTCCAGGGTCAGTAGCTATATACAGGGTCAGTTCCAGGGTCAGTAGCTATATACAGGGTCAGTTCCAGGGTCAGTAGCTATATACAGGGTCAGTTCCAGGGTCAGTAGCTATATACAGGGTCAGTAGCTATATACAGGGTCAGTAGCTATATACAGGGTCAGTAGCTATATACAGGGTCAGTTCCAGGGTCAGTAGCTATATATAGGGTCAGTAGCTATATACAGGGTCAGTTCCAGGGTCAGTAGCTATATATAGGGTCAGTTCCAGGGTCAGTAGCATTACCATATTAACAATGTACAGGGATACTGGAGTGATGGAGGTAGATATGTATAGGGGAAAGGGGACAAGTATACTGGAGTGATGGAGGTAGATATGTATAGGGAGGGGTAAGGAGACAGGGATACTGGAGTGATGGAGGTAGATATGTATAGGGGTAAGGGGGCAGGGATACTGGAGTGATGGAGATAGATATGTATAGGGGTAAGGAGACAGGGATACTGGAGTGATGGAGGCTTCTCCCTCCCTGTCATGGTTGCCAATCGTTTGAATATGTAAATCGAGAGACGGGTGTTTTATACAACAACCTTCTGTGTTCTCTTTTGGACTCCCCACATCTCATCTCTCCGCTTCCACCGGGTATTCCACTGATTTCAAAACTCAGCCAACTTCTTCGCTGCAATGACACTGTTGATCGCCGTTTCTTTGCATACATTTGCTAGATGTACTGTACTAAACTGTACTGTTTACTGAACATCAACAGATAAAAATACTATATTGACAGCTGATAGTTATCGCACCCTCTCCCCCTGAAAAGAGGTTTACCAGTAAGCCAACTTCATAGACCACGTCGCGTCTGTGACACAGAGGAAGAATATGAAAGACAATCAAATTCTTTCATTGAGCATTTCCACTTGTAGAGGACACCCCCGATGCCTGGCTTGATGAAGCTCCAAAACAAGTTATAAGCTTGAACAGAAGCCAGTTAATTAAATAAATCCCAACAAAAACACAACAAACTATTTTCTGTAAACTCTATACATATTTTCAATGATAGCCGTAATGGCATCAAGTCAACTGTCAATAAACATCAGCAAATACTGTAATGAGAATCGTCTTTAAATTCACATTGTTCACCTATAAACGATTAGGAAATGCATTACACATATTGATTAAATCAGATGTGATCAGGAAGAGAAAAGAGGCCATAAAGGCTGTTTCCTCTGTATATCCTGTACCTCTAGTAGCACCATAAGGCTGTTTCCCCTGTATATCCTGTACCTCTAGTAGCACCAGAAGGCTGTTTCCCCTGTATATCCTGTACCTCTAGTAGCACCATAAGGCTGTTTCCCCTGTTTCCCTGTACCTCTAGTAAAGGCTGTTTCCCCTGTAGATCCTGTACCTCTAGTAGCACCATAAGGCTGTTCCCCTGTACCTCTAGTAGCCCCATAAGGCTGTTTCCCCTGTAGATCCTGTACCTCTAGTAGCACCAGAAGGCTGTTTCCCCTGTAGATCCTGTACCTCCTGTAGCACCATAAGGCTGTTCCCCTGTACCTCTAGTAGCCCCATAAGGCTGTTTCCCCTGTAGATCCTGTACCTCTAGTAGCACCATAAGGCTGTTTCCCCTGTAGATCCTGTACCTCTAGTAGCACCATAAGGCTGTTCCCCTGTACCTCTAGTAGCCCCATAAGGCTGTTTCCCCTGTATATCCTGTACCTCTAGTAGCACCATAAGGCTGTTTCCCCTGTTTCCCTGTACCTCTAGTAAAGGCTGTTTCCCCTGTAGATCCTGTACCTCTAGTAGCACCATAAGGCTGTTCCCCTGTACCTCTAGTAGCCCCATAAGGCTGTTTCCCCTGTAGATCCTGTACCTCTAGTAGCACCAGAAGGCTGTTTCCCCTGTAGATCCTGTACCTCCTGTAGCACCATAAGGCTGTTCCCCTGTACCTCTAGTAGCCCCATAAGGCTGTTTCCCCTGTAGATCCTGTACCTCTAGTAGCACCATAAGGCTGTTTCCCCTGTAGATCCTGTACCTCTAGTAGCACCATAAGGCTGTTCCCCTGTACCTCTAGTAGCCCCATAAGGCTGTTTCCCCTGTAGATCCTGTACCTCTAGTAGCACCAGAAGGCTGTTTCCCCTGTAGATCCTGTACCTCCTGTAGCACCATAAGGCTGTTCCCCTGTACCTCTAGTAGCCCCATAAGGCTGTTTCCCCTGTAGATCCTGTACCTCTAGTAGCACCATAAGGCTGTTTCCCCTGTAGATCCTGTACCTCTAGTAGCACCATAAGGCTGTTCCCCTGTACCTCTAGTAGCACCATAAGGCTGTTTCCCCTGTAGATCCTGTACCTCTAGTAGCACCATAAAGACATGTTGTAACGTTGTATACCCTCAGACTATGATAAAATGTCATGTACAACTTGTACTACTAAAGAAGTCGTTTTTATGTTACAGTGTTATTGTGATGGATTTTCTATTGGAAAAATTCCCTAGCCTTTAAAGTACGGCATGAAGAACACCAATCCACTATTATACATCAATATACCACTTTGCCAGTTGAGAGACACTTTATAGAACAAAATCATTCTATTTAATGAATTGTGTTGCGTCAAGTTCGCTCTCATACATTTGAATTCTGTATTTCTTTGGGACTAATTTGTATGCAGGTAGACCAGAAAAGTCACATCCCTGATTGGCAGATGAATGGCAACCCTGATTAGAAGCACC